>NW_027468576.1:14043282-14050782 GCF_046254945.1 Alosa pseudoharengus | reverse complement strand
TAGGAGCGGAGACAGGACTCGGCACAAGGAGGCAGTGAGGCGCTCCCGTCAGAGCCATAAATAACCCATCGTAAAAAAAATAAAAATAAATATATATATATATATAAATATATATAAAGAAAAAATATACAATGCACACAACAGCACCTCATGGAATGCATGGGAGCCTGAACGCGGTGGCAAAGATCCATAATCTTCCCCACGTAAACAAAAACGCTCGCAGGGGTTTGAGCGTCACAATACGGTTACTGTAGGGGGAGTGTGGGGGGGGTGAAAGTGGGGGGAGTCTGATAACGTAACGGTCACAGTTCTGCTGAGAAATGCAGTTTCATAGGCAGTGTTATTGTCACTGTGTTTACCCTTTAGTACCAATTCCACATCCTTCATCGAGCCTGTCTTTCCAGAACTACTTTGAGAGGGGGAGAGAGAGGGAGGAAAAAAATGAAAGCCAATCATTCTGCCATCCATTCAGGGACTTTGCCTGGGGTGATTTAAAATGCCTGAGCACCTTCAGTAGGGACGCATAGTCCCTGCAGAGCAAAGATACCGTAATGAGAAAAACCTTCACAAACACAAACACACCTCGGCGAAGCGGCCGGTTAGAGTTCCCATTCTAAAATGTTTGGTAAAAGCTTGGAACATTTCACTGATGACAAACAACACACAAATCCTGATAATTTGTCAGCGGCAAGTGTTTGGCTTTTTTCAGTTAAACTCCAACAGTTATGCTCTAGCGATAGATGGCCTTCAAATAAAGATTTTGTGGGAGAAGAGGTTTTTTGATGAATACACAAATAAACACATCTTCAGTAAACCATGAATAGTGGGAGGGATGTGTGTTCTTCAGCACAATTTCCACATCACAAGTGCTCCCCAGGGGATAGAAAAGCCAATATTTAAGTCTTCTTTCAATGTTGCTGCATAATTAAAAATCTCCCAGCTTGTGTGCTGTAATCAGTGTTGCATTGCAAAGCTGTCCAATAGGACAGCGAGTACTGTCTGTCACACAACGTCTAAGCACAGCAATAAGACCGGGCTTCCTGATTTCCGTCCTACTGTGTCCATTAGATTAGCTGCAATTATTAGACAACAATATCCGTGATATTTGCATATGGAGAAGGCAATTAAAAATAGCATGACTAACACCTACCACTCTCCATCTGTCATTCGCAGGTCGCAAAACACTATGAGGCGGTGGGCAAAGGAGAAATCAAAGACAGCCATACTACAAACTTGGAGCTTAACAAGACTACAGACTACACCTGCGCCCACGTTTCCAACCTGGGCTCACAGAGAATTTCCTTTTCACTTTGAAGCCACCATTGGTGTGAAAGAGGAAGTATTTGCAATAATAATCAGTATTCTAGTGAGGTGGACGCGTGGCATATGCTCAACCATATGTCTGGACCCGAGCACAGCCTTTTAATATGCACGGAGCATGGCCCACATGCAACCGCAGACTGCTCCAGTCAGTGTGCCGTCCTCACCGACACAGACACACGCCAGCACAAATAAACCAGCCCACCGCCTTTCATGTGTTTTCATATCGTTTCATTTCGGAGAGCAGATTTCTTCTTTGCTTGCTTTGTTCTGTCTTTTTTGTTGGGCAGGAGAGATTCACCTAGCAAACAAGACTGTTAAACAGCATACAGAGTCTATGTTGAAGCTAACCATTTGTGTCCATGGACTACAGATCCTGACCATTTCCATATATGTGTATGTATATTAGCAGAGCCACTGCAGGAGGTCCATGGTGAGTTACTACACAGGGGTTGTAAAAACAAAGTAATGAAAATGTGAGATGAGTGAAACTGGAAGTGGAACTGATGAGATTTTCAGGATAGCGTTATTAAATATGCTATGTGATGTAAGGAAAGCCATTAGACGTTGCCTAATTTAAAACAGATGTAATCAAAAAAGAATTAACTTAAGAAGTCTGGAAGCAAGCAGAGGAGCAAGGAGGAAGAAAAGTGCTGATAAGCCCTTTAACATCTTTTATTATTTACTGTTTACCGGCAACTGGCTGCGGCTGGAATGCTGGTGAGTTAAACATGTGTTCTGACATTCCTTCCCCTCGTGAGTTGGCTCTGCTACAGCACAAAGGCACAGCACAGACACTAATCTATGCCGAGGCCCGCACAGCCAGCGCTGGAGGCTTCATTCGGCTGCAACGCTTCCACCCGCTTACGCCTTTGCCGACCATTTCTCATGCCGAAATTCTATTCCAAAAACACAACAGTCCCTAATGACCCCCGATGTTTTGAGGCATGGTGGCCGATGCGAACATGAAATTGAGCTGTTTGTATGACTGTGGGAGAGAGAAGCCACTACACAACCAGTGCCTCACCAATATGAGCTTTGAATTTGAGAAATGTATAAAAAATCTTAACATTCTGGTGAATTAATGGAAGTTTTGAGGGTGCTCAAACGTCCGTAGGCTGTGTCAAATTCAGTTCTAATGGATGGCTACAGTTGGCCTAATGAACAGGCCTTGTGATGGAAAATATGCTGGCGGTAAAGCTTTATTAGAACTGAAGGACTTCTGCTGTCACTTGAGACGTGACCCAGAACTGAGGGGATAACTCCGACAACACACCTCAGCCCTCTTAATGGGCACGCTCTTTCAGAGCAGCAAGTTTCGGAGGAGCACATATCAAAGAGATCCACCTATCAAAGAGCCTGCTGTGCCGAAGCTACTTTTTCAGGACGATGTCAGGGCTGGGTTCACACCAAATGGATTTATGTTTTTGTTATGTGATGTCAACAAACATCTCCATCTTCTTATGAAAGAGCAGCACTGCCAAAGACGAACAGATAGTGACACAGAAGACAAAAAGAAAGAAAGAACGAAAAAGGAGAAGATGAATGGAAGGAAGAGAGAATGAAAGAATGAAAGCAGGAGAAGGAAAGAAAGAGCAGAATGAAGAAAAAAAGAAAAAGAAAGAGCAGGGGAACGAAACAGCAGAAAGAATAGAGTGAAAAAGAAAGGAAACTGGAAAAGAAAGGAGCTAAATAAAGAAAGAATGTTAAACTAATTTACAGACTCCTTTGGAGGCCCCATAAGGTGAGAGGGCACATGGGATTGAACTGGTGAATAAGCATTCAGCCTATTGTCTGCCTGCCCCATCGATTACATACAGGCAACAATAAGGCAATAATTGGGCGCACAGTATGAAGTGTGACAAGGCTGTTGTGCCACCGTTGAATGACAATGACTCACTTTGCCTCTGCAGGCAGGAAACCAACAAATACCCCTACTGTATATAACAGCCCTCTGCTGACTCTGCTCAGAAGGCAATGCGGGAATGTACTGCACACTGAACATTAGTTTACAATAGGACGTGTCAAAACAGCTTTAATACGGCCATATGTGCTTAAAGAAAGAGTGAGCGAGGAAATCCATTTTCTGTGCTGAATGATAGCAGAAAGCCTACAGGTCACACATGCCCTTCACTCTTGCCGTTTTGTTACCTACTTTGTGCTGCTGTGATTAAATAACTTGGCAAGATTTATTTCATGAATGTGTTATTTCATATTGTGTTCATCACATGTCATATTGTGTTAATCACAAGGCATAAGCTCCTGTTTACGTATAGGTTCTAAACCTGCACACATGACCCTCTAGTGTCAGCCAAAGCGCAACATTACAGAACTTAAACATTATTAGGAATTGTCTCCATTGGGAGTTAATCACAGCAGAATGAATATGCTGGAGATGAACTGCTCTCTCTCCCCGGCATGAACAGGTATGGAAGGCATTATTCAGTTCACTCTCCGTATGAAACAGCACTGGCAATGTGGCCTTATGGGAACTCCTAGAGGAGGGTAGGTAGGTAGGGAAGGGACATTCCCTTGTGTGGAATTCGCAGCGTTTCACTGCTAGATGTATTACATACATACATTCAGAAGCAAACACACACACATTTACATTTAGAATCATACATACATATACAGTGTACAGTAAGTACTGTGATATTTTCATCCCGAAACATGTGCTCTGGATGAGGCTCAGAGAGAACATAATTTTAAGCAGAAGTGTTTTGTGTTTTGATCAGCTTTTGATTTTGCAACCCTTGATCTGTGTGCTTCTTCTCGGCTGATACACCTGACACAGATAGAGAAGGAAGCCAGCCAAAGGAGCACCACATAATTCGACTAATTATAATTAACAATTATAATTAAAATGTATTTGTTTTCTGTCTTGCCAAAGCCATGCCCATAAAGCTCTTCCTTTCCCTTCACATCCCTAAATGTTCCCTATTTGTTGACATTAATTACACACATGTACTGAATGTGCTCTCCATCTCTCTCTCTCTCTCTCACACACACACACACACACACACACACACACACACACACACACACACACACACACACACACACACCTCAATCCAGCAGAGAGATGTCAGGAGATAATTAAGCATCTTTTCATTCATTTACATACTTAATAAAATGTTGGGGGAACCTGTTGCCAGATATGTAAAGCAATTTCCTTTGCCAAGCCAGCCATCTAGGACAGCGCAAAATGAACTATAAATACCACTTTGGAAGTTGGAATAAAAACAAGAACAGTGGGACCCTCAGTTAGTTTATCGCAGTGATTGATACTGCCTCTATTGCACTGGGGCATGAAATTGTCATTTGTGCTGTGAGCGTCACGTCAAATGAAAAGTTAAAGGCTACCCGGCGTTGGGCGCCGATTCTCTGCGGCACCATGAAAGAAAAAAAAACATGCTAATTATACCCCATTCTGGAGGGGGTCGGGGTCAGGGTGGGGTGGGGTGGGGGGAGGCAACAGAGCCCAGATCTGGAGTAAGAAAGCTGCGCAGGCTAGGACAATAAAAAAAAAACACAATCAAATAGGAGTGCATTAAAGATGGCATCAGATCTGGGATTCACCGATGGGATCGTGGGCGTTCCATCAGAGGCTGTCATGCAATGTGCCGGGCTTTCATAGTTAGTGCGTGCACTAGAATATCCCTCCCTCCCCAGGCCCCACCCGATCTGTTCTGTCTGCGTGACGAGGAAGGGGCATTATTGCAAGCAATGTAACCGGCCTGTGAGATTACATTCTGCAGCTGGCTTCTTACAGTAAGACAACACAGGATTGAGATAAAGAGAGAGTGAGAGAGAGAAAGAGTGACAGAAAGAGAGAGATAGATAGATAGATAGATAGATAGATAGATAGATAGATAGATAGATAGAGAGAGAGAGAGAGAGAGAGAGGAAAATACAGAAAAGACGGGGGGGGGGGGGGGGGGGAGTGGTCCTGGCTGGGGGGAGGGTGGGGAAGGGTCAGAAATCGTTTTAAAAGCTACACAACACAAAACAAACAAACAAACAAACCACAAAGGCGACATCAGCAGCAACAGCAGTTCCATAGGCAGTACGGGCTGGCTGAGGGCGGGGAAGGGGGGGGGGGCAATGCACTGCACAGAACAATACCACAATAAACTGGCAAAATCATTTTCCTGCCCTTCATGCAGACTGCACGAAGCGGCACTGGGGCTGGGAAGCAGGAGGAGGAAGAGGAGGAAGAGGAGAAGCAGCCAGCACTTCCAGAGCACTGGACTCAGAGCCACTGATGAGAATGAGAATTACAGTAAAGTAAAGAGGACAGGAAGGGAGAAGAACGCCAGACCACCACAGTGCACTGCGAGGGAGGGAGGGAGGGAGGGAGCGAAGGACGGAGGGATGGAGGGAGGGAGCCTTGCGAGTAGGGCGATGAGTGGGCTGGCAGCACAATAAAAAAAAAGGAGGATAAAAAAAAGAAAGACGTGATTGAAGGAGAGACACAGAAAGCGGTACGCCTGCAGGCATCCCAGCCGAGAGGAAATGTGCCACGGCACGGGAGGAGGTGGACGTTACTGGACGTTAGTGAGCAAGTACACTACAGAGCCGCGGCCTCACTCAGGCGAGTCCAGCAGGGTACAGTATACTGACCTGGGCTTGACACAGCACCAGTGGTGGTGGGTTCAATAAGTGTGGTTGGTTCAATAATTGCTACAGGAAAAAAAGGGGAGAAGAGGGGAAAAAAGAGGACAGTCATGTATCATTAACATAATGGAGACACAAAAAGAAAAGAGAGAGAGAGAGAGAGAGAGAGAGAGAGAGAGAGATTGCATGCAGACAAGAGGATAGAGGAATGGAAGAAATACTTGTGATGTCAGCACTTTCTGTAGTCAACATGCTCATGGCAGTATTATTGTAATTCCTGGAGAACCCCATTAATCTTTCCCCAGACTGACGCCGCGTTCTGACTAAAGAGATTTCAATCACATCGCAGAGACTGATCTCTGACACCTGGGACCGAATCCTTGATCGTATATCAACTCAATGATCTGGAATAAGGCCCCCACTAAATTAACAAATTGAACTGAACCACATAAAGTCACTGTTTAATCATGACAAAGTAAGTTCAATTTCACCTTTCCAATTTTCTTAAAGGTTAAATGTCAAAGATGAAATAAAGTTGGCGCTATGGATTTTCGCTTTACAACAGCAGTTAAACGCTCCTCGTCCCTTTGCCCAATTTTAGACTGTGCCTGAGAAGATATTATAAAACCGGTCTACCGACACACTGGACGAGAGACAGCTGAGCAAACTACAGAATGTTTGACTGTTTACAAGTGTCCCTGTGTGCTGGAGACAAACAGCTGATGCTCGGCACCACAGAGTTTTGACACAATGTATGCACTGCTCTAAAGCCATGCAAATAGGCAGGGGCTGCAGCATCCCTCCCCTCACATCCATTCAATGGCTATTGCCTCCCTGCCAGTGGAACTGAACAACGACATCAACAACAACAGCGCCCTGTGACTTGATACGGCAGAAAACAGAACGGCTGAAGGATAATAGAACAGTGTTCTGGTCAAACGCACTCTTTTTCTGAGATTACATGGGCCAGGCTTTCAACCCCGCTTTCCCACTGACTAGGCTTTTTTTTTTTTGTCGTCTGGAGGAGAACAGCTGTGAGCACTGTAGCCAGGATAAGGAGCATGATGCCTGTTTCAGTAGCTTTCAGATGAAAGAGAGAGAGAGCGAAATAGAGAGAGAGAGAGAGAGAGAGAAACAGAGAGAGAGATGGAGAAAAAGAGGCAGAGAAAGAGGGCAAGAAAAACATTTAGCCGATGAGGAGAGTGAAAAGTTCCATGGAGGGGGGGGAAAACGCTATAAAAGTGACACAACAAACCGAAGTCATATCAGACTTGGTATAGAGAGGCAGTGCATTATCTCCTGCCGTGCCACCCAGCAGGAGAGTAAGCCGCGGACACAATAGCTCATCTGCCTCGCCCCACTCCCTGGCCCTTCTCATTTCACCTGGCTATTCCAATCCTCTCTCACTACAAAACTTCGGGTCTCACTTCTCAAACTCCACACCTTATCTTCCCCTTCGCACTCACTCTGGATTATACTAGACAGATGCTGTTTCTTTGATGGGATGAAGGAATATCTGGTCACGAGAAGTGTAATCATTTGAAATAAAGAGAGCAATTAAAC
>NW_027468576.1:14023282-14038282 GCF_046254945.1 Alosa pseudoharengus | reverse complement strand
TCTGGTGCTGAGGTTCTTGATTTCAATCCCCTGGCCTCTGTACAGCCTAAGGCAAGAAACATCAAAGTGAACGAATGAATGATTATTTTATCAGCTGAACGATTGATTTTCTGATTGACTAATACAACCACTGAAATATCAAAAGAGCTGCATGATAACTAGTATCATCAAATAAAGCCAGATGAGTGCAAACACAATGAAGACATGTGGTGCTTTACTTGTATTAAAGACACTAGTGAGTGGAATAGGCCACAACAGGCCGGTTTGACTGGGGCTATTCTAGCCATTATGTCTTTCCAGAGTCCAATTTTTGAGCTAACAGGCCAAGCATTATGCTGACAGTTATAAAAATATGGTTCAGTAAGAGTGAAAGCTGCCAGCGCTTATCCAACGAGCACAGCACTGCCCAGCACATCCCAGCCCAGAGCACTTCCATGCAGACAACAGAGGGTTGGTGAGTGCATTTTAAGCAAGAAATACAGCATATGCAAAACGTGTTCCCATTTGTTCTATGTGATTGCAGTTCATTTTGGATTTGCCTGTTCTTAAAGGACTTAAAGCACACTTTTTACACACAAGAGAATGACTGACAATGCTGAGCACAGACTGATGCATCACAACACTGTCCACTCCTGACACACCCCTAACAGGTGAACCGAGGAAACCATGGAAACCAGGAGCTTTCCAGCACACAGTGCTGAACTGGTGTGATGACCTAGTTAGCTCCACTGCACCGAACACACACCACAGATAAATATGATAATATACTAATATTCAGAATCAGGAACAGTTTTTACTCCACACCACGGGCATTCACTTGATCTTATTGCTGTTTCTCTCCTATACAGTTTTTTTGTGTGCCAATTATTTGAATGTATTGCAATGTTGCACCTCCAATCTTTATAGTCTAGTCTGTACAGAAGTATTCAGGTAAGACTTTCACTGCACTTGACACATTGTACCTATTCTCATAAAACGTGGCCTAGTGTGTCCATTTGCACTTAGCATGCATGCAGCAGAGCCAACGTGGTCTGTGCCCACGAACGCTGCGGGGAATCTAAAATGACTGAATGATACACTCAGTAAGTGTGAGGCAGAGGAATGAATCAACACACGAGTGTCCAGTCCACGCATGCGTTTTCCCAGTGACGACACATACACACACACAGACACAGACACAGACACACACACACTCACACACACACACACACACACACACACACACACTCACACACACACACACACACACACACACACACACACACACACACACACACACACACACACACACACACACACACACATATATACACACACACACACACACACACATACAGTGAATCCATTTAGGAACATCCTCAAAACGTGCAGAGCCAGATCCTAAATTATATAAACTCCAGTATGATGCCAATATGCCTCCTTGGCAATTTGAATAAATTGAACAAACCCTATAATTACAATTAGCACAGTGTGATGCGATGATTCAAATCTCTCACTCCGAGTGGGTAAATTATGGGTAATGCACTAATTTGGTTTTTAAATTCAAGAACCATTACTTGAATCTATGCTGATTAATGTGACCTGGGAGTAGGATGAGGTGGCTGCACAAACATTTCATTAAACCAACCTCATGACGCATATGCATCATGTGAAGCTTTCACCGTATTTGCTTTATCATGTTGTTTGAGAAACTGATCGATCAACACGATAGCTACTCAAACCATGAAAAAAGAAAACAGCTGAAAATGGCTCAAACTACTGTTCAATCTGTATGTATGGTCTTCTACAAGCTCTGATGCTGATTGTTTGTTTCTGCACAGTTTTTCTACTACAGTTCTTGTGAGTGACAGTAGACAAACACACACACACACACACACACATACACACACACACACACACACACACACACACACACACACACACACACACACACACACAGATAACTGTACACTCACATGCACACACACGCACACACACACACACACACACACAGATAACTGCACACTCTCTCACACACACACACACACACACACACACAGATAACTGTACACTCACATGCACACACACGCACACACACACACACACACACAGAGATAACTGCACACTCTCTCACACACACACACACACACACACACACACACACACACACACAGGTTTACCTCTTCTCTCCCTTGTACCACTCAAAGTCTGCAGTGGGGACAGCGGCCGCCTCACAGCGCAGCAGGGCAGGACGACGCAGACCCCCGCTGTTACCCTTCATCTCATGGATGTTGGGGGGAACTGGGGAACACAAACACATGTGTAAGCAGACAGACACACACACACACACACACACACACACACACACACGTTCACACACATTACATATACAATACCCATGTCATACTGACATTTTGTCCGAAATTACCTTTTTCTTTAATTACCTAAAATTGTATGAACCCCACAGACAATAGTGTGCAATGCTTCAACTCAGAAAACATGGAAAACAATGGCTTAAAAAGAGAAAAAAAAGTGCAACCGCCCCACAGGCTACAAAAGCTGAATTACATAGTGCCAAATTGCTTAATGGAAGTTCAAAGGCTGAATGGCGGTGGCAGGTTCTGCGGATAGAATATAAAAGGTCGTTCAAGTTCTCAAGCGCAGTGCAAATCTTTTCCCAATGTCACAAAGACATTTTCGTTCTTTAAACCTTCTAGCCATTCAAATGAAAATGAAAAAAAAAGTTTAAATGAATAGTAGGAGCTGATTTCATCCAGCAGCACACATTAATGTGTTCAAATATGCAGAGTACATTCTGTTAACAAAATCAAAAGAGTTCTCAAAAATGTATGTTACCAAATGATTTTGTCAATGCATGTGCTTGAGTGTGTGTGTGTGTGTGTGTGTGGGTGTGTTTGTGTGTGTATGTGTATGTGAACGTGTGCGTGTACAGTATGTGTGTGAGTGTTTGTGTGTGTATGTGTATGTGTATGTGGACGTGTGCGAGTATGTGTGTGTGAGTGTGAGTGTATGTGTGTGTGTGCGTGTGTGCGTGCGTGTGTGTGTGTTTTGGCTATAATCAGAACAAGCATGGCTATCAGCAGTGCTCGTGTGCATATGTAGCCTACATGACGCACACAGGGCCCTTAGTATGAACAGCTGCATTAGCTTTGCTTATGTGTGCTGCTGGGAAGTGAAAAGCCTATCACTGAGCAATCCCTTACATGTGGCTATTAGCAGTCTCCTACGTATTTCCCACAAGTCATTTGACCTCATCAATTCCAATCAGATTTCACCCTCTTTTGTAAACAACCAATAAAAAAGCCATTCGAATAATTAATAAAGCAATCGTATACCACCGCCACAACTGTTCCCTTAAGTGAACAGATCCACTTAAGACTTTTGTTGTTAAATTACTTGTGATGAATGAATCTAAGTGAAAGTGCATTTATAATCCTGATAACTCTCTTTGAAGGCTCCCTGCAAAGTCTTTGAAAATCTAAGCTCAAAAGTCATTTGGATAGAAGCCTGTAACCTTTATTTCCATTTGAAGCAACCTGCCACAACCTCTATCAAAATGGGAAATGTCTGAATAGAAAAAAAAACACCAAGTCTTGTGTGTTTCATCAAAAATGAAAAGAAGAATGACAACATTTCACCTAACACACTTGATGTAGAGTTGATTAGGTTATTTCTTTTTTCACTTTGATTGAAACAGTTCCATTTGCCTCCATGCGTAAGTTGCCCTTTAGGAGTGTTTAGTCATTTTTATCCTTTAAGTATTGGTCTATTTTAGGTGAAACTCATCTGAAAGTGACATATGACAGCACACACCATTTTCTCTGTGCAGCCAACAGCAAAGCTCCTGGGCATAATCAGTTAAGCATTTAAATTCGCTCTCCAATGGCGTTTCTGTGCATTTCAGCATTTACACTGCTGTAAGTTGATTTCCTGCCGTTATATGATGATTCGTTTGTCCAATTAACAGCCTCGGGCTTCAGTCTCTTGGAGGGCGAAGATGTAAAGATTACAAACAATGCGCTGGGGACATTTCCAGGTCATTCATCACTCGGACATGTGCTGCGTCGTGAGGTATTGGCAGCCCTTGGCAGGTAACCTAATAGCGGACGAGCCGCTGACCATGATGGATCTCCGAAGCCCTATCTCACAGGCTCCATCAAATGAGTATCTCTGGACATCAACGGGATTCTCCTCTCATTATCAACGTGTGGGCCGCTTTGCATTTGAAGCCAGGGAAAAAGAGAAAACAACTAATTACCAGATCAATCACAGGCATTTCCAAACTACTGGCAATAGCCATTTTCAAACTAAATTAAAGTGAGAAACTGAAGGTGATGGATGATCGCAGGTCATTAGGAATGCTCACATCCTGAAGGGGCTACTTGTGAAAGCCGTGTCATTGCAAAAATGGCAACATGGCACTTCATCACAAGCATGTCGCACCTCCACACCATTCAATTACACACAAAATTCACTCAAATCCACAATCTTCAGCTTCTGTTCTAGCCACAGACTCGCTCTGAGTAGCCAATTCTGTTGGCACTAAGGAAGTATCGTTATCGCCACAATAGCCTTAAGCCTGGACAGCAGCAAGACAAGAGCTGACAAGAGTGTGGCGGATGATTCATGGCTTCCGTGTGCCTCTCGTGATCAGAAAAACTACCTCTGCAGTCGCTCGCCTTTCACTGACTAACTGGTGGGTTGGATTTCAGGCCCAAGCACATCCCTCTATCTACTGTTGCTCATCCACTTTTATTTAACCTCCCTTCATTTGATATCATACCATATTGCATTTCAAGTTCTTTACGCCTATTTTCTGACTAAAGGAACATGATGCAGGAAATTAAGATGCTGAAATAAATAACAATCTATCATGTTATAGCATCCATACTAAAACCATAATATGGTCCAGTCAGGCCTAATGAAGGAAAATACACACATCATCAAGCCACTTAAGGCTATGTGGAAATAAGTTACATTACTTAAGGGAAGAAAAACTGCATGAAGCACTACAGTGATTAAGCTAGTTAGTTTACCCAAACCTACTTTCATAATGGGAAATAAGCTACTATGCACTGCCATCCACTGGTAAGAAGGACAAGGAAAGAACATTCTTCAATTAGGGAACAATATGTCTTTTTTTCTCTTCTTGATTCCATTATCATTTTACTAACGGTGGTGTTCGTTAATGGTCCTGGATTAAAGAGGTCCCAAAGCCCCTGAGCACGATAGCAGCTCACCATGCAACCATCACTTACACACACCATAAATACCGGCACCATCCTTTTACAGTAACTTCACCACCACAAACAATTATGCCGCTGTTTGAGAGCCAGGAGGAGCCGAGAAGGCCTACTGTATGTGAGGAGCAACTGAAGTCATAAGTACTGTAATTAATGTATAACTGCATTCACCTGTTTACATTTCTGATTTCTGCTTGAGATTGTGAGCCACACAGTACAATACCAGGTACATCACTGAGGTAAATAATCGTTGCCTAGCCAAACTGAGATAACCTGAGAAATTAGCCATTACTAGATGATGAAATAGGATAAGTAGAACATCTGTGATGATAACTGATGTTTATTTTTATTTAGGTTTTATGACCCTACAGAGATCAAAGCCCAGGTATTTGGCTGGTGACTCTGCTCCCATTGTTTAAGCACTGCATGGATTCTCCATAAAAATGAAGCAATAGCCGGGATAAACTGTCAGCATTCAGAAGTGATTTGAGGGCACTGGCATCCATTTTGGCCACACAAGGTAGGAGATACAGCCTGCTTTTTAAATACCAGGCATGTGTTAGCGTTCACACACTGTACACATGATAACTAGGCATATTCCTGAGCTGTAAAAAAAATTGTATTTTGCCCAAATCTATTGTCCCCTGAATGGATGGGCACACATTCTTTCTTTTCTTTCTTTTTTTTTTTATAAAAAAGATCAATTAATGGCCTACTTCTTCATCCACATTCTAAAATAAGTTTTCCTCACAATTAAGAAATGGACTCATCAGTCCGTGACTTATCAGCTTATAAACAGAGCGACTGCTCCTAATGCTGTCTCACTCTCATTGTCCCCCCTCTGTCAGGCACCAACGGGGCTGCAGCCAAGATTTATTAATTCATTAGGTTTCCCATTTAAATTTTCAAGAATAACATCATGTTCTCTCTCTAATAAACCCAGTTCTTATAAATAAAAGCCATGTTATGTGGGAATAAGGATGGTCTCAAGGCCAACAGAGATTGCAGGGTATGTGGAAAAAAGAAAAGTATTATACTGGATATAGTTGTTAAACAAAGAGCTACAAATGGCAGTGAATACACAAATGAGCACTTAGAAATGTTGTGCTGAAGAATGCCTCCCTCTTCATTGCCTGTTCTGACAAAGAATGATGGCAGCTTTCCTTTCTGCACAGACATTCATAGTCTAAATGTCCTGCAATTACACAGACATTTACTGGACATTAAAGGTCTGCATCCACTACCATTAGCGAGAAATACATTTATGGCTTGTGGCATTTCATATAGCATTAGTGGTTTTATTGTTTAAGGCCCAGGCAGAGTAGGCTAGCCACGATGAACACAATGGTCCTGTGGCTCAGCTGGTTGTGGAATGCCGTAATCACAGTGAGGTCACAGGTTTTAAGAACCAAGCTGACCAAGAACAAGCTGTTGGTCGGATGTTTGATAACATCTGGCTGGTCAATGAGCGTCTATAGTGTAATCAGCTCAGCTAATACCGATGGACCTCCATACACTAGTTTATGGCCGATTCAACATGTTAAAGCGGATACAGAGTCATTGGGAAAAGGGCTGCTCTAATTGGCTGTTTAGCTTACAGTGTAATCATCAGATATTCCCTTAAGGAGATGCAATCCTGATAGTTAGTGCTTTACCTCTGGATGACTGGATCTAACAACACAGTCTCCACTGTTTCTCCTCAGCCTCTTTCTTTCTTCCACTAATAAAAGACCCAGGACTGACAATGCCAGTGTCATTTGCAACTTCATTTAGTCATTTAGGAGACACTGTTGTCCAAAGTGACTTAGATATGTCAACATTTTTACAAGGGATTACATTGTCCCCGGAGCAATTTGGGGTTAAGTGCCTTGCTCAAGGGCACAAAGGTGGAAGCCGGGAATTGAACCAACATTTCAACAGGCTTTTCAGGATACTGCATGCTAGCCCAGCCCTTAAACGACTACACTACCACCGCCCCACAACTTGTTATCAAACATATTCTTGATTAGAAGTAGATATATGACACACTGAGCAGGAGTAGGGTGGAAATTGGAAGCTAGCACTGCTTTGTTTACATTTGATTTAACTGCACTGCATATGCGCCACATATGGCACTAGCAGCGGAATGGGACTGCTGGTGGTTGTTGCATGTGCAGGAGTGCAACTTTTTTTCCGCCCACACAGGCAATGCAAAGCAACCTAACAGGTCTCAACAGACAGTTGCCGTCGTAGCGTGTGCTTTGAAGTCGGCTAAGGGTGATAAAGTATATATCTTGCCTTTAGTGTTACAGCTCAAATTGGATAAAACAAGCTACATGAATAACTTTGAAAAACATGACATTGAAGTAAATGTATTACTCAACATTCCCATTCATGATGTATGGATATGGAATATGGATATGATATATAGGATATGGTTCTCCAAGAATTCAACAGCTGGTGCTATTTTGGGGGCATCTTATTGCTATGTAGTTTACTAACCAATAACTTCAGGACATGACTAGTAAAATTCACCAAGTTTTCATAACGCTGGAGCTTAACAGGACCTGAAATAATAATAAAAAGACATCAAAAACAGCGTTGCTAGAGAGCTCCTGCACGTTTGCTCATGGTCATGAAAAACGGAGACAGTAGCCCGAAAGTAATTTTCAAAAGAAATATAGCAGTGCGTGCTCATGCTGAAGAATATTATGAATTAATTGCATATGGCTGTTCTGGTGAAAATAAGGTCACGCCACAGTATAAAAACACTTTTACACAGTACCATAATGTGTTTTATATTAAGAGGTCTACGCCTCCAGCACTTGTCAGAGCATCACAGCAGCAGGCGCTCTATGGTGGGCTTTGGCCTCACTGCATATTATCTTGGAGGAGTTCCCCTCTAAAGGTGGAAATTATTGTTGGAGGAACTACAGAGCCTGATTCATCACAGCTAAGGAGGTTTCTTAATCAAGTTATACAGACAAGGCTGCAATCTCCACTGCTTAGAACTCACACAACCAAGGTCTCAATGAATGGTGGGGAACCCAGTACTGTTATAATGGGAATGCTGTAGCCTACTGTTAATATGAGGAACACCGTACTGTTATAATGGGAATGCTGTAGCCTACTGTTATGAGGAACACCGTTATAATGGGAATGCTGTAGCCTACTGTTAATATGAGGAAGTACCGTTACAATGGGAATGCTGTATGGGAATGCTGTAGCCTACTGTTAATATGAGGAACCCAGTACCATTATAATGGGAATGCTGTAGCCTACTGTTAATATGAGGAACCTAGTACTGTTAAAATGAGAATGATGTAGCCTACTGTTAATATGAGGAACACAGTACTGTTATATTGGGAATTCTGTAGCCTACTGTTAATATGAGGAACACAGTAATATTCACACTTGTCTTGAAGCTATGAGTGAGTTGCATTGAGATGGTCAACAATAGGTTCATATTGAAATGGAGTCCCCACAGCATTAAGGCACTTAAGTGGGCTGTCTGAACCTGATTAAATGAGAACTGTATTACTTTTCTACCTGTGCTAACTGCACTACATCGCTGTTCCACTCTTAAGACTCTCGTCATTTTATTGTTTGTTTCCATCAGCAGCAAAACTTTGTTGAAATATATGTATCTTGTTCATTCCATAAGACTGCTAAAGCATTACAGTACATAGCTATAGGTCTCACAAAGCTTGAAAGCATTTACTTTCTACCATTATCTCTCTTTTGTCTGCATGACAGTGTAGAAACACAAAGGAGAGACAAGTCAGAAGTGCACATACAGTACAGTCTGTGACCACTTTAAATGAACTAAATTAGAGACTAAGAAGGCTTACTATGCACTAGGAGACTAAGAATACTCCCTATGCACTAGGAGACTAAGAATACTCCCTATGCACTAGGAAACTAAGGATGCTCCCTATGCACTAGGAGACTAAGGATGCTCCCTATGCACTAGGAAACTAAGGATGCTCCCTATGCACTAGGAAACTAAGGATGCTCCCTATGCACTAGGAAACTAAGGATGCTCCCTATGCACTAGGAAACTAAGGATGCTCCCTATGCACTAGGAGACTAAGAATACTCCCTATGCACTAGGAGACTAAGAATACTCCTTATGCACTAGGAAACTAAGGATGCTCCCTATGCACTAGGAGACTAAGGATGCTCCCTATGCACTAGGAAACTGCTCCTGAAGAGAGTGCATGCATGACTCCTGTAAGCACTCTGACTGTCAGTATTCACTGACAATGAACTTGTCCTCAATTTGTGTTTTTGATTATCATAAAAATCAGTGGTAAGAAAATAATGATCGTGGCTCATAATGTGGAATGTTTGGAATGTGAGTAGTCAAAAGTATCCTTGACCTGACCATTCACTCTCTTTGTCAATACCAGATCTCATTAAGCTAAATGGAATGAGTTTTTCTGGAAAAAAAAAAACCTCTGATTGAGGTTTAAAGTTTCTTATTCATTTGTACTTCATCAGATCTATGACTAATGACCACTGACCTGTTTATTAAAATATTGTTGAATTGGCTTCAGTTAAACTTTTATACCTGTCAATTCAAAAGCAGCTTAATCAAAACATGCTACAGCTTAATTTTATTTTCGTTACAGCTTTGCAGATATTTTAATAAGCAGTCTTAATCAGTAATTACCCTAGAGGTCAACTGCATTTACCTAAAAGCGGTAATTATTTTTTTACAGTAAAGAGATTAATTTTGCATGCATTTAATTACACTTCAAATGCCAATGTCAGTCACAAAGACCTCATGCATTAAAGAAAGCATGAGGCCATGACTATAACATTAATTAAACCTACACCAACAGCCACCCTCTCTACACAGAGCTATGGTCTCTGAGCTTACATTTGTTGGCTTTATTTCTAGTAATTTATGTGACAGGCCACCAATATAAATCACATCATTGTGTGATTATCTTAATTTTGACAACTGAACATGTACAATTGTTCGCAAATGTGCTCATTTCAGTAGAGACTTTGTCATGCTCTTTTGGCTCAAATGTACTTTCAAGTGGCATTCTGTAATAAATAGCACATCTAAAGAACATAACTTTTCAAAATGTATCCTTACAGCTACATAGCCGGTATCGTCATGGCACAATTTAAGACAAGAATAAAATGGTATAACCAAGTCCAAAGCTTTATTAAATCTGAGAGTTTAAGGACTCTGAATTTTCTTAATCAAGTTATACAGGCAAGGCTGCAATCTCCACTGCTTAGAACTCAACACAACCAAGGTCTCAGTGAATGGTGGGGAACACCGTACTGTTACAATGGGAATGCTGTAGCCTACTGTTAATATGAGGAACACAGTACTGTTATAATGGGAATGCTGTAGCCTACTGTTAATATGAGGAACACAGTACTGTTATAATGGGAATGCTGTAGCCTACTGTTAATATGAGGAACACAGTACTGTTACAATGGGAATGCTGTAGCCTACTGTTAATATGAGGAACACAGTACTGTTACAATGGGAATGCTGTAGCCTACTGTTAATATGAGGAACACAGTACTGTTATAATGGGAATGCTGTAGCCTACTGTTAATATGAGGAACACCGTACTGTTACAATGGGAATGCTGTAGCCTACTGTTAATATGAGGAACACAGTACTGTTACAATGGGAATGCTGTAGCCTACTGTTAATATGAGGAACCCAGTACTGTTTTAATGGGAATGCTGTAGCCTACTGTTAATATGAGGAACACAGTAATTCTCGTGTGTGTGTGTGTGTGTGTGTGTGTGGATGCGCGTGTGTGTATGTATGTGTGTGTGTATGTGTTTAACGGGGAGTTAAAACACTGTGCTCAGACTGTTCCAATTTGCTTGTTTTTCAAGTGGAATAATAGCGTGTTTCAGTGTTTGCTCTTTGGCAGGCTCTTTCAGAAGTGAGGATATCAAGGTCTGACGCTCAGAGGCGTAGCGCGATAAGATAACTGCCCCTCTGCCCATTTGTCTGTCTTCAGAATGCGAGGACAGATGGCTTTTTATTGGCTGCATCAAAATGCAATAAGCTGGATGAAGATGGACATTAACCACGTTAATTTCATGAAAGGGGTCATTCAACAGCCTTGACAACATTAACAGGAGGTTGGGGAGGGAGTTGTCTATGTGCATGTGTGTGTGTGTTTGTGTGTGTGTATGTGTGTGTATGTGTGTGTGTGTGTGTGGGGGGGGGTGTTAGAGGACATCTTCACACAAACAAAGACGTCTTGTTTTAACATACTCCCCACCAAAAAAATTAAAAGTAAAAAAATAAATCATCTGTGGTGTTTGCACTATGATGTCATGGGTGAAGGATGCAAACCCTTTTCATATCTGAGCCTTTAACACAGCTGGCGTCATCAGCTAAAATGAATTCCATCATTACAAAAGGAATATGCCGACAGATCACACTCGTCCACGGTAAGGATAAGTGAATACTGATCACAGTAGGATAGGGGACAGCGGAAACAGCCATAATGGCCCCCTTCACTTCACTCTTCACTTTACTTCTCTTCTCTTTCCTCCTCCTCCTCCTCCTCCTCCTCCTACTCAAAAGATGAAGCTGAGATTGATGAGCTCTTTCTCTGTAGTGTGATTCAGCATATGGTATCAACACAGACAAAGAGATTGATGACCTCTGGTGCATCGGCTGGAAGGAAAGACTTTAAACAGGGGGCGGAAAAAAGAGAAGGGAGAAGAAAAATACATGTGTGTGTGTGTGTGTGTGTGTGTGTGTGTGTGTGTGTGTGTGTGTGTGTGTGTGTGTGTGTGTGTGTGTGTGTGTGTGTGTGTGTGTGTGTGTGTGTGTGTGTGTGTGGCCGCTCTCCACTCAGAGGAGGCACATTTCCATGTGACCGTGATGAGTAAAGCCGACATAATTCATTAATGCAGGACTCGCTCATTACTGTCTTTTCACACTTCTCAAAGACTCATTACCTCCATAATGGAGGAGGCCTTCGAACACTGAGATTGGTCCAGACCCAAAATTAATCATCTCTGGCCAGACAAAAAGGGAATTCTCTCATTAAATATTAAGAAAAGTTCCAACTATGAATTTTAGTCAAGACGGAAGATCTGGGAGGAAAAAACGCTAAAGAGAAGAAGAAGAAGAAGAAGAAGAAGAGGAGGCTCTGAGTGAGCACCCAAAGATAGGAGAGGGAGGGAGCCAGGGAGCCAATCAGGGGGCTGTGCTGTGTTGTACTGCTATGCTAATAATAATAATAATAATAATAATAATAATAATAATAATAATACATTGTTTTTTATATAGCGCCTTTCTAGGAACTCAAGGTTGTGCTAAACACACAAACACAGAAAAGTTTCAACCATGAGTTTTGGTCAGATTGAAATGTGGGAGAATAATACTGTACTGCGCTGCCACCAAACAGCTTCACCACGGTCAGAGCCGGAATGAACTTACCAAGCGAGCACACACACACACACACACATACACATACACACACATACACACACACACACACACACACACACACACACACACACACACACACACACACACACACACACACACACACTATGACTTACCAAACCTTGCCAAACCCAACACACACAGAAACACACTGCAACACTGACTTAACAAACTTCCACAAACACACAAACACAACACAGACGGACAGCAGTCATAGCACAAACAATCAATGTGACAGACACTTACAGTTGACGGTGACTCTCACGGTCTTGGTGTCCGGTGAGGAGACGTCGTTCCCTGCGCCGCACTCATAGTCTCCCGCTTGATCTCGAGTTATTCCTGTGATGTTCAAATACTCCCCGCTCTCCTGCTTCTTGGCTGTGCAACACAAAATAACGCATGAATACATATTACTTGAAAATTCAATGATTGTGCATGTATGTACATATATACTGTAGATCTAACTAGAAGAAACACACCAGTTTTTGAAACCTCCATATAGGCATTTAATGAGCCACATGAAATGCAGAATGACTGTAATGTAATGTTTGAAATACTAGCATGTCTTCTGCTGTGATTGAAGTGCTCTATCACAGTCTCTGGGTACAGTACATGCTGGTCCTCAGCAGGATTTAGAGAAGAAACAAGACATACAACAAGGGGCTCAGAGAAACAAAACAAACAAGCCTAACAAAAAACAAAGGGTAGAAAACAGAACAGGTGCAAGACATCTCTTGAAACCAGGCAGAAGTCAAAATGAATTTACAGTACGTGTACTCAGTGACATCACAGGAAGAGCCAGTCTGGAATAGAAGGTGCTGAACTGTACGTGTTGACTAGACGCTGTGCTCTACTGATGAGAATGAGTCATTGTCTTTTTCACCAAAGCTCTTCTGCTTTCTGCACTGCATTAGCTGTTCTGTATTTAAAGCATCCCTTCATGCTCTATAAAGTATATAGGACACATTTCATTTTTCCCCATCTTCCGGCCTCTTGATATTAAAAGACAACAGCTATAGAAATGCATGGATGGCTCTGCCACTCATTATATCTTACAGCAGCCACCCATAGCCTGTGATTAGATAGCAGCCAAGCATGTGATAATCTATAGCCAATCTTTTCCCACCCACACCAGGCTCATCTCACACTCACACTGCTATAAGGAGGAGACGAGATGTGTGAGAGACTGATATATATATATATATATATATATATAATATATATATATATATATATATATATATAATATATATATATATATATATATATATATATATATATAGGCAATAGCAGCCAGTGTGTTCTCTTTTTTACTGCCAGGCCAGTCTAGAAGTCTGTAGGCTTAAGCATCTTTTTGTGTTTTGCTGACTTCAGAAACGGTTGAGTCTTTGGATGAATTTCTGAGGGGTTTTGTTCTGTTTACAACATGAGCATTCTTGAACGAATGTTTGTTTGATTGGTCATTTAATTTACTTCAGATTTATTCAGCTGAATTTCACGAGTGTTTTTATTTCCCAATTTCACAGTGTGTTGTATCTTACTTGGACAGCACTGTTTCTGCTATGCACATAGTGTAATGCCAAAACTTAAAGCAATATGACATATTTTATAACCAAAAGAAAAAAAAAACATGTGGGAGAAGATTTCAAGATCAGACCTAGCAATAGTTCATCTAAAAAATGAATCTGCTTTGGACCTAAAACATGTCTGTCTAGCAGTCCTCTCAATTCTTTAACACGTATTCTTTAAAACAGGATAACACGGATGTTTGAGTTGCACTTACAGAGCATAGAACAGGCCGAGACACAAAACATAGAACAGGCCGAGACACAGAACATAGAACAAAGAATTGGGAAAGAGACCAGAGAGTAGCTTTCAGACAGAACTCTCATCTAACCTTGTAAACCTTAGTTACGTCAACAATAGTCAAAGGATGAGAACACTCAAACATCTATTTAACAATGTAGCCTTGATAATTTGAGGTTTCTCAATATTTAATTTCAAAAGTGTCATTTTGTTACGGCAAGCCCACTGGGACATAAAGTACCAGTGAACCCCTTTTCATCTATTTCTTAGTGAGAGGGCAATTTCCAGAACTGGAAATCAGGGTAGACTAAAGGAGCTGGATGCTGACTTCAGGAAGAAGAAGAAAAAAAAGGACGGATGCTTCTCCAGTTCCGGCCCTACTGTGAGCTGAAGTCTTTTAAAGCGAGCAGGGAGCTTTTCTTTCACAGTGTTTCTTTTTTAAACCGCCAGTCAGCAGGGGTGGTAGCCCCACCACAGAAGATAAAAAGTGCCTGAATAAACCCATAAGGAAGACAG
>NW_027468576.1:13898282-14020782 GCF_046254945.1 Alosa pseudoharengus | reverse complement strand
ACCGACTCAACAGAGTGCAAGTTGTGGAAGACTGCAAGCATACAAAAAGGGCCAGAATGAGTTAGATTTTCTGTGGTGTGCAGGTGAAGGCTCTATGCATGTTGCCATAACAGCAGGGTCCCCTCATGTCATATGCAATCTCCTCCACAGGCACACAGCACATGGACTCCTGCAGATGGGCTTTAGACTGCTATAGCTGAGGCAGCTGAGGTGAGCTCACCAAATCCCTCAGAGTGAGGGAACAGTCACATCAACAGTATGAAAAGATGGGAAATGCTATAGACCAGCATGAGGAAGAGGAAATGACATCATACAGAACAGCCACCTATTGCAGACCCTTCATGGACCGCAGATGATAAGATTTGATATACAGATTTGGACAGGGCCATAACCAGGTTACATCAGGTTTCCTGATATACAATAAAAAAGTGAACGATAGAAGTGCAACCATCTATCTATCTATAAAGCAAGAAGCGTCTGTGTGTGTGTGTGTGTGTCTGTGGCACGCATATCTTGCTGACCGTTTGTCAGACTGATTACAAACTTGGCAGGTGTCTTGCTACAGGCATGAGTAAGTCCACTGCCGAATTTGACGTTGTTTGAATAAGAAATGCAAAATATATCGTTAAATAGCTTATATCGGTAAAAGAACCACGCATTGGCGCAACCGGCGACAAGCAACGAGTGGCAGACAGAGTGTGATGTCACTTATAGGCCACCAGAGACTGTTTTTGAGTCACACCGTTGCAAATTCCATATGATGCATTATTCCACAAAATGGTTTGTTTTCTCTATCATCATGTTATTCAATAGGCTAAGCATATAGCCTAAACAGCTGTTAGGATTATGTCATTTTGATTTGTAAAAAATGTCACATGCAGCCATGCTTAAATGCTCACTTCACATTTATTATATTATTATATTATCTGTAGGCCTATTCATTATTGAATGCTTACCTGGAATTATGTTTTTCCCTATCATCCTATTTTTAAAGCAGGCCTACCTGCAGGCATGTAATTGGGCTACAGAAATAGCATGTTTGAACGGGCACTGCACTAGTTTTAGTTAATTTGCCATATCAGAATTAATTCAAATTTTATTTTTTTTGAGTTTAGCTTTAAGCAGCTAGGCTCCTTTAACACTCACTAAATTCTCCCTATTCTCCCAGTCTGCAATTCCCCCCATTTATGACTAGTTAAATCAATTTTAATTATTAGACTCCAGAGAGTTATCCACCTACATCCCCTTCCTAAGATCACAATCTGAAACACCCACAGCATATTGGCAGGCTCTGATATTCCTTAACTCAATTCAAATCTCTTGACAAATAAAGGGGATATTTTTTGGATTTTAAAGGAAATAAAATATTGGATACAGGGACAGCTACATCTATGAGAAAAAAATAAGATATCCAAGAGAGTCCACTATTGTGAAGTTTTCACACGAGAACAGAGTAGCTGATCTTGGCTGGTCGTCGATAGCAACACCAATTTCCCAGCAACCTTTAGAAGGGGTTGCTGGGAAATTGGTGGGGAAGAGAAGGTGGGGGGGGGCTTTCACAGAAAACAGGTGAAAAGAAGTAAGTGATAAAACAGTGATGATGCTCTCCAAATAGTGTAAATACAAAGGGTCTATTTGCTTGTTGTGCACAAGCAGACGCATAAAAAGGCCTGTTTGGTAGTTACTTTATAAATTATAAATAACAAATAGCTCTCTGCAACATCATCAAACTCTATTAGAGGTATGTATTTCATGGATGTGATACATAACTGCTGCTAAAATGTTGCTCTCCGTCGTTAATGAATGTGGTAGCCAGCTCACCACTATGCTAATTAATTCAAACAGGTAGGACCCGCTGTGTCTCAGTCGAAGATGCAAAAGGTATGCTGGAAAAGCCCACTCTGGGAAGCAAGAGCAGAATTAACCTTGGAAAATGACAACACACATTCCCAGCTCTTTCAACTTGGCGTAGTCCTCAAGAGAGAGAATCTTCCGCCACAAGTGCCTTTGGATTTAGCACAGATCTGTAGTCGTCGTGCTTCCTGCCAAGTCCTATGAGCTGGTTCCAAATGGCCGAGTCTTCTTCTGCTCTGGCTTAGCTCAACTCCTTGTGCTCCATCACTTCTATCCTCTTCTATTCTTCCGCGACTCAGCCCGCGCTTATCAGAAAGATTAGAACGGAGGAGGAAATTGCCAAGCTCTCTAAGACACACTTAATGAGCTTCAAAATTCACCATCATCACACAAAAGAATTAAACCAGGAGCACTGACCACTGCTTACCAGCTCAAATTTACAGATTCCAATGACTCCACACAACAGCAGTGAATTCAGTTTGTGATTCTGATACTCAGTAATGACTTTGTGAAAATATCAATTATAATTTATACTGACATTTTAGCAGGTTGTTAAAAGAGAGCCAGAGATGAAGAAATGTAGTCATGTTCCAAGTTTATGTCTCGATTATACATGCTTACATGTTGACATATGTCAATGTCTGGATCTAATATATTTATATATGTCTGTCCCATACTGTCCTTAACAAAGCCGTGCCATTGAAAGCAGAGAGAATTTGGCCACATCTGTATGTACAAAACAATGAAAGGCATTTCAGTCAGCAATTTCAAAGGGTCAAAGTTGAATCCCTGGGCTTTGGGCCACAAAAGAACAGCGTATCAAAGCATGTTTTGTGTCTGCTCAAACTATGCATGCAATTTGAAAGGGCTCTCCCAGTTCTCCTCTATTCCCTCTGACGTAACTAGTGGCCCACATCAGAATTATGTGACCCTTAACAGCATTAGGAAGATTTGTGAGGGAAAGCACTCATAATCATTATATTTTCATGCCTTTTTGTTATGGTGGAAAAGCAATTGGACTTACAGATTACTAAGATGAAACATTAATGAATAGCCTCAAACTGTCACAACACCACAAACAACAACAAAAAATCACTTTAAGAGAGTAATAACCAACAACCAGATGAAACGCAACCTGCACTGACTGTTTATTATGTAAAGTTTGCAAAAAGATTGTGAGAAATAATTAATCAGCAGCAGAGCTGGAGGCTTCAAATGAAAAGTCCTTTCATTTGAACGATGCTGCATATGGGACACAGGAAACAAGCTGAACAACAAGCACATTGGCCTATAAGGAAACATTCTGAAACATTCTGAAAGGGAGCAGAGGAGAATTCCGCCTTTGGGACCAAGGCTTTCCATTTCAACTCGTGTGATTGTTTTTTGACACAGTGGCAATTTGTGTAAGCAAAGCGCCGCTGAGTTAATCCACATTGTGGATTTAATGTGTTTTGGTTGCTTGTGTTTCCTCTTCTAAAATCAGGTGGGCTAAGGGTCTGAGTTTATTAGCTGTGCTGGTGGTGAATTGCAGGTGCAGAGGGACAGCGACGTTCACTGCCGCCTCGCTCGGCTGCGATATCAATCAATGTGACTCTCTGTCTCCTCTTCCTCTGTCCCACGTGAGGCCCAGTGCCAGGGCTGAGATCTCTCTTCTGTGATAACAGAGGGGAAGTGAAACTATCCTTTTTGCCACAATCAGCTTTATCAGGTTATCAGCGGTGCCATGGTTCCCTTACATATGAGGACAAGCAGGGAGAATCTAACATCATCATTAGATTATTGAGAAAGCCGGCGCAGTGATAACTGTGTTAGCCACACCAAGCAAATACAAAACAAGAAAAGCAGGCAGGTGGGGAGGGAGGGAGGGAGGGAGGGAGGGGGGGGGGATGACTGTGTGCGGAGCAACCCTTCTCCCCTTCAACGCCCTCTGAATCGTCAAAAGGCATACGAGTGATGATACTACTAGCATCTGTGCCTTTTAACCTGGTTGGCAGCATGCCCGTCCGCCATTCTTGAGGTCAAGGGTTCAAGCCCAGCAGGGGATGTGACACCACAGTCAGCGAGCTAAATAACACACGCCGGGTTGCACCGGGGAATTCACCGTTAATCCCAGGTTGTTGAAAATGACATGGTGTGCCTGTGGTTTCTGATTTGTTTTACACTCTCTCTCACTGTCTCTCACTCTCTTCCTCTCTTCCTTGCTCTCTCTCACTCTATCACTCTCTTTCTTTCTTTCTCTGTCTCTCTCTCTCTCTCAATATCAGTCTCTCTCTCCCTGTATCTCTCTGTCTTTCTCTTTGTCTGTCTGAGTCATGTTTTATCTTTACCTCGTGGACTCAGGGTCCTGCATTACTTTACACTGTGATCTGAGTCAGCTGGAGGTCACACACATTGAAAACTAATAACAACATCACTATTCAGCAGCAGAGTGAAGTCAATGTTGTGTCAAAGACGTCATCCTGAAACTTGTCCAATAACTTCCATCAACAGGATGCAGCTTCTTGTAATAAAATTCTAACTTCAGCAGCTAAGGTAGGAATCTCCCTCCATACTGTGCATTCAGTAAACACACTAAACAAACCACCTTCCAACATATTTACATTGAATTTACATTTGGCATGTTGTTTTTTTTTGTCCCCAATATTTAAGTGCCAGCTAGGGAAGACAATCATTTGAATCAAAGAGTCCAGGAGCATTTGCAGAAGAGTTTGGTCTTTAGCTGCTATTTGGTGCTGATGAGAGTGATGCTGCAGGGAGCTTGAGGCAGGGCAACTCACTCTAGCACACAACCTCACACCCAACAACCCGGTTTATTCTTTTAATCTCTTCCTGCATGATGGGGGGAGAGATAAATGAGTGTTTATTTAAACTCACCTAATGGCGTGATGTGTCTCCAGGAGATCGTCGGCTCTGGCTTGCCAGAGGCAGTGCAGAGGAGCGAAATATTGCTGCCTTCATTTACCGTGATATCAGATGAGATGTCATATATCTTGGGAGGAACTGCGAGAGGAGAACATAGCAGAGAGACAGATAGAAAGATAGAGAGAGAAAGGGGAGAAGAGAGGGGTGGATAAGGTTTAGCAAAAATGGCAAAATTGAGGGATCCAGTCATGCAATGCTGACAAAGCACTCTTTATAGCTCTAGAAGATTTCACCTTAACAATAAAAAGATGTCTCTTCAACAGCAGCCATTGCCTATTGAATAAACTACTTGAAAAACACCTAAAACATCTTAAAGAAAAGAAGGGATGCAAGAATTATATTACTGGAAGTTTGGACAGAAATTGTTTTAGTGCCTCTCTCTCTGAAAAGAAAAGGATACCGGTCATATTTTATGATTATATAATACCTTTTAAACTGCAAGAAAAAAAGAAAGAAAAAAAAAACAATATAGCATTGATTGAAATGGCTTACTTTCAGGAAAAACATAAGACTGTATTGTGTGGGCACATGATATATTTAGGTTAAGACTTTAACTCAAACTGAAGAAATCATTTCGCAACCAACTGCCACACATCCATCAAGCCAGTTTTTGCAACTGTAGCGCAAAACACCCCACACTTTTCCCAATTTACACCTTGTGTGTGCGTGAAACTGAAGTCAGGTCAGCTGATGTGCTCATGACGTCTTGTTAGAACACTGAAAAACCAATCCTTACTTATATCTTCATTATATTCTAACTATAACTTTCAAAAAGTGGCAACTCTTTCTTTATCCACTACTTTATCACAATCCATGCTGCCATTGCTGTAGACTTCAGGTTGACTCTACTGTTAGTTTGTTTCTGTTATTACTTCACCCCTACATGATCGGAGTGCTGCCGAGTCTGAGAATGGGCCTTTGTGTCGAAAGGTGCAGTAGTGTTTTGAAATCTTGCAGGTGGCCTTTGCCTGTGAGCCTCCAGGTGTAGTAGTTTTTACAAACTGTGGGTGGCTACTGGCACTATTTTCACAGTGACAAAAACTGTGTGATGACCCTGTAAAATAAGCTGCCTCAAAGAGTGCGTGTTATTTTGACAAGCTTTTCGTTTCTCCACAGTGCAGTCAACAGCTATTAGGAAAAGCGGAAGAAAATTATCTGCCATTGAGGCTTATCGCATCTATCGAGAGTTGACAGGATAAGAAACCCAACCCCTTGCTGAAGCTGATAAAGGCAGTTTAACTGTACAACTTGCTTTGATCAGGTTGAAAAGGAGTAATGGAGCCCTATGTGTACACAACAGCTCAGCCCGGAAAAGGTCCAGTCCAAACCAGAAACAAATCTGATCCTGAATCAGTTGCTATCTGGTTCATGTCACGTTCAGTTCTGCTGGACATGAATATATCACGATGTGTGCAATAACTGTTAATCCTACAGTAGTTATTAGAGCAATTTAGACCACTCTCCCCGACTCTGACATTGACTAGCATAAGTGTTGAAGGCAGCGTTCGCAATTCTGATGAGAGGATTTACACCTCCCCTGACCACGCTCCTGAAGCAGTGCGCTGATTGGCTGGAAATGTGCATGGCTCTATTTATTTGTTTATGAATTAATATACAAAACACTTCACTCTCTCTCTCTTCTTGTACAGTGGGTGTGAATACCAATTGCAATCTTCTAAAATCAAAAAAGGGTTAAAAAGAAAACAAGGGTAAAAAGAAAACAAAAGTTCTTGGAGTGCATGCATTTATTTGTTTGCCATTTAAAGAGCCAGCGCAGTGAACAAACACCTATGATATACGAGCGCAAACAGACACTTAGTTGACCATCAGGAGTTGTTAGCTGAATTTGACTAAAGGTGAACTGAATTAGAATTGCAGACAGAACCTTTAAACTGTGGTAAAGCCAACAGCAATATGATAGTACTGTAAGTGAGGCCAGACAAAATTATCTGCCAAAGTTAGCCTACCATGCCTCTTCATGTTCATAACCTGGGTATGAAGTCCCAGAAAACAAAGAAAGAGATTCATGAAAATCCATTACTTTTTTTGATAATGTTGCTATCATTGGTTTTGGAGCTGGTGAATACAAAACTATCTCCTCAAATTTGAATAAACAACTTGATATTGGCAATCGTGTTATGCTTTGGTGAGTCATTAATTCAGGTCCAGCACAAACAGCAGGTTACTTTAGCCACACTTAAATACGACGTAAATATTATACAAAAAAATAACAACAAACAGCCACAGATCCCCACCCAAAGACTCCCAGGGAGAAAAAACCCTGCGGGCAGAGCATAAATTCAGAAATAAGCAATCCCAGTGGACCAAGAGACAGGCAGAGGCCCGAGCCAATCAGCTGAAAACACTGCGGTTAGCTGTGGGGCAGAGAGAGACCCTGGCTGCAGGTTCAACTAGCTTTCCACTTTATCTGCATCCACAGATAATAGCCAAGGGTCAGGAGCAGCCAAAGAACACGTGTTTGGTCTTCAACTGAGCACATAATGATGCCAATTGTTATTTAACCTTTAAACCTGGCCATTATTACTTTGTGTTTTTTTTTTTTGTCGTTGTTGTTGTTTCTTGACTGTGGGTCGAAGGCGGCCCTCTCTCTTTCACACTATCACGATCTGCCACTCTTCAATCGGTGGCTACACCAGCCTGAGATATGACAACGACGCCACGACAGCACAATAAGTCAACAGGCTCACATAACAAGTCTTGGCCTGGCAAACTGTGGTGATGTGCCTTGTTGTTTTCCTTTGCGGCTTACTTCATTAACTGTGGCGTGATTGCCACGTTTGCCCACTCTGCTGCAATTTCGGCTCCGCCTCAGCCCTACAGGGATCTTTGTGTGCATCTGTGTGTGTGTGTGTCATGTCTGTGTGCAGGCTTGTGTGTGTGTGTGTGTGTGTGTGTGCGTGCTTGTGTGTGTGTGAGAGGGAGGGGTAGAGAGAGACTGCCACAGCTGATCGGAGCAGTATTATCAGCTCCTCAGCCTAGGGATGAATAAATAAGGCACTAATGACGCCACCTTGAATTACGGAAACGCTTACAGCGGCACTATTAGAATGCAGAGGTTCCCTGCGCGTAAGTGGGATACATGCCTCGCCTTTATATGAATTCTGACAGCCTCTCCTAGGCTGACTGCTGCCACAGAGATTGTGAGACTCCATTACTTTACACCTAGTGGCAGCCCACAGTGCAATTATAGAGCTCAGGACACACGTCTTGCTGTCACAACACAACGACACGAGCACTTGGCAAGGAGTGGGGTGAGGGCCAACACAAAGGGATGCTCTCCCCTGCATCTGGGGCCTTCTGGGGTGTGTGTGTGTGTATGTGTGTGGGAGACAGAGAGAGAAAAAATCACACCCGCAATCTATGAAAGTTAAGCTAAACATGAAAGAGAATAATACATTTCAATTGCAAATAAGAAGTTATTTTTCCTAGTCTGATCTAACCAATCTGAAAGCAGTTAAGATTTTTTCACACAGGAAAAAAAGTGCATCTATGAACAGCTCAGGAGGAGAGACAGGAAGACCTCACCCATACATGGGCCGCATCGGGACCAGATCCGAGCCAGATAAACCCTCTGAGAGTGTGCTGCTATTTGGCCTGGTGCCCAGGGCTCTGGGCAGCTGAAAGCTAAGTAGTGCATTTTTTACAAACAGCTTTTCAGCTGGACTGCTTAGCCCAGATCAGCAAATGCCCTGACTGACTCGCTGACCTCACACTGTTGAGCCATGCAGGCACGAGAGTCTCGGGGGACATTAGCCACTCAATGCCATTTGTCTTCCGCGGCTGCAACAATAAGAGGGTACAAAGTCAATTAATATCTCAACACTGAATAGAACAACAAACGACCTGCTGCCAAAACCAGGGAGCATTGTTCTCTCAATAATCATTTCATCCTAAACGGCTAGTTTGTTGTCCCAGGAACAGTCAGGGATAGCTTAAACGCTAATATTGTTGCTATTGTTGAGATGTGTGGTTCTCCTAATTCATTTGGCTAACCTTACACAAGCATGATCAGCTTGGACTGGCCAAATCTGGGAGTAACTGGTAGATTTCTGTCCCACTCTTAACAGAACAGGACCTGGAAAAGTATTTTCCAAGCTTGTTGGGGAAAGTAAATTCTAAGCACAAAGACACACATCTTGGCAGAGAAGTGCAGAATGTTTATCACACTGGTGGTTCTGTGTTCATGCCAAACATTTTGAAATAAATATTTATCCTCAAAGACTTTCAGTGGGAGAAGAGGGTGTTATGGGCGCAACATGAAAAGGGGTTTTGTCCCGTTGACGAAGAAAGGAAGTCAGGGGAGAAAGACCGCAGCCTATCTCTCCCACTGGCTTTCTGTTGGCTGCAGCTGGAAAAAAGCTTGTCTCTATTTTCAACAGGGATCAAAACATAACGTCATGCAAACACTATGCTAAAACAAAAGTAAAAGTGAAATAAGAACTGAAGTAGTTTAGCTATTACATCAACGTCATGGAATACTGAGGCTTTCAGTAATCTATTAATTTGATGTTTAAGATACAGTCTGTTGTTGTGAACATTATTACTAGTTTACTGAGAAGAAGCAAACTCAGAAAACCTATTTACGCAGATGTGTTGATAAAATCAAGCTCTATGCCAGGCTGGTAATATACACCTCACTTAAGAGAACTTACAGAGTCAACTCGGAGAGATTTTGAATTCCCCCAGCGAGCAGCGGCCCGTAAAAAACAAACCAACTTAAATCCCTTAATTAGGTGTCAGACACGGAAACAAACCACACAAACTGACACACTGTTTTACCCAATGGAATTCTCCCATTCCGCTCTGCCTCCGCTCATTCTGCAGGTAAGCACAGTGTTATATGAGCTCCCCTGACAAACTCCCAACTCCACACTATTACTTTTCCCAAACACACTGTTGGCGGTTTTTCCTTTTTTTTTCTTCTGAGGGTCCTCTAACTTCAAATGGAAGCAAGACAATACTGTCAAACAAACATGCCTATGGACGTAATGAGGAGAATTAACATATCTGAAGTGATTGGCTCTTTCCAGAATGGCTTCTCGTCAGACACAGCCTTGTGTTAGGCGAGGCAATGGAGGCAAATCCTATCATCTTGGCGAGCGAACATTCCCATTGATGTTAGCATTCACAAGGGAAAAAGACTACTGATGTACCAAACGCGTGACGGCCTTTGATCTGAACCGAACAATAGGTGATTTATTCTTCTTTATTTTTTTTTCTTTCAGTTGGGGAAAGAATCTTTTTCCATTCTTATTCATGTTTCAAGAAATGTTTTTTGTCAAACTGTTTGAGTCTTATTATTTTCCTAACACAACATTGTGTGTGTATGTGTGTTGTTTTTCCCATAGCACAATGGGAGGACATCTTCCCCACAAAACACCCATTTTTTTCACTATCTCTATACTGTCATACAGACTAACATGTCTGACCAGACAGAACTGGCAAACAGGCTATTATCTACCTCACTAATGAAATCTCTTGGTGATGTCAGTATAATTTCAGTGGGTCTATCAGAAGTATGATTATTAACACAATAATGATTGCTTTCCAAATGTATGCCCTTAACATACAGTAGTAGCCTATACAGCATGAAGTGCAAAGCACCTTTGCTCTGATTCAATATCAAAATATGAGCTAAACTTTTAAATCCACATTCTTTACGAAAACATTTACCTTACTCAAACTCACAGTAAATTCTACAGATGGGGTGTAAACACTTTGGGAAGCCTTTTGAAGAAGTCTGAGAAATGCCAGTGATGCAAACATTCCTTTAAAAACTCCACTGAGAGGCAATTAATCAAAAATATGAAAGCTTAACAGTGCGTGCAATTTTAAGATAAGATATCACACTCTTATGGAAATGACTCCTAATTTGTTTATGGTAATCAACTTTTTTCTCACCAGTATCTTTTTAAATATGCATCCTTCCTCTTTTCTCAGAAATTGCTTTATATATGGTGTTTTCTTTCACACTGAAATAATGGTATGATGGTTGAACCAGCTAACCTGTAATCTGAGGTTACATTTGACAGTGTAGAAGCTACATATCACAAATAAACCTCAGTCATAATTGATAACCATGTCATGCCATGTCATGGATTACTATGCATCATATTCATTACTGCAGGTCATCTCTCTTTAAACTCAGTGACGCAACAGACACCCCAGATCTCAGTGAGCGCCTGATTGGACACCGATCTGGGCCAGACACGGTCAACACGTGGCCCGCATCCGGCCCACATCTGCACTGCCAGTGTCAGCTGCTGTCAGGGCGTGGGAACGCTTATTTTAAACGCCCTGCCCGTCTCTGTGTGTCTGTGCCCGTCTTGAGTTTGTGATGGTGGTGATGCAAGGACAGCCCCGGGGCTCAAGCTCAGACAGAGCCGGAGCCCTCTGTGACTGCTGGGGAAGAGAGACAGGGAGAGGGGCTCGTGAAGTTTGAGTGATGGTAATGATTCCTGCGACTCTTGGCCTCCTCTCATTACGCCATCTGTTATGTTGTCTCTTAATATAACTCTGCCATGTGTCAAAGCTCAAGACAGCAAAGCCATCCTTAATGGAACACAATTAGACTTAAATCCAGCATGCGTTTTAAGGCTCTCTGTATCATCCAGTGTGATAAACTATAACGAACTCTTACACAGAAAATAGCAATTTTGGGGCAAATAGTATCTGGAGGAAATATGTCTGAATATGTATGGATATACAGGTACCTTGTCACAATGCAATTATAACTCTAAGTAGAGTGTAACATACAAACTATTAGTGTGCAACAGAAATCTAATTAGTCCTAAATATCAACTCTTACCCTTATTAAATTAATGTAATTACAAAGTTTCAGAATGGTGTTAATCTTTATTAGTCATTGCATTATACACCATTTAGAAGTGCACTGTTACGATAAAAAGGTCACATTATCAAACGTGTGGCTAAAACAAGACTTCGTAAGACATTCACCTATAGTTAAGGCTCCTCAATATGTAGGTGCCCGACGTGCAATAAATGCACTCTGTCACCACAGGTCAGTCCAATTCTGGGAGTGCCTTGTGGCTGTCACTGAAATAAATAGTCTGCTATAGCATTAGCATTGGACAGTCAATTGTTCTTTCAACATCTCTTTCTACTGGTTCCTCACCAGGAAGTATGACAGATAGCTCTGTCTGTGAAACGAAGGGGAAGATTTAAGTCGTGGCAAGGACGGTGATTACTCAGAGAAAAATGCATGAGTGTGTATGTGTGTGGGCTGGTTTCTGCTAATGGTTAGAAGAGTGAACAAGCCGAGGCACTCTGTGTTCAAACAAAGGATAGACGATGAGTATGGCAAACACAACGAAGCAGATTGGTGCAGATCAGTGCGCTACCTAAAAGCAGATCGGTGTGCTGCCTAAAAGCATAGACTGCTCTCCTGTGGCCTCGAGCACTGAAGTGGCTATCCTAATGTATATCTACATTACACAACCAACAGTGAATGTTGTTTCATTAATTTCACTAGTTAATTATAACCTCTGACTTTGTGTACAGTAAACATTTTTCTTTTTTTTACCTAGAGTGTCACAAAGCATACTCAAACCTCCTTTGTTTATCATCCCTCTGTAAATACAGCCATGTGTGCTAGATGGAGAGGCAATGTACAGTATTACTGCTACTGAACTAACAAAGACACCAACACAAGGAAGAAGCCAAACGTGGACATGAAGGGAGGCAGGCTTTCTAAAACAAAAGGATTTCACAGGTTCCAGCTTGCTTCCACTGGGGTTGTGCCTCTGCACACAGGAAGTAAAGCGTGGTGGGGACTGGCCAGCCGTGTTGGTGCTGTGATATTTTTATGCCCAATTAGGGGTGTGATGTGTTGTGAAGGTTGCCTGTGCTGAAATCATTTCCCAACCTTTTACTGGCAGCACGGAGCCGCAACCTGCAAATGTTACGCTACAAACACACTCAGCAACAGCCATTTAGGTGAAAATGGCCATAATGTTAGCGGTCCTCATACTAACCAACAAATAACACTAAATTTGTCCTTATTTATGCCAATTATCTGGCACAGGTAAAAACACAGAGAAGGATTTTAGATGTAACTTCAGACAGTTAGATTTCCCTTTGTTGAACTATTCTTAAAGGGAAGAATGTATATTTTGGAGATGTAATAAAAGCACTCTTTCTTCTTTCATTATTCATCTGAGGTCATTGTTCCCTTGGCAATATGGTTGGTATGATTTCCAGCTAATCAATGACATTCTTCCTTGATGAAAAGGCTCCACTGGCCCTGCAGTGAACACAACACCACATTAGTCTGAAGCTTGGTGCCGGTTATGGTGTGCCGCCCTACTTATGTCCCTTTATTTCAGTTATACACACAAGAAGATGATCTGCCAGGTCAAAGGAATAACTTAAAACTGTCAAAGGCAGAAGAAGATCTGGAGGAGGGGGGGTTGACTAAAGATGCAATTTCCCTTGATTCAGCTTTTACTTCAGTCTGCTTGTTTGCCCTTTCCTTTTCTGCAAAGTGTGAAGCAAATGGCAATTTGGGAGTGTGCAGGTCAGCACTGATTGAAACAGATGACAGGCTGTCTGCACAGCTCTCTTCACAGGTAATGAGCGTTGTGTGTTAGCCATCTCTGGGTCACCTCCTGGGTTTGTAAAAAAGAAAAAGCAATAAAAGGTACATCTTGTCAAGTGGCTCTGGCATTTTAAAGCACTCCCTTTTATTTTTGGGGCAATCTTGGTGATTAGCTGGTAGTACTCTGAACACAAATGCTTTTTTACATACATAAACAATGGGTAGGTAAGTGCCCCTGTTTAAGTTATTTTACCATATGAAGACAACATTGTTGCACCTTCTTAGGCCTCAACAAACAATAGAAACAGTAGCAGATACATTTTGGAGACAATATGCTTTTAGTTTAAATAAATACTTCAAAATATCAATGCCAGTACCAAATTCTGAACATACATGAAATAGCCACTTCCGCTAATCCATTCCATTCCTCCATTCATTAGCATTTTAAAGAAAATGTCATTTTGTTTGGCTTGATAAAGTATCATTAATTACAAACATTCTAATGAGTTTAATAAGTTTGGGTAACAATTTGCACAAAACATAAAATGTGTACTTAAACAGAGTGTTTGTGTGTTTGTCAAAACCAAATAAATAAATAACGGAAGTATATCCTATTGAATATTTCATTGACTGATGAGAGTTTGCATACTCCCATTTAGGCAGCATGAAAATGGATTTCATCCAATCAGGTTTCATTCTCTGTGAGGGTTCATCCAGAATTCCACTCTTGTGTCTTCACTGCATCCTCAGTGACGATAAATCAAAAAATCTATTTTTGTTTCTCAGATACAATCATGATACCATGATACGTTGGACTGGCAAAATGTCATACAGAGAAGATTCTCAGTACCACACCTCTTTTAAAACAAGCTAGAATCGTATTGATTGCAATATGTAAGACGGGTATAAGTCCCACTTTACATGTAGTTTTTAATTCACAGTAGATTCAATCTTTTTACTAACACAACGGTTATGAAGAAATATGTCTGACTCATGCTGAAACTATGTACATTACCAACCTAATTTGCTTCCAATACCCCAGTGTTGTGGACTAATTTAGCTCATTGTAAAGCAAACTGTGGATATTATGTATAACATCGGTTTAGTTGTAGGACATACGCTCATTTTTCAAGTGGTAGAATTAAGGTGTGACTTATGTGTAGTTTATATTATGACATTGCCAAACCAAGCTAAACAGTCACAGGCAGTTCGACCATAACTTCCTTCTCTTTGCTAAATCAATAAACATTGGTGAACAGTCAGGAAATTACGGTACATTCTAAAGTATACACATGATTGTTAGCCTGGAAATCTAGACGCACCCTAGTGGCAGCAAATTGCTGCCAGGGCTAGTCTAGCAACTCTCCGTTGGCTTGTGAGCTCGAAAAATTAAACTTCTATCAGGCCAATCAAATTGTGTATAGAGTAGTTAGGCGGGCTTAACATTCCCTGCTACTTGAAAACAAAGAAGATGGTTGTTGCTGTTGGCGAACAGTGTGACACGAGTTAAGCTTTTTTTAAGTTGCCAAAAGTTTGAACTAGCCAACTAGCTCTGCTGGTGGGAAAGCGCATGGGAGTCATAGCGCTGTCCTATTGCGTGCAGAGGGAATTTGAAAGACAACCGATTATCCCGCCCCTCGGACTGAGCACTGCGAACAGTGAGTGCCCAGACCCTACATTTTAATGGGGGTCTGGCTCGTCAGGCTACATAATTGTGTTTTTTTTACTAGAATCTCATAGTTTCAGTCTCTGCCTCCCAATCCGCCTCCATAACCCCTGTCTATTCAGCTTCAGACACCCAAGCATTGTGTTAATGGGGCAAAAGAGCAATGTCTTTGGAAATTGACCAGTACTCTTGACTCAGATTGTGACACTGTGTGAATGGGTTTGAGGTATAAAACCAAAACCAGGATAAACAGGAAAGGTTGAGAGTATTTGATTGCATCAAATTAGATGAATTTAGTGTCAGGCACGATCGTACTGGGAAGCTGCAACAGTTGTCATTACGAATGTGCAGAAGTCATTGCACCCTGTAGCTGGCCCTGACACACACACACACACGCACACACACACACACACACACAAACACACTCGCATAGCATATACACATACAGGCTCACACACACAGAAACACACACACACACACACACACACGCACAAACACAAACAAACACACTCACACACACAAACAAACACACTCACACACACACACATACAGTACACACACACACACAGCATAATGTTTGATTGACAGGTATGATTAGCCAAGTGTAGTACAAAGAGCAAGTGCGGTAAAACTGAATGGAATTGGGCTTTTGCGCCAGGCACTGTGGCTGTCATTTCGCCCCCAGTCTGTGATGGGTGTGCTTTGTTAAAGCCTGACAGCTAAGGGAGTGTTCTGTATCGCCTCAGCATAAACATTGTCCAGACAAAAACCCTCTGCCTCAGAAGGGGGGAGTATTACTAATGCATATTGATATAAGATGAATATGGTGTAATCTACAGAATGAATACGGTGTAATCTACAGAAACACGTTGGAATTGGGGTATCAAAAAGCAATTATGGCTATGCAGTATTGATATTGATGAAATCACAGTTTCCAGAGATTTTATAAAGGTGCGTGTTAGTCTCTGCGCAAATGAATTCAGAGTGTGGCAACTGCGTGCAGTTGACTGGAGTTTATTCTCTCATTCTATCAACAGAGGCCTGGAATCCAATTATGAATGAGCAACTAAATCAAAAGTCTTCTTTTTACTGCAGAGCCCATGCTGTTCCGTACCATTAATCAATTGTCTTTTTTTTAACACAGACAATCAAATATCCTGGAAGCTACCTCATGACAACAAGGTGACTGTTTCATAAGAATTCCCCTCTAGAATAATTTGCTCTCGACATATCTGTACTGTATTGTAGCTATTCATGCTTTAAGAAAAACTACAATTAGTCTTAGCAATGGTGCTGGTCCAGGCTTCCAGTGTTTGGCCAAGAAAAGCACCCATGGCTTTTTGCGTCACCCTGTTCATTTCAGCTTGAAAAAACGTGTGGCGTCATTCCACTTAGTCTGCTCCGCAGGCTGCACTGTTCCTAATATTTTCTTGACAAAGTATATGGTTGAATGGCGCTGATGTCTAGATAATGTTTAGGAAACACGGAGCTAACTGAGGCAACCAGCTGTGCTGCTGTGCTGTTGTCAGAGATCAGTACTGCAATCATTTCCCCCCGAAAAAAAGTTCTTCATAAGGCTTGGGGCTTTTTATACCCCAAACCCACGCACCTCGTCCTCCGGATTGTTTAGATATTTATAGCACCGCTACATTTTTATCCATATATCATTATCGCATCATTGTCATTCCAGCGGCGGAGGCTCAGCATCCCACCTCCGGCTTTGCCGACTCCTCTATCCTGCCGCTACAGCCGTGAGGCTCGAGGGTAAGAGCGTGTTTGGGAAGGTATCGGACTAGGATCTCCAAATACTGCCTAGGGATTGGGGGCCTAATCCCTGCGAAGCATAACAGGCCTCTGACAGGGCACCTTGCCAAGCATGCTCCTCTGTGTCGCTCTGATAGACTCACTTGCGGAATAGGTGAACCCAGGAATGGGAATGCATTGTCAACATAAGCTGTGTCAGTGATAAAAAAAAAAAAAATGTCTCAAAATCAATTTTGAAAATCAAATTACAAGTGGCAAGTTTTTGAGGGTTTATTATGCACCCACCTGTCTTCCACTGCAACCGCCAGTGGAGCTAGCTGAGCTCCGGAACATCAGCAGACGTTACTGGGAACAAGATGCTGTTAGTGTTTACTCTGGTGAAGATGATATCTGTGTATTTGTTCATCTAATAGTCACAGCTGGTGGACCGTTTTCTTATGCTGAGACATGTCCCTTCCTGGTGTTTAGAGAGGGGATGTAGTTGTGAAGGAACTATCTGTGGTTCCCCGTGAGGCCAAACTCATCACGAGAACATGAGCTTGAATGTTTGATGCATTGTCTTACACCCTTGGCTCATGTGCTTACAGAAGTCCCAGTGCACTAATCAATGAACGCAATATTCATTATTAAAATTATTTCATATTCAATTGATCTATGTTGCATAAGGGTACTGTGCATATTCATGCATTGTGTGTGAGTGAATGATTTCATTCAGACACGCACATTGTTCTGCAGTTGACATATGGCTCACAACCATGGCCCTGAATGGACTATCAGGACTTACAAATCTGACTGGTATTACGAACCTGCCTTTTGACCAGAGCTGTACTGAACAGGGGGAATAGCAGTACCCGATGCCTAACAATACTGGAAATGTTTACTTATGTGATCTCAAATGCCTCTCTCGATAAGCCTCCAGTTCTACCATCTCGTCTGTGATGAGAAATAGAAGTAAACAGACTTAGATACAGTTCAATACACAGAGAAAATGAAGCTCAAAAAGACATCTACCAGTTATTGTTACCAACAATACAATGGCATTCAGAATATGTCACAAAATAGACTAACATCTGGTAGCAAGACTGTTCAAGACCAGAACAGGGGGATTGCGTGTTTCCTTTTGGTTGAAAGTAATCATTAATGGATATCACACCAATTAGCTTAAATGTTTATGACTACCATCAAGTGCAACTCACTGAACCCATCAAGACCACTTAAACATCTGATTGTCTAAATGATTCCAATGGCTTATGGTAAATTATTTGTAAATATGAAGAGGCCAAGGATCACAAAGCTTGATGGAGCCTGTCACTAGCCTGGCATCTGCGAGATTAGTATAAAAGTCTGTTATGATGCACTTCACCTTACACTCATCAATGCAATCTGTCTTTTTATTTACAGTCAACTATAAATCAAATATGCGGTGGAAATATAACTCCAAAAGGAAACTCCACACAACTAGACTGTCTCGCTTTCAAGCATTTGAAAGAGGATCTTTTATACAGGAAGACAGGCTCAATCCAATACGTTTTGCAGCAGCCAGGTAACAAAGAGTGCTACAAAATGTAGCCAATTATTCCTGTATACAGTTCTGATACCAGCTCATGACCACCCCAAAGTCTAAAAACACAGAATCTGACATCATATTTGTTGTCTGCCCCTCACCATTTGGGAAATCTAGCACTGCTGCATGATCTGCCCTGTGTAATGCACTGGAGGAAGGAGTATTATGCCCTGTGTCATGCACTGGAGGAAGGAGTATTATGCCCTGTGTAATGCACTGGAGGAAGGAGTATTATGCCCTGTGTAATGCACTGGAGGAAGGAGTATTATGCCCTGTGTAATGCACTGGAGGAAGGAGTATTATGCCCTGTGTAATGTTTTCAAAAGTTCCAAAACGCCCATCCAAGTGAAACACAAGGGCAACTGCACTCCTAACTGCATTACAGGCACTCTGTGAGGGTCTGCTCAAGCTAGGATTAAACTTCTAATTCCCTCAAATTCATTTTATATCATTTTAGGAGATTTGTCCGAAAATATGCAATAATGCCCACATTTGAATCACTTTTCTTGTTGCACATTTCATAATAAACTTACATAATGTTATGAGGCCTTGTGTGTTTCACTATATCAGGTTTGCTCTCATTTATATATCAACAACATGAATGCAGAGATATTCTGTTAAACTCTGCAATGGTAGGGTTTACGGAGAATTTGGTATGTGCTTGCACCCACACATAGTCAAATGGATGAATGGTCTTTAGTGATTCTAGCTGAATAGCTCTTCTTTAGCATATACTAACATGAGCTGGGCCCATATCTCCCCATAAATCACAAGATGAATTGGGTTTAAAAGAAAAGACTAAAAGGCACATCCTTGTTTCCCTTTTACAAAATTATTTCAACAACGTCTGGTAATCACGCTCAACTGTAGAGTCTGGCAAAGCAAATGCACCCACGAACCAGACTCCTTTTTGAAGTAGCGATTTATATGGTAAAAGTACATTCCACATTAGCAAGTGATGGACCACTGCCAGCAAAAAAGACCATTTACCATTTCCTCAATGCGACCACTTGTCATGGACGTGCCTGTGATTTATCAGCAATCGTGACTCACTCACTCCAGTGTCATCCAGTGCCATGCCGATGACTCCAGTTGACTTCCGCTTGAATTAATTCCAAAAAGCATAGTGGATGCTACAGGCATTGCTATTTCATTCATAAAGTAATACCACAAAGTATCATGTAGTTTCTACATTAACACCATTAAGGAATAATAATACAGCTCTGGAAAAATTTAAGTGACCACTGCTCATTTTTCTGATGTCATCCTACGGTTGCTGAGTGACATTTGAATGAGTTGATGAGCGGTCTCTTAATTTTGAATATGACCATTAGCTCTTTCGAATGTCACTCAGCAACCCTAGGATGACATCAGAAAAATGTGCAGTGGTCGCTTAACTTTTTCAGAACTGTATACTGGTCTACTGTACTGGCCTTTGCTTTGCGTCTGATTCTGGTCTAAAAACAACAATAGCAGACAGGGAAATGGTCTGATATTAGCCTACACCTTATTTATACATACAGGCTTCATTGAAAATGAGGGCTTCCCTCAATGACCCTCCGAGAATAAATAAAGGTTGAATGAATTTAGGAAATTGCAATATCTGAAATAAATTAGTTTTTTGGTCTGGCTTCATTGTATGCGATGTCCAAGGTATAGATAAAGAAACAAAACAAAAAAACACTTATTTGATGGGATGATTCTTGGCATGATTGTACGGGTTAGATATCCAACCGATGCTATCTAAAGTATACACACTGGACTTCCAGAACCTTCTGAAGTGAAAGGAGAGCTTGTGGTCAGAAGAGAACTCCGTGGGCAGCAGAGATCAGGATTGAAATGTTTTCTCCAGGACAGAGTTCAGAAGGCAGCGTGTCTTAACGAGGCTTGAGCACTTAAACCCTGCATCCCTCTCTCCCTCTCTCTCAATCATTCACTCTGACACCTACGCTTGCTCCCCATCTGGTTCTCTACAGGTCCCAGCCAAGCTATTTGATCTCAAATCATTTCATAGGCCTGTGTGCACTGAATAATATGTTCATAAGTTGGTCTCCGGCTGTAGCCAGGCCGTTGATGGTAAACAATGATATCATTTGAGATTCAGACTCATAATGTGTCTGTCACAGTGGTATATTTTCAATACTGCATTGTTTACATCTGATGTGTGGCAAGACAAGCAAACAAGCCAGACACACACACAAGATTGGGCAAGATAATAAGATTTTTATCTATAGTGCACCAAAGGTAAATGAAATGAAATGAATAAAAAATAGTTTTCAAGAGTAAACAATTAGTTGGAGCTGAGGTGGTGTTATTGTTTGTGTGTGTGTGTGTGCGTAGACTACTCCAGATGGTTTTCATATACCTCACTGTTCCACATTCTAACAGAATTGAAAGTATAGGTGTAAACATTTCTACATGAAATCACCTCAGATGTCCAAACTCATTGTCCATGTTGGATTTTGAATCCTCATAATTGCTTCATTGACTTGATGTACTTTATGTATATGTTAATAATTGTAAAGCACATCAGACATCGGACATACAGCTCTCACATGGTATCACATGCTTTAGGGATCACAGGCTTTAGAGATCATTGTAGCTGCCTTCATTTGAGGCACATCTCCCAACCTCTAAATTATGCCTAAAGCAAACGCATTCATAAGCATTAAATATAGACATTTGAGTTTGAATGCGACTCACGGAAAGTGCTTATCATAGAGGGTTCTATGTACAGTAGGTCAAGTGCAGCACGTTGCATAATCCTATCTCTGTAGGAGGCCCTATTAAAAAAGAGTTTTCAGAGATTCCTTTTCAAAGGTATCTGGGTCAAATTTGATGGGTGAGAAATTAAAAACATACAGGCAGAACAGTCACAATTCTCTTTAAAAACACTGTTGTAAGGTCACGACCATTTACCATGCCCACAGAAATAAAATGAAAATAAAAAACCCTGTTGCAAGGCCTTTTAGCATGCCTTTATAAAAACAAACACTGCAAAAGCAGTTGTTGGGACAGGAAAGGGAAAAGGCTTATAACCAGAGGACACCATGTGCAGCAGTCAACACAGAGTATGATATAATGAATCCAATCAATGTATATAAACATGGCTGTCAACCTGAATTTTACTGCATAGCACTCTTTGTAATCGTGCGATCAACTGGAAAAAATCCCTGAATTGAATAACTTGGAGGAAGAAGAAAAAACGGATCCAGTAAAGTGTTGTGATGTTTACTGCACATTATACTGTATTTTATCAACAATCAAATACAGCTATTTTATTTGCTGATAATATTGGCATACTAAATGCATTATATAAACTGTAATACATAACCCTAAATCTACAATATACAATGCATAATAAAACCCTTATGAGTTCCTTAGTCATTTTAATACAAGGTAGAATCTTTCAATAACGCTCAGAAGTTATATATTTCCTACAATCGTATTATAATTCTGTTATCCACAACTGTGCTTGATATGAAAAAAAAACATTTCATAGGGATCATCTGAAAAGCCTTGCAGAAAAACCTAATAATGAGATTGAAATTCAACCTTACCTCTTACAGTTAACTGAATGTGCTTGGGCTGTATGTTGCGCTTACTCTGGATCGAGCAGGTATACAGGCCGTCGTCCGTTACATCCACTTTTTGTATCTGAAGGCTATATTCATGTTTGTCCCCAACACTTGTTACGATGGACACGCGAGGATCTCCTGACCATTTGTCAGTCCCTGCGTATATGATACTAGAGCGGTTCAACCATGCTCCTTTCGATTTTCCATCCAACAGGTAGCACCTAAAAAGACAGCAAAAAAAAAGAGATTAGAATCCATGGGCCAAATGACTATTGAGAGCTTTTAAGGTTTACACCTGGCCATGTACCGGTGTGTGCATTGAACGGCTGAAAATGTATGATGGCGTCCTGTATTGTGAAATATCGATTGAGTTACAAAACCACACAAAAACACACCACACCACTCAATGCCAATAGCCCTCACTGTGATTTTTTTATCTTCTTTTTTGCCTTTGAAAGCCCCTCCAGACTGACTGCTATAACGTTGCCTTTTTAAGAGATTCAGTGAAATAATATATTTCATGTAGTATGCCAGTATATAAACTACACTTTAATCTGTACATAGACAACATATCATGTTATGTTATGAGAATCATACATATCCAATCAGTTATAACAAAACGGCAGTTCTTGTCTACCACACAAAGTAAATACCTGGAGTGTCATCTGACAGAACTGTCAAATGTATGAAGTACAGTTTGCATATTTTGTTATGAAATACATTTTGCATATTTTCTTTCTCTTCAGGGAGCAGTATAAAGCCTGATCACACTCATCTTGAGGAGGAAATCAAACAGAAGCTCCTGTCAGTAAGATTAGTGCCAGGCAATGGGTCGTTTCTGCTTTGCTTTGTCTTTTTGTGCCTATTTAAAAAATACCTCCTTCCTTAGTCTGCATCATAAATTAGGCTGACACAATCATTTCTGAAGTCTAGCTCAGTAACATTTTAGACTTTAACGTAAGTTTAACACAGCCATGCTTGATGAGAAGAGGCCTATCACATTGTTTACTTATTCAGTTAATGCCTTGGTTACTCACTGCTTGTTTGAAAGATGTTTTTTTTTTTTTTAGAAATCGCATTTGCAGAATTAAGGAAGCTGCAAGCATCTTCAAGTGGCAGTCTGAGCACCTCAAGCTCAGGTTCAGTTAATTTGGTTCAGTTCATTAGCTACGGCTGCCACAAGGAGAGAGTGGTCATTGTCTGATAGCTTATTGTTCACGTTGTTGTCATTTTAACCACACAAACCCAAACAGCAGCTACAGCTAAAGGTGGACGGCAACGCAACCGCTGAGAATGAGGCCATTACAGAGCTTACAGCCTTTCACCAATCACCAGGGGAAAGAAATATGACACCCACGGCTTCCGTGTTTGTCTCTTAATCAAATGATGAGCCATTAGAACCATCGGTTATAGGGCACAATTTTCAGTGTGTCAACTAGCATGGTGATTCCAGTATCTCTGTTTCAGTCCACTCAATATAGCTACATTAGCTGTCCTGTTTAGTGGTCTCAGACAACTGCATGCTGCTGTGCGGTTAGTTATATCAGGAATTTGTTGGTAAAGAACCCATCATGAATGTGAAAGGGGATGGGTCTGGGACACCAAACACCACTGCTGAGCCTGCTGGAGGTGTTGTGGGCCTAATTCAATGAAGCACCAATGAAGGAAGGTGCCTGCTTGATAACCCCAGTGAAATGCTCTCGAAAGCTGCTCTGTTGATGCTGTTGTTTGCCCACAAAGGTTGCTTTGTTGTTTTTTGTTTTTAATGGAAAATAGGCCTGGTTATTGATTAGCCACTGTGGGACTGTGGGAAATCCCCTACCTATAGCACTATGAATGTAATACTTATCCTGTGTGTATATCTGAAATTACTGATGGAGTAAAACAACTCAGGCAGTTTTTGAAGTCTGCCAGTTTAAGTAAACGGAGAAATCCGGCCGATTTTTACATTGATCTTGATCGCTAGACCTCGCCGAGTACTCTCGATAAGGAAAAAAAAAATGATGGTATGTGACAGGACAAACTTTGAATTCAAACAGTTTCTTCACAATTAATGAGTTGAAAACGCATCGTTTTGTCACGTAAGGACCCTGTTCATGTTGCACAGAACTTTTAATGACATTTTGAGGCTGTTAAGACCGCATGTAGATGATGACCCCAGACCTATCATTATAGCTCACTGGGAGCACTGGCCAATAACTGCAGCTATTCCAGTTCGGTAGCACCGATTTTGGTCGTTTTTTTCCCTATCGACAGTACTCGAAGACGACGTCTAGCGATCAAGATCCATGTAAAAATCGGCCAGATTTCTCCTGTAAGTGTGCTCTAATTGGGCCCAGTTCTGGGGTAGACCTGTGCCTGGTGCGGTTCCGTATAGTCAACTGTCATTTTGCTTCCATGAAAATGGCCTTCATCTGCATTAATTTGCCCCCAGCGCCATCATCAGAGGCTTCGGCATCAGAGGAGCGTTTGCACCCACGATGAAGCCAGCCCTGTCTTTAGAGGAACACAGACGCCAAGATTTCCTTTGGTAACACAGGAGGCACCGTTAATTATTTCACTGACCCCGGATCACACCTTCTGCTGTGCCATTTGCATATGAAACTCTTTTAAATATTATTTATGCCCATTTTAGAGGAGATATTCTCTCTCTAAAGTGCCAGCTCGTTAGTACTGCTGCATAGTCTCCGCAAGTCTACAGCACACTTCTGTACATGACAGTCTTTTATTTTCAGTTATGCAACAAAGAAAACACTGTGGGCAATTTTCATCAATTTTAGTGATCGACCTTTTATCACCTTCATGGCACACTATGGAATATATTATGTGAGGCAGATTTTAATCCCCTTATCCAGACTCAGTCAAACATTTGATAGTGAACCGTAATTATGGCCAGGACATAGCTTGACCCAGATTCACATCTTCTTTTGAAACCTCATTTGAAACCATTTCCAGTTGACTGCTTCACACACAAAACCTCCGCTGGTTTCCCTGCCTCGACATATGGAACAGAATTCCATGAGGATGTACAATCTGGTAAGGGTTTTACATTTGGTTAAAGGAGGCCAAGGATGCACAATTTAAAAGAAGACTTCCTCAGGACACCAAACATTTTTTCCCTGTGTGTGATGTTTAGATTTAAAGTAATTATCTTGTAATAGATATAATAAACATAATAATATTTACCAGTCTAAAAACAGAGTTAGCCAGCAGAATGGAAGGGGTTAGTAATCACTTTTGTTCTTTTATATTCTGCCTACTAATGAACTATGTATAATACAGACTTGCAGACCTAACATGACATATTACTTGCATGAGATTGCAAGTTTACATAGTTTTCTGTACAATCTCTCTCAGGAGACTTTGAGAAATGTCTCTATCCCATCTGTGACCCAACTGTTCCCAGATCAGATGGTACCAAAGTCTTTTCTCTCTGGCAATACAGTATGTCACCAGGGCATATATAGTGCTTCAGTAAGCCCAGAGGTTTAACCGGCATGCGGTATCTCTCCAAATCCATCACAGCATCACCTATTGGCTTGCCCTGTATCATGGATTATACATAATACCTGTAGAGCTGTCAAGCTGTGGGATAATAACCTACATCAAATACACTCCCCATTCCCCAACGCATGAACAAAGAGTTCTTCAAAAGGTCAGGGAGCATGAAGCAATGGCAACACAAGCATTATGTATGGATGGGATAAATGCAGAGACCAAATTCCTTGTATACACAAGTATACTTGGCCGATAAACCTGATTTACATTTGATTTACATTTACATTTTTTATAAATGATGCTACGCCCAAAACACACCCATGACTGATAAAGAAACCTAGGAACGCCTTGTTGCGTCATCCGCCCGACGTTTGATAATGAAAACACTCCCAATGCGGACTGGACATCCTACTAGTATATTTTAATACGCTTCTGACTAGTGACCATGCACTTTAGACTACGACAATAGGGCCCTTTATGTCAACTCTGTATACTCATTGTAAGTTGCATTGGCCAAACTAGAAATGTGAGTTATAAATGTTAATGTTATGGCAACTGCATTGCTTCTGGTTAGTTACATCCATTACAGAAATGTCAACAAATTTGCACATATTTATATAAACTACAACATAATACATCAATTCATCTCATTTTATGGCAATCCTTTAATTTTGTCAGAGTAACTAAACATTTTGAGTGATAGATGGATTCCTCTGACTGTCTTGGGACGTCCTCTCTTGAGGTGCACATCAGATACTTCATCATGCACTGTTCATCATCAGATTGCCTCATATTCCACTCCAGGGCAATGACTCACACACCAATAGAAGAGGCAGTGGGGGGAATAAGAGTGCTATGTCTTCCATGTGAAATCTGGAATAGCATCCCAGGCCCTTAATCCCAGAGGTAATCCGTGTGATTGCAGCCTGGGGACCTCACTACTGTATATGACACTGCCACCCATAATCCAGTGTCAGACCTGCAGAGATTGTCGCTGATAATCAGGCTATTGCTTTTTGGCTGAATATTATTATGTAAGTGGAATGGACCTAATAGATTGGAACTCTATTTGGAAGATAACTATCTCTATTTTTGGTTGCACTTTACCTGGATTGCCTGCCCACAGACTATTTACAGATGGTCAGATTATCAGATATTATGACACTCTGGTATCTACACGTTACGGTTAAGGTTAAGGTTAGGGGTTGGATTTGATTATAGTGATGTTCAGTAATTGTTCAATGACAATTTTACATACTGAACTTGAATGTGAACAGATGATTTGTTAAGTCTCTGTGGGCTGTATATCCAGGTATTTATTTATTTATTTATTTTAAATATGCGCATAAACTGTGCAATATACCATACACATATTATCCATATCCATGATTAATCTCTTATCTGCCTATTTAACTTTTATTGATACCTTTGGTGAATAATTCCTCCATTGTGCTGATTTTTAAGACCATCTACCTTGAAAAACTGCAATAACCATGTGCGCTGTTCAATCCTATGACCTCAGCATCACCCAGCCTTTGTTTAATTCAGACGGGTGTCGCTGGGGACTGAGCAGCAGAGGTTCCTCTAAAGCCCCAGCCAGCCAGGAGCACAGGAAGACTACAAACACATACAGGTGGGAGAACATGCAGGGTCAATCATTTGGTCATACTAGAGTCGGGCTTCAGTGAGCAGAGAGAGTGCCGATGGAAAAAAGGATAACTGTGTGTAACAGCTGGAAAACTGGTTTTGCAACCAGAGACAGAATGGACTGTTAACTTCATCAGTTCGAACACGTGGAAACACAGACTAGGGTTTTGTTTGACTTCCACAAACTAAATACCAGTGTCAAAGAATAGCCCAAGGATAACATAATGGTTAAAGTGTTTGGACAAACAATTGGTTTATGAAGTGAAATACTACAGTAAAAATGGGGCCAAAATAGTTTCTCATATGGCTCAAAGAACTCTGAGGAAGAGACTCAGTTGCGGTCGAGGTGATGTTGGTTTTCCATATCTGAGATGAGTTGTTCAGTATGATCACTAGGATGACCTCTGCCTGAGTACTGTCACTGACTCTAAATTGTGTGTCTGCTCGGCAAAGCCCCGCAAGGTTTGGCCTACTCTGGCAGGCTGCCCGATTGGGAGCAACAGCCTTAAAAAACATAAACAATTCAGACCAACACCAGTGTTTGCTCTCATGTTTGTAGTCAAGGCCTTTCTGTTTCATCAGGCAATCAATGACAAGCAATTAAGATAAATTCTATTAAAATGATGTGAAAACATTTACATTGAAATATTCTTTAAATGTAAATGTTTTACTGACTGGCTTTTGCTAGTACTACTGGGCAAAAAAAAATGAACGCTTTAGCAGGAAACGGTTCCTCCGTGAGTATATTGCCATGTGTATCACGTGATAATCATGGCAGCTTGCTCATGGAGAAGAGGTTTTCTGTTTCTAACAGGGTCTTTTTGTGAAGTGCTGTTGTCAAGGTAATGTGTGCTTAATTTCCTGTGAGGTCACCACAGCAGTCCTTTACAGCCGTATTAAATGCTGACATTTGAGCCGCTAATCTGAGTAACTCTCCTGGATGAGCCGAGTCCCTCTCAGAGGGCTCCGAAAGTAAACCAGTGATCCTTCACAAATGTTGCCTTCACAGTCACCAGACATTTTGTGATGCTTCCCAGAGAATGAAGGGAACATAGAGTAGTGTATCTACTTGTGCTATGCATAGTCATTTTTCTCCTCTTTCCTTCCCTATGACCTACAGGACATTTGATGGTCCAGATCCTACCTCTGCTCTTGGTGTCTTGGTGAAAATCGTTACACAATACCTCTGTAAAGGATAGAGCAACTATCATTTTGAAAAGTCTCTCTCTCTCTTTCTCTTTTTCTCTCTCTCTCTCTCTCTCTCTCTGTGTCTTACTACTCAGGATGGATTGTTCTTGCTCGCTGATAGTTTCTGAATAGGCTTGAAAACATTGGCATTTACACAAGAAATCCCTGAAGTCCATAAAAGACAAGAGCTCATACATTTTAAACAGACCTCAATACTGAGACACCAAAGTTGCTCCGCTGAAAGATATAGCCTCACTCACACTCTGTTAGACAAAAGGCCAATTGTTGGTACCTTGGTGCCTGAAGTTTTTTCAGAACAAGTCATAAAATGTACACACTCCAATAATATGCTGACCTCTGGTAATTGCAAATGATTAAAGTGATAAATCCTTTGTAAAATCTACTGATTCACTACACAATCAACCCTATGACTAACATCCGCTGATTCAGTTTAACATCTACCCTGAGTTTCCTGTGTCCTCATCCTCCTGCTGACCTGCACAAACGACTCCAGTTATCCCTCAAGGACATGAGTCTCTCTATACAATCTGGGGTTCCAGCTCATCGGATATATACAACTTCCTAGTCTAACCTATCCTCACAGAAAAGAGAAATCCCTCGGACTTTAAATCTGTTTCATATGACTCACACAAAGGCTCGGTAAAAAAGCAGCAAACCCCACGAGATTAGTCAAAAAATACAAATAAAAGAAGAAGAAAAAGATGTGTGCATCATGTACTTTCTTTTCTCACTTTAAACACTCTTTGAAACGATGCTGCACATAATGTAATTACAATGACACACTTACGTAACATTCAGGACAAACTCTGAAGAAGATGTATTCATTTGAGAAAGAATGAAGCCACAAAAAGGACATTGAAAAAACATAGAGAAATATGGAATATAGAGAGGGCCTATGAATTACTCTGCCACTGTAAGCACCCTGCTGGCATAAGTGTTGGCAACATATAGCCCAGTATACAGCATGCTGGAAGGCCTTCTTACTTTGTGAACTTTATGTATGAAGGGTAATATCAGCTATGCTTGTATCTGATATATAATTATTATGTTCTTTGCGTCCTTACGAAATGATGCTATAAGGACCACAGAAAAATGTGTTTGTTCTTGTGCTAGTAGCCTAGAAGTAACTCTTCCGTTGTTACCCCACATACCAATACTGAAAAATAACATTTCACATCTGCTGCCTGTTCTGAAAACGCAAAATGTGAACTGTTTCTATGGACTGTTTCCTTAATTTAGTATGCTTTAAAGAGACTACAACTGTACATGTGAAGTGCATCTGGGTGGTAGCTGTGCTTAAGGATCTCTCATCAGAGACTAGGTCTTGGGGGGTATGGAGCACAGCTGAAGACGCACTGTCACGAGATATAAGCAACTCCTCTGCAGGATAAATTTTGTTTTATTCAGTCATTTGAGCAATATTAGGGTAAGTGTTGCTTTTTCCAGCCTATGTTTTCGGTGGTAACCCATTGTCAGTCAATAGTGAAAGTAACTGCATATAACTGTCTTGTCGTTGACTGACTCCTTGGTGAAGTTAGTTTCACTTTGCCAATGAGTTCAAATAATAGACGAGTGCAAATGCGTGAAGGCTATGCTAGGTTTTAGTAAAGCATGGTTTAAGAATGACTATTCCATACTATCTCGCAAGCAGCCTCCTTCAAATGCGCCGTTGAATGCCAAAATACCGATGCATTTATTTGACATATCGCGCTTTGCGCCGTTAAAGGGAATGACCGATGTCATTCTCATTGGTTTAAAATGATGTTACGCCCCAAACACACCCATATGACTGATTAAAAAACCTAGGAACACCTTGTTGCACCATGCGCTCCACGTTTGATAACGAAACCCCTCCCAATGTGAACTGGACATCCTACTAAATTTGAATAGACTTTTGACGAGTGACGATGCACTTTAGAATGTCATGATAGGGCCCTAGGTCTTGGGGGGTCTTGCCCTGCCAACATCTCTGTTAAAGAACTACCAAGGACAGGGGAGGAAAAAAAGGGAAAAGGAAACACAACGTAAGCATTTGTATGTTTTGTTAGTGACGAATGACTAGACCTGTGCATGTGAAACTCTTGTTTCACATACATGTTCTTAATTACCCAGCTAGCTTAATTACACAGATTAGCTTGTTTTTTATGAGCAAAAAACACAAACCAAATTGATTGATCTCTGTGGTTAACTCAGCACTTCATAGGCCATGCCTTGCTTATATGCTATTATTTGTGTGTGTGTGTGTGTGTGTGTGTGTGTGTGTGTGTGTGTGTGTGTGTGTGAACAACCAAAAAACACACACTCAAAAGAGGTGAAGAACTGAGCTTTTGTTTTCATTTGTAATCGAATATTGGCTACAATCTTCACTGGTGCTGCCTATTCTTATGGTGCCTATTCTTGTGGTATAAATGTTTCTTTTGAAAAATGTCTAACATCTTCACTGGTGCTGCCTATTCTTATGGTATAAATGTTCCTTCCCAATCTGGAGACAGACACCTCTGGTGTGAAGAGGCGGTGGGAAAAGAGCTTTCCCTGTGCAAATATTGGCATAAACATATCTATATGGCTCTCTGGAGCTTTGCTTAGCATGCCCTAATTCCTCTCGCTACCTCCTTAAGGGACAAAGCATAATAAAGCCTCAACCTCCTTCCATGTGAAGAAAGATCTAGGTTACTAGGTGCCTGCTCCAAGCACTTCAGCAGCACTTTTATACTTCAGTATCTTCACATCTTAAAAACAAAATAATTAATTATGACATTTACACACTCATAGTCGCAAACTGTGTTCCACTGCTGGTATGGTTATTTAGTAAGAATCAAAAAGGATTGGGCCATCTTTGAACCAACTAGGCCTATACAAACAACATAGTATTGGAGGAAAGCATGATGAACATTAGACTTTTAGGCTTTTTTTCTTACAAAAACAGTTCAACTCTCAAAAGCGAGAAAAAAAACACAAATCCAAAATTCCGTTAAAAGACCTGACAGAGTCAGTAAACATTTGACTATTTAAAATGCATCCTTCTTGTTGGCAGGGACAAAAACTCCTTAGTTGAGCTCATCGTGAGACCATTTGGCAGGGATTATGCCCGGCTTAGTGTCTGCCCCACAAAGCAGGTCTTTGATTCATAACTGTTATTTAAGTAAGTAATTCCAGGGATAGAGGTAAAGCTCCATTTGAGAATTGTCCCCTTGTTGTGATAGACAGTGCAAAGAAATGTGACAGTAATACAATTGAGAGAGCTAAAACTGTTAAATACATGCTTTTTTTCAGAACATTTACGTACAAACCTGTTCCAAAAGTGTTCAAATCTCAATCAGGAGGGATAATTTTCCACTTAAAACTATAGTAATATATTAACTGTGATAAGTCTGTCTGAAAGGCACAGAAAATAAATCAAGGGTAACAGGGATTAGCTCCCAGCAGCGCCAAACATTTCTCTGAAAGTGGAATGAAAAGACTACACTTTAGCATCTTCCCCCAGCCTGTATGTTCTCTTTACCACCTTCATCTCCAGATAAGTTTCAACTATAGCAAAAGCCTAATTATGAGTACGACTGGAGAGAGCGCACACGGGCTGCTGGTGCTGAGAGACCCACAGTGTCCCCATCACAAATCAAATGGCACCCAAATCAGTTCAGCCGCTGTTGCCATGGAAACCTACCCAGTGGGGATTTGCTCGGCACGAGATAGCCGGAGGAGCCATTGCTGCCAGGAAAAGCGCTTTCTGTGCTGTGAAACAATGACACTTTTGTTCCCTACATGGTATTGACATTATGACGATGTAAACATACTAGCCCCCCCCCCCCATCCTCTTCACTTGCCCCCAACATAATATGGAGCCTATTGTAGTTGAGAAGATTGCTCATGAATATTTCATCAGTATGAACATCAAAAAAGTTGCAATTTGTTGTGTGTGTGTGCATTTTTTTTTTGTGTTTCATCTTTCTTACCCATTTGTTGTTTCCTTCTTATGTCATTAATAATGTGTTTATACTGTACATGGAAAAGCACTAGGTAAGGCAATATTTTAAATAATATGTATTAAGTTAAAGAATCAGAAACTTCCCACTAAAAAACAATGCCTATTAACACCTAGACATTCTCGATTCTGCGAACACACATCCCCACAATGGGTAAAGGGCACTTCTGATGTGGGTCTGTCGATAACATTCCTTTACCAGTGTGCAAGTCTCATTAAACCCAATGATAACACATTATCTCCCATTACAACCCTGTTTCACCATCTTTCTCTGAACCACACTGAGGATTGCACTTAAGGACCAGGTCAGCACAGTTGAATGCAATGAGGTGGGGCTACATATATGAGGTGGGGCTACACTTGGGTTGGAGTGTTATCGGTAGCTAATGTTGCCATAATCAATAAAAAAAAGGCCAACAGTATTAAATTCCACAAGCTACACCTACAGCGAGCAGTGTCTTGGAGAAACGATCAAGTTCCAGTTTACTAATCACACTTAGTTTTCCTTGAGGGGACAACTAACAGATTCATGAAGTACTTCATATTTTTTAAACACTCTACTACAGCCTTTCATGGCAATGTGAAAGCACATCAGTTATTTATCAACTGGTGGTTTAGCACAAACAGCACCATTCATATTGGCAAATGGCACGAACAAAAAGATAGCTGTGCTAATCATTGGCCCAGTGATGGAGCAAAATAAAACTTAGTGATGCTTGAACGTGAACTGTGTCTCCTTCACAGGAAATAAAGTCAAAGTATCAGAGCTAATGGACCGACCTTTAGCAACATAGCTGTCAAGAAATGGAAGATAGCTCATGTTTTGTTGACAATTAACTCAGATACAAATAAAGTTAAATAAGTGAATTGACACCTACTTAAAAATACCAAGACCAATTTCTCATGTCAAGGAGCACCAAGGAGTAAATTGTCTGAGCTGGAGAAGTACAGAAGTATATACCACGAAACACAACACTGACACAGAATCTGAACCCATTAATCCATTCAGTTATCCAACGGCAACTGTGACTTTTCTCCAGCAGACAGTTCATTTGCTGAAATGGCCTATATAGTATCTCTGTTGACATTGTATGAACCCACAATTACCATTTGTCAGCATCAAAACTTTCCAGACGTGCCCTTTAACATGGCAGAGTGTAGCAGAGGCAGCAGAGCATAGAGGTGGAGTAGCTGTCAGTCTGCAACCATTTCATTACGACATATAGCATGACTTGTTTCTGAGTAATTCATTTGTCCTTGATTCGCGGTTTGTATATAAAGTTTTTGTAATTAGTCTATTCTGTGATTTTTTTTTAGTTTATCAATAATATTGGTATTTTTTTTCAGGCTATTTCATTTTATTGTAAACATTGTTTATAGATGTCATTGCAAGTTGGTGAAAAAAAAAGCATAAACTTCATAAATATAAACATGTATACAGTATGTACAAGCAGGGCTATATGTAAATCTTTGGTGTGATATAGCATACTTCCTCCTTCTATATGTAAATGTAATTTAGGTTTCTAGGCCAAGTATACTTGCGTATACAAGGAATTTGGTCTCTGCATTTATTCCATCCGTGAATTAGTGAACACACAGTAAGGTGAAGCACAAACTAACCCGGAGCAGTGAGCTGCCTTGCTACAGTGGCACTCAGGAAGCAGTGAGGGGGTTAGGTGCCTTGCTCAAGGGCACTTCAGCCATTCCCAATGGTCGGGGATCAAACCGGCAACCCTTCGGTTCCAAGCCCGAAGCCCTAACCAGTAGTCGACTGCTTACATCCATATCCTACTTACTTATTAAAGGTACACTAGAGATTCAAGATTTTCACCTTTACGAAGCCAATTTGATGGTAAACGAACTTGTAATAGGTGAATCATATCTAGCATAGCTATACAGACAGACATAGCTAGTCGCTACCAGGGTCGCTACTGGGAAAACCAGCCATGCAACTTCAAGAACGGTGGCCTGACAAATCTTGCGAGAATCGTGAAACATTACCTTGTCAGTAGATATAGCTCTTTGGACATAGTTTTTGCCGGTTGTTAGTATAGTAGTAGTATAGTATATATACTCTTTTGATCCCGTGAGGGAAATTTGGTCTCTGCATTTATCCCAGTCCGTGAATTAGTGAAACACACTCAGCACACAGTGAACACACAGTGAGGTGAAGCACACACTAATCCCGGCGCAGTGAGCTGCCTGCAACAACAGCAGCGCTCGGGGAGCAGTGAGGGGTTAGGTCCCTTGCTCAAGGGCACTTCAGCCGTGCCTACTGGTCGGGGTTTGAACCGGCAACCCTCCGGTTACAAGTCTCTGTAGAGCTCTAGAGGGAGCTCTACAGTCACCAAAAATTCCTAAACCTGCATAGTGTATCTTTAAGCTACAGGCCCCCTCAGTCACCTCTTACAGCAAAGAGAATCCACTGACGGTCACAGCAGCATGGTCCCTAACTTGACTCCAGGCCAGAGGCTCCTATCTCCCTCTTGGCTTAGTTCTAATCACCGAGTGCCAAAGACTGATCAGACTTTTCACACATACAGAGGGAAGCATCTCTATCTCAGTACTTCCTGTACCTATTACTGCAGGCTTCCTTAGGTACAGCCAGATTTAGCAGTAACCACACCCGTGACGTTCAACCGGTGCAGTTCGATGCCATGCAGCCGATGAGACCATTTAGCCTGAGGGCGATATGATTTACAATTCTGCAGTGATCAATAATAACGGTGGCCTGTGGTGGTCACACTAGACAAGCTCTTCTATTATGGAATGCATAAATAAAATAGCTCAGGCAGAGACCAAACTCACAAAAAAATCATGGTTGCTAATATTTTTAGAAAGCTACAATGTCCTCCAGCATCAATCACAGTCATATGTAATGTCAGTGTGGTGTGACACACTTTGAGTGTTGTAGCTCCTAAGTCTGAATTAATAGTATGCCTTCAAATTTTCGATATAAAATGCATATGAAATGTGGCATAAAATGAGCATAGTCCTATTAATTTCAAAGTTACATGAAAGAGGAAAAGCCTCCAGTCCACCTTCCTTTTCTTGTTTTTTCCCTTGAGCGCGTCCAGTTAAGTTATTCTCCTTCTCTAAAGCTGCCCTTGTTTTATTTTCTCTCTAAAATCCTCACCGTTCTGACCTTCAATCCTAAAATCCTGAGGATTTCATACCTGAATGCTTCCCCTCCTACCAATTACCTTTTCTCATGTAGCCATTTCCCGTCAATGTAATCTCTACTGCTGGAGTGTCTCAGGGTCCACAGACAGTACGAGCTAATTAGACCCAGAGCCCATCATGTCCCCTCATACTAGACAAAGGAAAATGGAGATTGACTACATACCATGTAAAGCACCGAAGATGATATGACGACACTTTTCATTTCTACATTTTCACACTACTTTAGCATCAGAAAGGCATGGAGATTCACCAAACCGTCCATTTCATAGACTGATAGCGAAGTTAAGACTGACCTCAAGAAATAAATGGCGTGCTCACACCAGTCATTGTCTTTTCACCATGACAGTGACTAACTCATGGCAATGCACATGTAGCATATAGCCAGTTACCAGCATGTGCAATTTTAATATACACTGTACACAAATAAAACAGTGAAACTCATTGGATCCGTTGGATTAGTTTAGTAAAAAGTCAACTCATGGTAGCTGTACAAAAATAAAACAGTGAAACTAATTGGATCCGTTGGATTAGTTAGTAACAAGTCAACTAATGGTAGCTGTACACAAATAAAACAGTGAAACTCATTGGATCCGTTGGATTAGTTAGTAACAAGTCAACTCATGGTAGCTGCTCAAGAAGATACAGTATGTGCACACACAGCACATCCATCCATGAAACATTCATGAATTCATATTTATCCATATAGGCCTACCACCAAAACCAGAGGCGCAGGAGATATTTTGAAAGTGAGGGAGACCAAATTGGGAACACAAACACATAGTGAGATCAGATATCGGATCGCCACCTCTGGCCCACTTTCGACCTTCATCATATTTTAAACTTGCCAGAATATTAAGATAATACCATTGATTGTTTTCAAAATATTTTTTGATAAAAATGGTGAAAACTGTGAGATGAGCACAACGCCAGATCTGCCCTCAGACCAGCTTCTTGCTATGTGCAATTCTACTTTTATTTTATTTTTTTTAATTTATTTCACACTACTTGGCCCAATGGTAGAATACTGGTACGACGGAGTATTAGGGCCACACATGAAGAAAAAAATATTTTTGCCATGGCGAGATTAAACTCGACATGTTGACTTTAAAGTCGCCATGTCGACATTAAACTCGACATTTCGAGAATAAAGTTGAGATGTCATCTACTTTAATCTCGACGTGTCGACTTTAAAGTCGACATGCTGACATTAAACTAGCAATACAGTTTAAACATAGCATACACAGTTTAAGCTAGCCTACACTAACACACAATATGTTACATGTATAATGGGCTTCAAATCAAATAGGTGTTATTTCAGATAGATTGCTAGATTGCAGATATTCAGATAGATTGCGTCTTGTCTGTTAAAGGAGAATTCCGGTGTGATTTTGACCTAAAGTGTTTTGAAACATGATACCGAGTGTGAACGTATGTCTCATAGCCCATCTCGGCTTGTCCCCTGCACTCCGAAATCTGGTGCTAGTTAGCCGATGCTACCAACAAGGCGGTCAATGGTGGTGCCTCGGCATCGGCATAGCCATGCAAATAAATCACTGTTTTACACCATTTACGAGGCTCAATGTATCTTCACACTTCATTGGTAGACTTCCGAGGGCCCTGACATTTAAAACGAGACATTGAGAACTTTGAAAAAGCACTGGTAGTTTACTTACAAGATGATTTATACAGACAGTACCTTCACGAAGTTTAGCGTTTGCAGCCATCTTGAATTTAGTCACGATAAGTCGAGCGATGAGTAAGAATGAACAGGTATGATAAGGGATCAGATTCCAAAAAAAATTCTGTGGAAATGCATGGATTACAGTTTCTTCCAGTAGCAGCAAGTGGAATCCATGCATTTCCACGGAATTATTTTTTGAATCTGATCCCTTATCATACCTGTTCATTCTTACTCGTCGATCGACTTATCGTGACTAAATTCAAGATGGCTGCAAACGCTAAACTTCGAGAAGATACTGTCTGTATAAATCGTCTTGTAAGTAAACTACCAGTGCTTTTTCAAAGTTCTCAATGTCTCGTTTTAAATGTCAGGGCCCTTGGAAGTCTACCAATGAAGTGTGGAGATTAGGGGTGTAAAGATTAACCGATACATATCGGTATCCGTTTTTAACGTGTAAGATACGGCTACATCGATATGTGAAGCCCCGTATCGGAATAAAACTGAAATGAACCGGTCGTTATATCGATTTACTTGTTACAAATCGGTTCATATCCTTATGTGCTCGCTCAGACTCTGATTTACGTTGCAAGCAGCGTGTTCATCTCACTTCCTGTTTTGAAACTACATGTGGCACGGATTTGTGGGTAATGAAGTTCGTTTTGGGCTACACTCATTGCCCAAAGTAGTCAAAGGACTTCATTACCCATACATCTACTGCAACTTAAGCACGTGACAACTCGCACTCTGTCGGTGTTTGACAGTTTTTACTCTTTTGTTTGTCAAAATCTAGCGCGAAATTAAACACTTACTAAACGGCAACGATAGTCTGTAGAGTAGCCTTACGTTTGATGAAGGGATTTCCTTAATGTTAAAGAATAATTTGGCCCTTGCTGCTAAAACGATGTACAAATTATTATTATTTTATTATTTTATTTCGGTATTGTCTTACCTCAACAATAGGCTACAGCTCCTTGAAACAATCAGATATAACTCTATAAAATCTATAAACTCTATAAAAATGTATTTTTATGTTGTATTTGGCTGCTTTGTTTGGCTGAAATGTAGACTATTCTTTTTTCATTTCAATACAGTAGCTATATGATACAAACCTCAGTTAAGTTAATCATATTCACACATTTGTTTTTGCCTAATTGACATGACCATGATAATTGATAATATAAAATGAATGTGCACCTTAAGCAAATTATAAAAAATCTTTCAGAATGCTTTCCATTCTTCAACTGCATCGAACTGCATCGAATCGCATCACATCGAATCGTACTGAATCGTTTTTTATGAACATGTATCTTTTCTTGTATCGAATCGTGCCCATGTATCTAGATGTGAATCGTATCGTCTTTTACATGAGAGATTCACACCCCTAGTGGAGATACATTGAGCCTCGTAAATGGTGTAAAACAGTGATTTATTTGCATGGCTATGCCGATGCCGAGGCACCACCATTGACCGCCTTGTTGGTAGCATCGGCTAACTAGCGCCAGATTTCGGAGTGCAGGGGACAAGCCGAGATGGGCTATGAGACATACGTTCACACTCGGTATCATGTTTCAAAACACTTTAGGTCAAAATCACACCGGAATTCTCCTTTAACTACTCATTGCCGTCATCGTGAAGTGCTGTATCTCGCGGTTGGAAATACGATGCACTATGCCGTTTAGGCTATATAGCTAGAATACATGTATCCAATGATATAATGTTTCTATACAAAATGCTATTTCACTCTGTTTTACGTGGGTAAGGCCACCGCACATTCAAATAACTGCCCTTCATGAACCACAGGCCGTCACTCTCCATAGGTTAACTCATTTCTCTAAAATTGCTTTTCCATGTCTCACCTGCAATAAACATAGGAGGCTATAAACACAGGTAGGCTATAGCCTAAGCATATATACTATTTTGATCCCGTCAGGGAATATGTGTGCATGTATACTTTATTCATGCACTATGTGTGCATATGTGTGCGCATGTAGGCTACTAGTACATGGTGGTCGGGAGGAGGACAGCTTCATTCGTCCCTAGACATTTAGCAATAGGCTGTTTTGCATCCATTGCAAACAAGCAATGTGAAATTCTAGGATTGGGGAGAGCGCCTAGTATGCCTAGTCTAGTGCATAAGCATAAACTTAAACCTTTAGATGAAAAACACTCTTTAATAATAGGCCTACAATAAATAAATAAACCGCTAATGACGTTTAGGCTACTTTTGACCATCGCATTTATCGCCTGTAACTCCGTGATAAGGACCTACAGGAAAGTATTTGGCTGAGCAACGGAGGTTAATGTTTTATGTTTTGTTCACATGATATAGGCCTATGTCTAATCATTGTTGCAGTCGAAGAAAACTGGAATTCGTCTTCCCTTTCAATCGTCGAGCGGTCGTTCTCTCTCCAAACTAACTTTATTCTCAAAATGTTGAGTTTAATGTCGACACGTCGAGATAAAAGTCGACATGATATTTCAACTTTATTCTCGAAATGTTGAGTTTAATGTCGACATGGCGACTTTAAAGTTGATACATTGAGATTAAAGTCGACATTACATTTCAACTTTATTCTCGAAATGTCGAGTTTAATGTCGACATGGCGAGTTTAATCTCGTCATGGCAAAAATATTTTTTCCTTCATGTGTGGCCCTAATACTCCGTCGTAATACTGGTCACTACTTGGGCCAATGGTAGAAAAAAGCAACATGGGATGTTGATATTTTATGAAACCATGAATGAATCATCATGCCTATGATCCAAACATAGACTACATGATCAAATAGCCTAGTTAGGCCTACTTAAATTGTCTGGTATAAACCAAATCAACTCTCCACTGTGTGTTTGCAGTTAATATTTATGCAACGTTAGAACTTAACAAGTGTTGGCTTAACAAGTTATCAGTCCAGAACACACAGAAAATTGCAACAGAAAGTTGCCTTTATAATCAACTATTTGTTCCAACAGCATTTAAACAAAGCATTTATAAAATTATGGTTGTACTGTAGATGGCTGTGGTTAGTGATGTGATGCTGTTAATGGGGAGTTTTACATAGTTAGCGCAAATCCTATATGTTATTATTTATTTAGCGTACCTATAAGGCTTTTTTTCCTTATCAAAAGTGAGGGGGACGACGGCTGTCTCTTCAACACTGCGGGGGACATATCCACCACGTCCCCCGTGCCTCCTGCGCCCCTGACCAAAACAACTGAAATAGTCTAAAGACGCTTTTTCAGAGCCCAAAGTCAAATAAAGCGTAGCTTTGAGCAAACCTCACGTCCACTCCCCTACAGCCCAGTTCCATGACCCCTAAGGCCGTTGGGTCAACACATACAGTACATTTGTACTGTCCATTCCTCCTCCTCCATTCTCTTCAATCTTCTGCTGTCCTTTGGGGCCTGCCCAAGTCCATCCCTGTCCATTCTTTCTCCTCCATTCTCTTCAAACTTCCCTGTTCATTCCTTGATCTTATATTCCAATCTCTTTCTTCTGTTTGCCCCTCCACTTCTTCCTCCAGGCAATGGCATCATGTAGCCCACACAGTACAATATTTTACAGTTATCACTGCAGAATAAATACAAAGGAATAATAAGATATATATAATACTAGAATAATAGACTTTGAATGCATGCACTTTGCCAAGACAATTTTTATGTTGCCGGTTGTTGGTTGCAGTCTTTAGAGTGTCCAGAAAATCCAACTCCACACTGCCAAGACAACAATTGCAGTGTTTCCCACAGAATTGGATTCAATTTGTGGCAGGTAGCTGACTTGGACAACGGGGGGGGGTCGTCTTGGTATGTATAGGTCTAATTGAGTGCCTGTCACTTGAGGGAACCCTTGCAAATTGCAATTATAACACAGTTTAAAGGCTGCTGATGTGTGGATGCAATTCATAACGTTTTCTACATAGTTAAAATAAAGGTTCATACTTCTCCTTGGGACAAGCACTTTTGAGTTTTGGAAAACACTTTTCCATTTACATCGGGATTTTGCAAACATTCAGTGTCAGAGTCAATAAAATGAGACCTTCATTGACAAACAAGCTGTAAGTAGGCTAAGCAGGCCCGGGGTGGGTAATCGGGAGAATCGGGAGAATTCCCGGTGGGCCGCTTCACTTTTGGGCCGGTCGAGGAAAAAAATATTGACATTTGTCACGTTAGTCTAACTTCTCTTAAAGTAGGCTACACGTTCCGCATTCTGTGCATGGCACCGTTACCTCTGCATGGGTTGTAGCCTACCGTGAGTTCTCCCCTCCCAAAAAGAGTTGGTTGGGTCCATAAAGCCCGTCTTTTCCAAAAAGTTTTCTCAGATACGGATAGCCGGGCCGGCCCTACAGTAGCCATAAGCGTCAGGAAGGATGGATGGTAGAAAGAGGCCAGGAGGGACTGAAACGGCCAGGTAGATGCTGCTAAATGTGCCAAGCTTCTAGATTAGGCCTACAGACAAAAGTGGCAACTGGTAAAGAGAGATAGCCTATAGGCAATGATTATTAGCAGTTATTGGGCTAATATTGGACGTTTGTAGCGTTGTCAAGCTATTTGCAAGCAACATATTACATTTCTTAAAATATTAGCCTTTTGTATCCGATTCATAGACTTTGCAGTAGGGCCTATGCAAATATTAACTAGATGTACCGCAGAGCGGTACAAAATATGACCGCCGCCCAGTCCAGCACATTTTTTCCACAAAAAGAAATCACGCTGAAAGGCCTATATGATTCTAACTGTCTCACTAAATTGCATTATCCACACTCAATTATCACTGGTATCTGCTAGACAACAAGTCCCAAAACATGATTAGTTCATAGATTTCACATGTAAAATTCATTTTATACAACCCCACCTCCATCTTGCCTGTTCATAATTCTGAGAAATTCTTGATTGTTTGTGTTATGTTTATGTTATGTGTGTGGGTGTGTGTGTGTGAGTGTGTGTGTGTGTGTGTGTGTGCGTGCTTGTGTGTGTGCCTGCGTATGTGCCTGTGCATGGAAGCGTACATATGTCTACTGTGTGAGTATGTCATACGTATGATTACTGTGAATGTGTGTGTGTGCGTGTGTATCTGTTTGTGCACATGTGTGCACATGAAATGGGTTAACATGACCCCTGGAGGCAAATATACGGAAAAAAAATGGTCATCCTAGGCCCTACAGTTCTCAAGATATTCACAGAGAACTGTGTCTGGCCTACCCTCCTTTCGGGGGGTCCAGTCCAGCGGGGGGGCTACAGATCAAAACGAAAAATGACGGTTCCATGCTATTCATGTGGGGGTACATGCCCACCAAGTTTTGTGTACCCCGGTCTTTCAGTGTCCCGGGAATCCTTGTTGGTGTACGTCACTAAATGTACACATAAATTATTTTATTGTAAGGCCCCCCATGAACGAAAGTACACAAAACTTGGCATGCATTCGGAGGGTGTCATAATGATCCTACTCTTTCAATTTCGTGCAGTTTTGACCATGTCAGCCAGAGATATTGTGATGAAAACACCTACATTTTTGCTTTTTAATTTTTAACTAGGTGGCGCTATACATGAAATAAGTGGTAATGGGATGGGTTGACATGGCCCCTTGAGATCGATCAACATACAAAAAAAAGGTGGACCTCCTAGGCCCTACGGTTCTCGAGATATTCACAGAAAACTGTCTCCGGCCACCTACAGGCCAGTTGGTGTATAGTAACATAAATTCATTTATTGTGTGGCCCCCCATGAACGGAATTCCACGAAACTTGGCGTGCATTCAGAGGGTGTCATAATGATCCTACACTCCAATTTCGTGCAGTTTTGACTATGTTAGGTCACAGATACCTGCGATTACAACACCTAATTTTTACTTTTTTGGGTTTAACTAGGTGGCGCTATACATGAAATGAGTGGTTATGGAATGGGTTGACATGGCCACTTGAGATCAACTTACCAAAAAAAAATAGTCCTCCTAAACCTTACGGTTCTCGAGATATTCACAGAAAACTGTGTCTGCCCTACCCTCCTTTCGGGGGGTGCAGTCCAGCGGGGGGGCTACAGATCAAAACGAAAAACGATGGTTCCATGCTATCCATATGGGGTTACATGCCCACCAAGTTTCGTCTACCCCGGTCTTTCAGTGTCCCGGGACTCATTGACAGAAATTTGGGCATGCGAAAAAGAAAAAAAGAAAAAAAAAAAAAAATCTGACTAAACCTATATGACCGCCGCTTCGCTGCGCGGCGGTCATAATAACAAAACTGAAGTTTGATCTGTGTAGGCCTATGCGGTAAAAATTGTAGCCTCTGAGCAGCAGATCAACCAGTCGACCACTGAAAATGATGAGCCCGAAATTAGTGATGAGGAGGCCATGACTACAGGGACAAGTAGAGAGGATAAATTAAAGTTATTTAATGTAAGAAAGAGCAAAATATTTATGCTACATGATGAACCTATATGCCTTGTTTGCTTAGAAGAGGGTGTAGTAAAGGAATAGGCTAAATCACCAAACAACAATATAGCCTACAGATGCAAAAAACATGTAGCCTAAACATTATTTCAATATGCCTCTTTGTGGAAGCGTGGGATAGGCTACATTTCAAAGGCTTTCTTTCTGTCTTTCTTTCTTTCTGTTTTTGTTAACTTGTGGAACAGTGGAATATTTTTTGTTAACTTCTCAGTTGAAGTGAATTATTATATAATCTTTACACATTTGTTGAACCATGGTACTAATAAAAACTACAGGATAGTAAGAGCTGAAATGTTGCTTTATTTATCCCATTTCCACTACTATGGAAAACGTGGGCCAGTCTTGGGCCTGAAACTCCCGGGCTGCAAAGTGGCCCCACTCCGGCCCTGAGGCTAAGTATGCTAAATTCGGCATCCAAACAGTATTCTATAACGTTAGCTTTGAGATACTGCTTGATTGCATAACTTAACTTAGTTTAGTCTCTTCAATGTAGCCTACTATGTTGTGATAAGATCTTAGCAGAGTTAACTTCAATGCAGCAGTTTTTAACAAATTTGTGCAGCATGGTCACGATGCTAAGCGGATTTAATAGCAATTTAGCCAGACGTCTTCTATGCAATGCTTCTATGTGGCAACAACAATCCTTCAACAATCGTGAATATTTTGTTAAATGCACATGCAGAGGAGGGGCAGCAGGCTACGAGAGAGAGCGGGGCGGGGCAAGGAAAGGCTGCGTGCATAAAAAGCGCAGCTCAATGGCAATGCAAGGATTTTATCTTATATTTAATTTAATTTAAATTAAATTAAACATAGAATATTTATGTGTGGCGGCCCGCCACAGATTAGTCAATGTATGGGAAACACTGAATTGGAAAGAATGACTTTTGGACATGTGGAACTCGAACAACTCCATCCAACAACGACGGATTGACTCAACTGTTGGTGTTTGTTGGCATTTGTTGGACCTTCACAGTATAATAATACTCATATGCCACCCTTGTTACTGTGTTACTTTAACTACTGACAATGCACATGGCTTTTATGGATGTACATATTTACTAGTGGATGTACATTCTGAATTGCATTCTGAATGCAAATCTGATTCGCCAAAGGAAGAAGCCTTTTTGCTGTGCATCATTTAACTGAGGGTTTTGCTAAGGAAATTAGGCTACTGTCTGACGTGCAACAAAGTATTTATAATCTAATGAGCTAGCACACTCTACAGAGCACCAGCAAGCAAACACTCTATTTTGAGATGAAGGGAGCTAGTGTTGACGGATGGAACAAACAGCCTCCACTCCAAAACAAAATCTCTAGACAGCGTCTTATAATTTAGACTTACAAATTCCATTGCATTTCATTTTGTAGTGTACGAGCCAAAGCATAAATCTTATAATTTCCTTGTCCTTGATTCATCATTAGCCATCCCCACCCTCCCCAGTGTTCCCGTCCCTGCTTCAGAGACCGAGAAAAGAGAAGGCCGGGGATATTTCCCCCAGGCGTTCTTATCTCATTCAACTATAAAAACGGCCATTCGATCAGAGGATAAGCTACATCTCAATTACTAAACCTTTCTGTGGAGTTTGGAAAAGGCACTTTACTAATGGTGGAGCATAGGACTATACTGCAGCATTTAAACGGAGGAAAATACACAAACAGCAGATTCTGTTCCCCCATGCCCTCAAGTGGGTAGTGTTTCAACATGCAATGAAAACATACAGCTGGGGCAAGGTAAGAACACACACACACACACATACACACAAACACACTCATTATTATGACCGCCGCGCAGCGAAGCGGCAGTCATATAGGTTTAGTCAGAATTTTTTTTTTTTTTTTTCTTTTTCGCATGCCCAAATTTCCGTCAATGAGTCCCGGGACACTGAAAGACCGGGGTACACAAAACTTGGTGGGCATGTACCCCCACATAGATAGCATGGAACCGTCATTTTTCGTTTTGATCTGTAGCCCCCCGCTGGACTGGACCCCCCGAAAGGAGGGTAGGGCAGACACAGTTCTCTGTGAATATCTTGAGAACTGTAGGGCCTAGGATGACCATTTTTTTCCGTATGTTCGCCTCCAGGGGTCATGTTAACCCATTTCATGTGCACACATGTGCACAAACAGATACACACACACACACACACATACATTCACAGTAATCATACGTATGACACATACTCACACAGTAGACATATGTACGCTTGCATGCACAGGCACATACGCAGGCACACACACAAGCACGCACACACACACACACACACCCACACACATAACATAAACATAACACAAACAATCAAGAATTTCTCAGAATTATGAACAGGCAAGATGGAGGTGGGGTTGTATAAAATTAATTTTACATGTGAAATCTATGAACTAATCATGTTTTGGTACTTGTCTAGCAGATACCAAGAATTGAGTGTGGATAATGCAATTTAGTGAGACAGTTAGAATCATATAGGCCTTTCAGCGTGATTTCTTTTTGTGGAAAAAATGTCCTGGACTGGGCGGCGGTCATATTTTGTACCGCTCTGCGGTACATCTAGTTAAATGTGTGATAGAGGTGGCTAGTCTATGAGCTTCTGGTCTTAACAAATCTAAGAGGGAATTTTGTGAATGGGGATACAAGTTGAGACTGCTTCAGTGTTACTTTTGCATGACCAAGAGGCTTCTATATGCAGCTGTGAAGGCTAGATATAGATGTGTAGTTGAGAGATTGATATCTGCCAGTGTTAGCAAGTGACTCCTCTTTGTGGAGATGTGCTAACTTGAGACAGCGAGAAAAAAAACCCTTCACCTGAGTGTGTTTTGAAACCTGCTTCAGCAGCCAGCCAGCTGCCGGTTTCTATTCCAGGATATTTCTCTAAGTCCAGAGGTCTCCCCTCAATCATGCCTAGCCAGCTTCTCCTCTGGATCCTGCTCTGGATTAGCAGAACCACCAGCTGTGCCTCGGAGTGTCTTCTCCTCGTGATATGAACCGAACTACGCATGTTCTAAGCACTCACTATTAAGTCTGACCAAACGAAAAGAAAAAATGTAGAGTAGAAGAACTCTCTTAGGCTTCTTTTTTATCTGAGATAACGCCCCTAAAATTGAACACTTACAGTTTCAAAAAAGGATTTTAAGAGAATCGATAGCACAGACCATGGTGCTTGCAAGGGATAGCTTTCTGAATAGTGCTTCCACTCTGCAGCAGTGGGGGGTTGGTTTTGTCATGAAGACAAACTCCAATTACTTTGAGTTCCCCTTGTATTACCTAGAGGTGTGGCAGACACATATGCTAGTACAAGATCAGGGTGGTACTTCACAGGGAATGACAACCACACGTGCATGATACATCTTGCCAAAGAGAGCACGGCTTTGACCACCATGAAGTTATCCTTAAAAAACTCACTCAATACATAGTCGCTTTGCACACAATAATATTTTTTAAAGGTGGTGTGTGGAGTTCTAAGCTTCGAGTTGTATTAAACACAAATTGTGGTATAAAGTGATTACAAAGTGTATGTGTGCATGTGTGTGTCACACTGCTTTGCAGCACAGAGCACAGGCATTTCTGATACTGTATCATGTCAAAACAGTTGTTTCTTCACATTCTGTTGATATTTATGTCATTTTAAAATGTTTTAAACTAACCAAACTCCACAGAGCACCATCAAGGTAGAATAATGTTGCATTTAGAGTTGCTTTTTTTTCAATATATCATCTACTGTAAATGTGTCGGACTCTCTATGACACTCCTGGGCTCATCTTGATTGGTTGAGGCTGAGTATGTGACAATATGCATGACTATTAAATGCTGGACACCTGTAATGAAAAATATCATCTTTCCTGAAAGTTAATGTACAACTAATAGACTAGCATACTTTAATATTCTGGATCTCTGTCATTAATGCACACCTATTTTGCTTAAATCTTTAAACCTAGCACCTAGCATACGTCCCTGTTGTTTTCAGGGTGTTAAAATGCTTCTTGCATTTCTCTAGCATCTGTGCTGTGGTCTATGCTGGCACATGCCGCCTAAACCCTGTGGTTATATTCAGGTACCAGAGAATGATAGCACCTGGAGTGTCGGCACTGTGAATGTCATATTGTTTTCCCTGTCCTTCCCATTTCAGAACACTCGGGAGTGTTTTGAATAAAGGGGCTGAAACAGGTGCTCAAAAATACTCTGTGATACATTGTTAACTACAAGGGAAAGAAAAAAGGGTAGAGGAGTCTCTCTCTCTCTCTCTCTCTCTTCAATACTCCGACAGAAAAAGAATATCCCCAAACCAACTTTACTATTAGTTCATGGAATCAAGCCTAGTTTCCAGGAATGTGAAACAAAGCTTCTTAATCTGTCAGCTGATCCATGGGTAGTGGTAACCATATTGAAATCAAGAGAGAAACACAGCTAGACTAGTTCAGCTTCTCTTTGAGTATCATTACTGGATGGCCCGGCCTTATCTGCTTCCTAGAGCTAATGATAAGCATTAAGGTATAGTTGGAAGGGATATTACTCAAGTTAATTTTGAATTTATGCAATGTTGTAATTGAAAGATATTCTGAAAAGAATACTTGTCTTTGTTGTGTGAAAAAAAGACTACTATGCCAACTGATTTAACTGAAGTGAGCATGCAGTTATACGTACTGTATTTGACTATCAGGCATCCCCAATTCAGCTCACAAGTTTGCTAAGATGTTAATTGCACAGCAAGTTATGCAGGTATTTAAAAGTAAAACATTTAGGTAATAGCACCTTTTTGCTAGGAGGATTTTGCAGTATGTTCACAAGTCATTCAAGTACTAAAATGGCTAAAAAATTCCAGATATTCATCTGAACTCTTAACCTAGCTCTCAAACGGCTTACAAACATCTCTTGACATCTTCAGAAAAGGCTCTAGATATCCATCACTTGTGTGTTGACTTAGATTACACAAATGCTTCGTATTGTTTTTAGATCTTGCACTCAAGAGATGCATTCAGGAGCCTCTTGGTCATGCAAAAGTACCACTGAATAGCCCTCTCAACTTGAATCTCTGTTCACAAAGGCAAGGATGCAAATGGGCTACCCTCAGATTTGTTAAGACCAGCAGCTCATAATTTAACCACCACTGTCGTCGATATTATGCACATATATTTAGTGCCCATTTAAAATTAAAATCACAATTAAAAATACTCTCACTGCTTCTTACTTTGGCCCACATCCGACGCCCGATATCTCTGTTACTTTACATTCAGAAGGGATAGGGAAGCTTTTGTTGTGATATTGATCTGGGCCAACTTCATTGTTTCCACTTTCTATTCTAATAATCACCACTGCTGTCCATCCAGTTATTCATGCCTGGAGAATATTCACTGCCGGAGCCTAATCCACAGCCATTATGCAGATCACCTGAGGTAATTCTTGGCTACTTGACAGGGCCGCAATTAAAATCACAGTCAAAACAATTAAGCTACAATAACATAGCTCTCACATCTTCTCTTAGAAGATATACACCTTGCCCACCTTGTGCTCTACAACTGTTGTGTTATGTCAACTTGGTTTGTTTCAATTCACATGCAAATGAACAAGGCCCACAAACTGCACTCCTAAAATGTTTTTGAGCATAATCTAGTCTAGAATATGCTAATTATCATTTAACCTTTTGCAGTACTTGTTTAAATGTGGTGCAGTGTGTGATTTTAAATATGTGATGGGATCTGGGAAATCACATGGTGAAATTTCACCAACTTAAGATTCTGATACCATCAATGGTATCCAGGATGTTGCTATGGACGATATCCAGGATGTGGCTTGAGAGCTTTGAAACGGAGCAGTAATCAAGGATTTTTGCTTTCACCATGTGATGGGTTTTAACAGATCCCAACACATATTGTGGTTTTGCAGAACAAAGTTCAGTACTTATATGGTAGACATGGTCTGTGAAAATCCTGTAAGATGATTTAGGTCCAATTTTAAGTTATGGCGAAACATCCTGTAGACCTTTATTCCAAAAATGTACTCTATGCCTTTATAAGCATTCATTTCTTCATAAACAAATGGGCCTCAGGCAAACACACAAGGATTTGACAAGGAAATTCGTTTCCAAAATGTAATGTATTTAATATAAGAGCAAGCACCCCATTTGCACTGTCCAAATATGACTGAGCCATCGACCCAGCTCTCCCTTCAAACTGGCGTCTGGTCCGTCTGATTAGCATTTAGTGTTATGTTGTGATGCCCATGGCACACTGCTTTTGTTTTGAGTCAAGAATGTTGTCCAGGCGAGGCCAAAGCATGGGACCTCGTGTGCCAGCCAAGTGTAGTATTTGTGTATTTCTGTTAACAGCCATCCAAGCATCCACAGTGGAGAAAGCTTTCACCAAACATGCTGAGCAAAATGTAGGCCAAAGACAAAGTCCGAGCGCCAATATCAATACAGATCATACTTAAACAAATTGTGAGCTGCACAGTGTAACTGAGTGCTTGGACATAGAAACAGTACTGTTACGAAGGACATGGAAATAGCTAGGGCATGTACTTAGGAAACCATCTGATGACATCACAAAAGTAGCACTGGGATGGACCCCTGAAGGAAGACGCAAAAGAGGGAGACATAGATAAAACACCCCGGAGACGAGCCATCAAAGGTGAAATGAAGGAGAGAGGTTACAGCTGGAACAACATTGAGAAGAAGTCACACAACAGAGACGAGTGGAGATCCTTAGTCCTTGCCCTTTGTGCCACCCGGCACAACACAGACTAAGGGCTAAGGGATGAATACAGATCACTACTGACCACAATTGTCCACTTGTCAGTCTATATTTCAAGTTCAACTTCAGTCAGGTATTGAACCCAGTGATTTTACATCACGACTTCCTCTATCCGACAGATAATTAGACAAGTGTTAGGAAGTTCTCAGTACTCAGACACACAGTAATTTGTTTGATGTCCATATGTGAACGGTGGATAAATCAATAGACAAATCAGCTGGGCTAGAATGGGCTAAATGTCCAACAACTGAGCACTAAATGCTAAACTCTCCTGACCTTTACATATTAAAGGTGCTAGCAGGTAGCATAACTGTGTAAAAGATATAAGAGGAAACACAATAAGGAAAATACTGGCTACAGATACAACAACGCAATGCAATAACAATGTTGATTGTTACAGAATCCCAAAATTGTGTTGATCCTTTTAATCCTATTTTCTCTTTGCAGCACCAATTAGACCATATTAGTGTAAACAGACAGGCTCAAGGTTAAAAAAGAAAAAAAGGAACAAAAAAAAAAAACAGTTGTTTCCAACAAATGACTGCAGGCTGAAGTAAGCCGTACGACAAACATGACAGAAGGTACTGTATCAGTTTCTCTCACATGGTGTCCCAAGTGACCAAAAGTTTGAGAGTGTGAAAACTCAGAGCTATGTCTTTCTAAATACAAAGATGACTGGGAAGGGGTGGAGCCAATTGCAAACTGAGTAAATGTGTTCTGTGGCTCTACACAATGACTTAATGGATCCCCCGTGCAGTAAAATGTTAAGTAGTATCTATAAGTAATAGCACGGCTGCAACATGTCAACGTTATCGATTATTTTATGAATGCACCTTCATTATTTTCTAACGTTTGTCTTCCGTATTATTGATTACTATTAATACATAAGCGGCATGTGCATGATGTAACTCACTGTGTAGCCTTCTCTAAGCATAATCCACTTGATCCAAGGCTACAGAGTTTTAAAAAAATCCTGAAATGGGAATTCCGAGGGGAGCGGGATAATGTGCTGCAGCACCAGAGTGCGACTCTGTTGAGAGAAGCGTTCAGTGATGATGTGAACGTTTCTCAGGGCTTCAAAATGAACTTCAATCATCGCAAACAAATCTGTGGCTTGTACACTATGCATAGTTTCAAAAACATAGCACAGCAGCTTTAGCTATGCACAACCACTTCAATGCCAATGTGACAAATTTACAGCAACCACTTCTCTATCATTTAACTACAGTAGTCTAAGCGGTTCAACAACACTTAGACTACTGTAGGCCTACTGTAACGGGGAACGCACCTGAGCACTTGATCTTTTTGAAACATTTGTCCTTATAGCTGCTAAGTAGGGCTACACTCATTATTGAAGCCATAAAGGACCTTAGAATTGAATGTAAAAATAGGCCTATGTGTTTGTTCCAGTAGAATCTGAGAACTCTAAATTAATTGATGTAGGCTAGGCTATGTCGCAATTGCTGCCACAAAAGGTTGCTGTGGTTAAAGGAACTTCAATTATATGTTGAATTTTTATCAATTAAAACCCAGTACACTACGGGTGACCCGTATTCGGGCAAATACAGTGCCCCCCACCTCCCCCCAACAACCCCCATGCATTTCTTTGCACCTTATCATGAACTACCATAGTCATGCTATATACCATTTTAAAGCTGAGAAACTCAAGAATCGATATATGTAAAGCTTTCCATGAATTAACATATATTTCGTGTGTAAAATATAAGTTTATCCCGATATATAACATATCAGAATACCCCCCTCCACCACCCCCCAAAGTTGCTGCGTTCATATTTTGTCACTTGTCTGTATGGCCGTACCAATAAGTTAGCCCAGCATGCTTGGTCTTGAAATTTTCGTAAGAATCCATAGATGTAAAATATCTACATTGTTATATTGCCAATATATTGAGTAGTTGTACACGCCAGTACAAACAAAACAGATACATACGAAAAGAAGCGAAGTAAACACTTATTTTTCGCGGAAATCCAGATATTTCGGTTTTACTTCCATTATTGTCGCTGGATTCACGGTACTCCGCGTGTTCACGAGGCTCTTCTGATTCCATCGATACCCATTACATGTCTGTAGGACCAATGAGAGTCGAGATAGATGCCATCAAAGCCAATGAGTCACGTAAGCGATGAATCTGACAACCAGTCTTTGAATGGTCATAGCGCTGCGTCTGAGTGAGCCAATGAGATGGGACCTAGATGTCCGTGTAGCCAATGAGGAGAGCTTTCTTTAGACATGTGACACATCGTCCCATTCTACTTCCCTGTCGGCTAAACTCAAGGCGCATAGCCCATGCGTAACCAGATTCCGAAGCAGTGGTTTGGAAGTTTGTTACTAAACAAGCAAGAGACATGTTTTTGAAGGTTTTTGTTCGTAAAACATGCCAAAGAGACAAAAAAAAGACGAAACATGTCGAAGAACCCGAGGACATTGAAGATCTGGAGGACATCGATGAAGGAGAAGAAAGCGTTTTCTCGGAATGCGACTCCGAGGAGGAGCAGAACTTTTTAGCTGGGAAGGACCCCGATTTTGAGCTGTGAGTAGACTACTTATATCCATATACAGTTACAGATACAGTTTAGTTTGCTTTTGTAATGTTTAGTGCATAGTTTTTCATTTAGCTTTGTTTCATAGTGTGAACAGTGTGAACAGTGTTCTGGTACCTGGGGGGGAGGGGAGTTAGGTGAGAATGCAGTGTGTGTTTGTGTGTGTGTGTGTGTGTGTGTGTGTGTGTGTGTGTGTGTAAAAGAGAGAGCAGGGGGAGGTGTGACCTGAGTACACACATTTATATCATTTGTATAAGTTGTTGGGAAGGGTTTTCATATACTTTAGTGGGTCTGAGCCTAACTTCCATCTGTACAATTGTTTCAGTGACAGCGATGAAGACTGGGCCCCGCCAAGCAAAAAAACAAGAGCTGAGGATCCTGTGTCTGAGGAAGAGGAGCCGGTGGCCGAGACTATTTCAGTTGTTCATAACACGTTCCATTTTGTTGACCGTGGTTGCCAACACAAATACATTTCTATTGCATTGAATGTGAATCATTTGATGTTTCGTTTGCCAGGGTATTGCTATTTTTTACCTTTGTTTCATTTTATAATACAAATGTTCACTGCATTACCTTGTTTGTCCTTTTTTCATGGAAATCTCAAAGGCGTAGGAGCAAAAGTAAGAGTTTCAGGTCAGATAATGCTTCTCTGGACTCATGGCACAGCCACTGCAAAGCACTCCAGGTACAAGCAACATGACACAGAGAGTGTAACCTTTCATTTGACACCAAGATCATGGTTCTACATAAAGGGGTTCTTGTATAGGAAGCATTTTAGTTTTGGGTAACCAAAGGTCCTTTTGGAGTCTCCAAATGGACACTTAGCAAAACGCATGTGTATGCCCACACAAATATGGGTCCCACACAGTCATACATCATCCTATAAGGATCTACTTTGACATACAGATTCACAAGACCTGGTAGTGGGCCTCAGTGGTGTTTTCAAGAGAAAATAAGTGACCAAGAGGGCAGAATGTGGTCATTTCTAGAGATGTACATAACCGCCTATAAAAAAAACTATCATTCTACCCTTTGCCACTCTCTGATAGTTCATCACACAGTCAATCTATTGGTACCAAAAAATTCTACAAGGCCTTAGCTTTCCAAAGAGGTCAGGCACTTGATTGTAAGTCAAAGTATGTGGCAACAGGGCCATTTTAAGTAGGCGGTGTGCAATTTCGAGGAAAAACTCAAAATAGGGGTGGAAATGTATAAGGTTAATCTCTGAGATTAATCAGCTCATCGATAAAATAGTCAGTTAATCGACAGAAAATTTGGCAGCCCTTATAAGTAGCCAACTACACTATATGCTTTCAATACATTAACATAATGTGGAAGGGTAAATGAAACTGCCTGGGGCATTCTATCTGATGGAGCTCATGAGTGGGTTGCTACTCACAAAATGCACTTTTCAATAAATAGCCAATGAACACAAATAAAAAATAAACAAATAACAGAACACACAGGTTATGCCCATTGCCCAAGCCCATTAATTAGCCCTAATCCATTAGTATTTCCTGGCCTTGTTTGCATTCAGGGTAACAGTTCCTTAGAAATATCAGCCTCTCACACATGCAATAGGCCATGCTATATATTCTACAGTGTGTGTAGGCCTACCATATTCTGATGGTTCTCATCCAACCAATAAGACCAACCTAGTAAGCAACATGAACACCTGCTTACGACTACTCCAGGGACAGCAGGGGCTCCATGCCAAAGTGAGCTTTTGCTTTCTAATATGAACGGACTTACAGATGTCTTTTACAATGGTTCCACCTCTGTACCAATAAGACACATCAATCACTGTGTCAAAACCAAACAACCCAAGCACACTGACACACACACACACACAGCCTACTCATTAGAAGCTAGACATAAGCTCACAAGCTACCTTGCCAACAGGTGCTTAATGACATTAGGGAAATAAACAGGGGAGTTTAAGAAACATCTGTATGTTGCAATTAATGAGACTCACAAAGGCAAAGCCATGTGCATCACCTGTGTGTGCATGGTGATCAGGCTCATTATAACGTCACATTTGGCTTGCAAAAGGCAATTGGCAATGATGAGTAGGGTTGCAAAGGGGCGTAAAAAGTTCCAGTAAATTTCCGGGAAGTTAAGCTTGGGAATGAAATGTCAGTTAGCTTACATTTAGCATATCTGATTTACCGGCTAGCTAGCAAACTCATTTTGATTGAGAATTTGCTAGTTAAACTGTAATATCATAGTTCAAACATATTTACCCCAGTAATATCATCGAAACTTACTTCACTGGGTGTAGTCCTTGGGTTCAAATGCAGTAGTGCAGCTTCAATAGTCCTGCTGTAGTGTGTAGGATTCTAGAAATTATCTGTGCATGTGATGGAGAAATGCACAGTGCATGCAGGGTGTGTGGCCTCATTAACCCTGCAGTAAGTAGTGCGCTGTTAGCATGGGTGAACTCAGACGGACCTGTTCGCAAATTTGAATGTGCTCTGCAGGTCAGCCTGGAGGTCATCCCATTTAAGTTGATTTCCAAATCACCAAATACACAGGAACCAATCACAACTATGGAGTACAAGGTAGGAGCGCTGTTCAACACAACCAATGGCTTCGCTTATGTAGCGTCATTGTAATATGATATGGATGTGTATTTCCTTTGGAATTAAGCAAACAACTGTATTTAAAATCTTTGTTCACAAGAAAAATGTTTTTGCTAGAGCCTACTGATGGGTCTCCAGACCCATTCTCAGTTGAACTCAAGATGCTACATTTAAGTTCCCTGTTAAAAGCCAATCTGCAAATTCAAAGCATACTATGAAGTGCGCACATACACAAATGTTTCAGCAGGTGCCAAATCAAAAAGGGCATACAAGTGAAAAAGTGAAAAAGACTTGCACACTGCCTTTGAACGACTCAACTTTTAATAGAAAAAAGACACAACGTTTCGATCTTGATCTTCTTCAGAGGCATCTTCTAAGATGCCTGAAGAAGATCATAAGATCGAAACGTTGTGTCTTTTTTCTATTAAAAGTTGAGTCGTTCAAAGGCAGTGTGCAAAACGTTGTGTCTTTTTTCTATTAAAAGTTGAGTCGTTCAAAGGCAGTGTGCAAGTCTTTTTCACTTTTTCACTTATTTCCCATACATTCCCATGGAAAGTGTCCAACTTTTTAAGTTTAAGTTCCCAGATTTTTGCAACCATAATGATGGTGAAGAGGGCAGCATCATATAGGCAACAATAAACCGTTATTCCATTATTCTTGTTATGTTGAAACAAGTAGATAGTGTATAAGGTCAAATGGAGACTACCAGCTACTGTATGTGTCCAATAATGGCAGTGGTCCATCTCCAGTAGCTATTAAATTCCAAGGCCTTACTTTGAGTTTGTAGGCTATTTCACACATATTGTGCCAAATTAAATTCCATGGCTCTCTAATGGGGAAATGCTCACTTTTTCAAAAGGACTGGCTCATCCTTCCTAATAGAAAAAGGAATAGCCTCCAATAGAGACCCCACCCCAACCTGCTGTTCTAGACTCATGAGCTGACTGATGCCTTGGAATTTGTTCTGTTCTGAATGAATTGATAGCGTTCACTTTCCAGTAGCCTACCACATAAAAGGGAGAAAAAATTCAATGTGCTTTAATGAATGAGCCTAATCTGGATCATTATTCTGCCAAACCCCCCTAAACTAGCCTACTAGAGAGTGTTCATTTTTAAACAAGAAACGCTTTTTAAACTCTGATAGGAGGAAACTTAGTAAACTTACATTACTTCTTAATGGTTGGACTGTTTGGATGTCAGTAAGTTGTCGTAGCCTTTCCAAGCTATTTAAAACAGCTTGTTCATTGCACAACCCAGTCGGCTCAGTCTATGTCTATGAGGATGTTTCCTGTCTTGTTTTTTTTCTCCCCAGAGACCCATCCACATTATTATCTGTTATTTACTGTCAGCAAAACACGGAACATCCAATCCATTTCATTAAAGAATTGCGTGGTTAAAACACCATTAGCTCTACAACAACAAATCAGATTTCTTTCAATGAGAAATGGGCTCTACAACGCTCAAAGGAGAATACTTTCTGTTCCATGCATGTAGTTTAGATTTAATGAAGTGGTAACTGAGGACTGCTTTCACATCAGACGCGACTGACTATTAAATAGGCTACTTTCTTACATTAGTGTGGTCCTCCTACTTCTAGACGAGATTATGCGTTTTGCAGTAGTTCCTTTCCTAAACAAAACTCGTAGACTCTACCAAAAAAGAGTGCACTATGCTATTATTACAAAGCATTCAAATAGCCTACACTGTCATAAGGATATTTTGGTGATAGCTACGCTATCTGGATGCCAGCATCAATGAACACAATACGGTAGCCTACCTCAGTCACTAGTATCTTTCAACAGTAGCCTATAGCCTAGACTACGAGACTATGGAGGGCTACATCATTCAGAACACTTTGGCTACCTCACTCTGAAAACTCGTGGTTCCAACTAACGTTAAAACGCGCACATAAAGTGTAGCCTAACTGTAACACAGTGTTAAACCGCAATGTTCGCCGTGACCCACTTAAGCCCGGGGAAAGCAAATGTGCAGTTAACGGTTCTTTTTGTTTTTCATTTTATTTACTCGAACTACTTTTTACAATAGACATCAGTCTCGTGAAGCGACAAAGCTATGTCAAGCAAGTAGCAAAGAACGGGACATAGTTTTCGGTTTATCAATCGTACCTCAATATTGCCGTGTCTCCTTGTTTGAAGACAGCACTTGTAATTGAGGAATAGTCCACAGTTTGTCCAGCAGGCATACAGGAGGGAAGAACGCAGCAAAGGCTAAGAATGATAGCGGTGAGCCACTGACCGGAGACACACGCATCCTGCACCGCGTTCATTATGTCCATCACAGCTCGATTAATATTGTCCTCGTTGTGCGCTTGAAAATGTGAGCTGAAACGTTAATCCCGACCCCTCTCTTCCTTAAAACCACAAGAAATGATGCGGTGTGTAGTTTCCAAGGTTTGTTTTCTCAGAGCTGTACTACGCGCTGAAGTGTACTCTCCAGTGGCTTGCACACCATCTAGTGAGGAAATGTAAAACGGGCGCCGACCTAGCAGCAGACAACCCCCAGGCTCTGATCCTGTTGCCATGCGGCCGTTTCCCTGGCAACCTGTTCCCTGTAGCTCGTGATGGAGCAGTTAAAGCAGGGTGCCTTGATACAGCAAAACAGACCAGCAATTAAAGGTATCGATCGGACCGTCCAAATAGTGTGGAAATTGATAAATGTTAGATAAGAGAGAAGGTGTAGAGTAAGGGGCGTTTTGCTTGCATTAGGGACGACTGAGGTAGGCTAGGCTATAGGCTGTGGGTCTTTTCAAGATAGCCTAAGATTAGGCCTATAGGACTAGGCTAGGCTATATAAAATGTGTAGGTTATTTGTAGTTAGACCTAGTTTGCTTGTTTGGAAAGCTAGGTTTCAAGATATCAGAGAAACATGTATATATAACATATATATAATTTTAAAGTTATCTTTCTTTCTTTCGTTTCCCCCTCTTAGGCCTAATATGGATCCCTTCGGGTGTGTGTCAGCTGGTGGCAGAAATATTCTTCGTAAAGTTTCAGAGCATGGCTCGAACATCAACCAGTCAGAAGTCAGGGATTGAGTGTGGAGAATGCCCAAGAAGAAAGCATGTGATGGGCTGTGGAGGGTTGGGGAAGCAGGAAGTTTTCCATTTCTATAGCCTACACTGCTCTCAGCTGATCACTGCCTTAAAGTGTCTTGAATGCGTTTGCATTTCATATTTTTGTTCATTTTGTGTAGCATAGATCACTGAGAAACCCTGTCTTTTCATTTTTACACAGAGACAACCAGAGCAGAAGCATTCTACACATATTTTGTCTCAAAAATTTTATAGTGCACCAATTGGCAGCTCAATCCTGTGACACCATGGTATGCAGTACGCAATGTTCCTATGCAACCTTTTACAGATCCCGGGGGTCCTGATTACTGCTATTTGTTAGTTAGCACTCACTATCAAGACATGTAGACTACCATAACACCGCTTATACCAAAATGCTCTCAATACAATTGCTTTGTCCTAAAAACAAGGCCCTTGGTACCTCTGTTGTGCTTGTTCTGCAGATTCAAGACTGCCGGTGCCAGCGCCACCCCAGACTGATGTTGTTTCATTGTGACCCTACATTATACAGCAGTTTTCAACACTTTGTCGAAAATGGATCTGATTTGTGCAATGACCCTGGTCTGTTGGCGCGGGGCTTTGGAACGGTGTGACTGGTTGATTGAGGCCTCATCCTGAGCATCCAATCAGCTCCGCTATGTTTATAAATTGTTTTTAATACTTAATACATTATGCAATAATAATTGGTAATGAAGTAATATTTCCATTATTAAACAGTTGTTAAGGAATTGTCTGGTATATAACATCAGTTAGAATGGGTGTGTTAATGATTAAGAAACGATTTACACCTATGCCTTTATAAAAATAATGATTAAACACATGCACTAATGATTAGTTAGGGTGTGGATAGATGTTTTATAAATCACTTCCTAATACTATAATTCATGAATAACTCAGGAGCTGCAAGTGGTTACAGTAGTCAAGGATATTTTGTGAGCTTATCTAACAGTGGAAGCCAGGAATTGAACCCGCAACTTTTCAGGCTACTGCATGCTAGCTCAGCTATGATTGTTTCCTAAGAAACTACATGATCTTAGCTTTCTAAAGAGGTCAAGCATTTGATGGTATAGGCCAAACTGGGAACAGTGGCCTCAGAAGTAGGCACAGTGCAATTTTGGGGGAAAAAGCATAAAAATGCCCATCCCATATTTAAGACACGTGCTAGTAAGACATGCAAGAATGTTTTTTTTAGTTCCCTTTCCAGCACGCTTGCCTCCTAATCTGGTGGTGCTGCAAGATGCGGGTCCGGAGAGTTGCAGGGCTAAATTGCATAGTCAGTCAACACAACACAAAGTAGTTACACGCTCACACACACACATGGACAGACAGATGGACAGGATTACAAAACCCTCTACTGGAGTCCCCCAACCCACCTGGGTGAGTCGTCATCGTAAAGCAGTGTCTCAGGGTAATTGTGAAGGTACAAAGAAAAGCAAACTTACTAAAGTTAGCAAGCTGGGATGTCAATGTTAGATTTTGATGACAAAGACCGCACAAAGTTGCTCTACACTTGGGTTAAGAGAACTCTATTCATCAAATATTTATATCGTTGAAGAAAGGTTCATGTAGACAAGGAATCCTCAGCTGAACCAGAGGAAAGTAAGATGCACACTGTTGTTACCTACAAAGCCAAGCAGTAAAAAACGTCTGTGCACTTCTTTATCTCTATCTTCTGTATCTTTGAAAAAATGTATTTCCCCTCAGAATTGTCTATCTGACACACATCCTATGCAGCTGAGATTTTCCTTGGTTAACTATTTACATACATTTTACCTGTGACTACAGATGACAGATGAAAACATCTTCAAAATCATTAAATATAAATGTAATAAGAATTTCAGAGCCCTAAATTAACCTGACATTTAATAGGCTAGGCTGTTTTTGTTCACATGCTGATACTTACACTGTTTAAGCTATGTTATTATTACCTCATCCTTTCTCTCTCATGTCCAGGACAAGTGAATGGAAAGCAGTACATGATCATATAGTGTCATGAACATAAGGCTTGAATCTAATTATGTACACAACAAAGTAAGGACTTTCACACTGATTCTTTACCAGCTTTTACCAGCTCTACCAGCTTTTGGGTCAATGACGTGACGCTCATTTTTTTGTGTACATATGGGTTACATACATTTAAAATTGTTAAAATTCATATATCATTTTCATCAAACCCTAATCTTAAAGTTTTGGATTTATTTAATTTTGAAAGGGTATTAACTGAATTTGGGTAAAATTGTCAACATGGTGTAACCACAAAAACATGAACCAAATAATTACACTTGCTGAAAAAAATGTGAAATTCTCTCCAAAATCCCTTCTAAAATAATCTGGCATGATCTTGCACAAGAACTTTTCTATATTTAATACAAGTAATGAAACCCAATTGTTCTGAATGTTTCAATTAATATGGGGAATCGTGTCTGTCACATCAACCACTTAAAATGTCAAGTGGTGTAACCACCATTTAAGAAACAATTTTGTATGTATTATGTCAGAGAATCATATGACAGAAAATTATGTCATAGAGAAGGACCCTTCAAGACCCCAACTGCTATGAGTCAAGGTTAGCAACTCTCTTAAAGTAACATAATAGTGTTTTTAGGCCATGGCCAGGCAAGCTTAGGTTACATGTCAAATTGTATGACCTTTTAAAAATGTTGATACATCATTAAAATCATAAAATATTCAATTTAATGTAAAAACTGTGTTTGAATATTCACATAAAGGTGAAGTGTGTACATAGTTGTCCATAATAATGCCTGCAAATTTTGCTTTTAAATAGAAATGTCAAATGGTGTAACCGGTTACACCATTTGACTCTTTTCTGTTTGAGACCAGTTTGATCAGATTCAGTGCCAAGAGTATGTAATTTTAGGTGCCAATTATATTATTTGTATAATTTAAATAGTGACTCACTGTTTAGCATGAACAATATCTTTAAAAGGATTTAATTAGATTGCAATTTAAGCGATTTTTGAAATGTCAAAGCTTTTCATTTTAAATTTAAACTTCCATAATTATTTTTTTAATATTTTATTATGATGTATGTAAACAGTATGTTCAAATTATAAATAAATAATATAAATACATTTATTATATATAAAATGTACCTCTTGTCCCCCAATGGATGCCACTTACAAGCAAGAAAAACTTGTCTTGCCACAGAGTGCATGTGAACGCAGATCCTGCTGTTGGTTGGTTGTTAAAGAAATTATCATACCCACTCTTTCACTCACTCTTTTTCTCTCTCACACACACTTTGGGCCCTAATTTAGCAATATAAAATGCATGGTCACTAGCAAATAGCGTAAATACATTTAGGGGTTTGTCCAGTCCACATTCGGGGTGGTTTTGTTATCAAACGTCAGGTGCCTGGCGCAAAAAGGTGGCTCTTATGTTTCTTAATCAGTCATGGGTGTGTTTTGGGCTTAACATCCTTTAAACCAATGAGGAGGACATCTGTCATTCCCTTTAACAGCAAGCAGGGCAACTTCAAACAGCGCATCAGTATTTTGATAGTCAGCGGTGTATTTGAAGGAATCTGCTTGTACGCAAGACCGTATGGAACAGGTATTCCACTAAGCCATTCTTTACTAAAACCGAGTAGAGTATAGGCTACACACATCTGCACTTGTCTATTAATTGAACATATAGGCAAAGTGAAACTAACTCCACTGTGGTGTCTTAGTCAACGACAAAACAATTATACACAGTTAATTACTTTCAATATTGACTGACAATGGGTTACCAGCAAAAACATATAGCCTGAAAAAAGCAAAACTTCCCCTTATAATGTTCGAATGACTGAATAAATAACCTAAGGACATTTATTCTGCAGAGGAATTGCTGCTTACATCTCGTGACAGTGCGTCTTCAGCTGTGTTTCATATGCGCCTTTCGCTATATAGACCAGGCTTTTCTTGGTCAGTGGCGTAATGCTTTTTAGACGGTATAAGATAGCGATTTTTAGATCATGTGCCAGACCACACCTTATGTTGGTAATTGCCACACCCCTGGGCGCATTATTTAATAAAAGTGAAGTGTAAGATAGGGAAAAACTTTGCGTCAGAATAATAATACGCTTTGCGCCAGGTTTTGCATCGCGAAAATAGGGCCCTTTATCTCACTCTTTTTAAAAATATTGGGTATAGACTGAAATTGTATGAGAACTGAATTGAAATCAAATAGAACACAAGTTTCTTCATTGATGTTATGAAATGATATTTGATATGGAATATGATGAATGACATGAAAATATCCAATTCAGTTTACCTTGATGCCTATTTTCTGTGTCATTTTCTTGTCCTATTGCTATAAACGTTTTATGGTCAATTGGTGTAACCGATTTATGTCAATTGGTGTAACCAGTATTTTGTCTAAAATATAATAATGTACAAAACAATTAATATGGATAATTATTTAATACTCTACTGTAATAATGGTTGTTTAAACCATTTTTACTCAAATGGTCAAAGAATAGACAGAAAACAAGATGTTTACAGCATATGGTCTTGCTCAGTACAATGAAAAATCCATATAATTAAAATGTAGAAATAAATATAATAAAACATATTCTCATAGGATATTACAAAATAAACTAATAATTTCATGAGAGCAATTGCATGAACTCTAGGAGGTGTGAAATATTAGATATTTGACAATTTAACAGGCTGTTAGTTCTATCTTTTGTTAAAAAATAGCATACACGTCATATTAAATAATATGAAAGAAAATGCTTCTCACAACAAGGTAAGGTAACATTCATGATTTTGTTTAGCCCTCACATTATAGCTTAGGGCACCAATTGAGGTGTAATGCATCAGAATGTTGTTCTATTCACGTTTTCTCTAAATCACCCTAACTCTGGACATAAATGGAATCCATTTGGAGAGCAAAAAATCACATTTTTTTTTTTTACACATATTTTTTTTACCACATTTGCCATGTGCTGTACCTTTCCATAAAAAAAGGGTGACTCATCTTACCACTATGCACAACTTACCCTGTTCTCCCCTACATTATTTCAATTTTAATACAGCTTGTGCACAAAGGAGCTATTTTATCCAAATAATGTGATGTGAAATTCCTTCTTTATAATCTATTTCACATAAAGGACACCTACTTTATTTGTGTGTGTGTCAAACAAAGTATTTTTAAAAATAAATGACACAAAGCTCATATGAAAAACAGTATAGCCCTACCACTCAGGGTCTAATAGATGTATACCCCCTACACCGCTATCTGGGATGGTGTGATTTAATCCATTATGGCTAAGAGTCCTGGTGTAACAGGAAAATGGGGGAGTTTCGGATCAATAAGGTGATTCACCAGAGATAGTGTTGCTGTTTGGAAGCTCATTTTAAGAGGAGGTGTAAGTCGCAGATATGAAAAATGTGCCAGATACTGTTTTAATTATTTTCTGTTTTTAATTGTAATGCGTTTTCTGTTAAACCATACTAATAGGCTAATTTCCAATATGAAAAAGTACCATCAATCATCCAGTGGGTTCCTTTAGAGCAATTCATGTACACTTATGTTTATTATTATAGTTTAGACTTACAGCTTTCCACCACATGTGCTATGGATACAAAATGTAAATGGTGAAACAGTTTGGTGAGTGAGAATTTCTTTTTTACAATTTAACAAGCAGACACTAGATTTTTGTTAATCATGTATGATATGTCGTGGTAACTCTCACTATGCGTTTCAATCACAGTTGCTGTGTTCACATTGCACATTTAAACCGCTCACAATGAAAAACAGCCAATAAAAAATTCTGACATGCCAGAAATCCAAATGATCAATCAAGATCTGCCAAATGGATTGTTTCATCTTTTGATTGGGTGTTCTAATCCTGCTGTGACTGCATGACTAACTAACTGATCAGACAGGAATTCAACCTAATTCTAGTTTGTTGGGGCTGATTGAATCAGATTAAAACATTTGGCCAAAATCATACCGTGTCTGTCCAGCTTTACAGAATACCGTGTAAACTTAACATTGCCATTTAAAACTGGGAAGTTTCAGTTACAACAATGATCTTTTTGAGAATGTAGGCTAACATTAGTCTTCAAAGGACCCACAATGCACACAAGTCATCCTATTTTAGACAATCAAATTTTGTGTGTATGTGTGTGTGTGTGTGACATTAGGGCCATTTATGCCAAATTGAAATTGGGGACAGGTAAACAAACATGGAACCCATAGTGCATGAAAAGCATTGGCAATCATATGGTAGCGATCACAAGTGCATCAGAAACAGATACAGAAGCTGGAACTTAATAGCAGGTTTATTTCAGAACATAACAGGCCATTATTCAATGGCTGCAGACCACTATATGAAATTGCCCGGCGCACTGTTTTCACTGGGTTGAAAATCGCCTTTAGGTGGAAACTGAAGCACTCTGAGGGAAAACTTTTACAACTTTAACCAAAGAAATTGCTTTCTATCTTGAGAGGAGACAAGTTTTAAATAGGAAAATTACCTGAAATCTTAGTCACTTTTAAACGTGATACTAGTAGGCGAGAAGCTAATGGTCTAATCAGATTCAATGATCTATGCTAGGCTGGAGCTAAAACTGGTATCGCCAGACTCAGAGAACGGCTGGATGAACTGGAGAAAGATAAAATTCAATTGTTTAACTCGGGGAGGTGTAAAATGAGTGTAATTCCCTAATGGTGGAATATCCCTTTAAGAAGACAACAAAACTTTTTTAATTCACTTCCTAAGGGAACTTGCAGTCTTGTCTCATGACATTCAGTGGTACATCCCTTCTCCATTAAAATGTCCCATTCCCCACCAAAGTGCATTTTTTAATTTTGCTGAGAGAGACAAGACCAGCAGAAATCAAGGGTGTGCACACAACAACTAAACCTCAAGTCACATTGTGTGGAGTCATGCAATGTTAAAACGTTGACCATAAGATTATGAGTACATACAAATGTGCACAATACTGAGCTTATGTTAAGCCTTCATGCTTAAAATGGAGGATTTCAGAGGATGTGGGGTGCGCAAAATTGGATGTGTGTATACAGTGTGCATTAACCAGATGAGCTTAAAATAGCACAGCAAATTTTACACATCCACCAACAGCTGTCAAGACAAGAGACCCTGAGGTTGCCCTAGTTTGGAAGAGGCTTCAGGAAAACAACTGAGGCCAACATGTAAACACACTGCACTGGCCTCTCTTTTCTCTCTTTATTCTTTTTCTCTTTGAATCTGCATTATATCATCAAAACCATTCAAACAATCCTAGACTGTCATAAGGGCATAAATACTCAGGGGGATATATTTACAATCTGACGAGACTGATATTTCTGTCTGAATATTAGTAAAAAGCAGTGATTACTGACAACTTAGCCTATCATTTCTAGGAAAGAGAATTTCCAGAGAAAGATGACTAACATGTAGAGTGTGCTCTGTGAGTCACATAGCATCTGCACAGCAAAAGCCAAGTCAACAACCATAACAACAAACGATAGGAGAGGGCGTTCTGCGTATGTATGGATAGTCGGCTCAACAGCAAACCTAGGAGTCTACTCAGAATTCCAGGATTTGGGGGGAAGCAGATGATTTTGAGCAATTTAAACACAAGAAGTGACCTATTTATATAATGCTAACAGTAAGCCTGTAGTGTGAGAACTGGGCTTAGTTGTAGTGATGCTAGTGAAAGGCATTGATGCATTTATTCCTATGTGTTTGCTCAAACCGGGAGAGTGGGACAATCTGTCAGCTCTGCAAAAACTTTGGTTCACTCAAGTGACCAGGGGAGAAGCAATGTTTAGGGCTGACAAATGGTTGTGATGAACAATCCTTGCCTTCACAAATTCATACATTCAGAAACTGTGGCTAGTGTGAATGCTATGTTTTCCACAAAAAGACACAGAATGACTAGCCTATAAATAGCACATTAGGACTATGGCACAATAGATTGTTTTATCAGAGTATTTTCCCCACCACACTGCTGAGCTTGTTCGGTGAGTTTTACTCACGTTGACATCAGCATTTTATTTACAGAGGCAAGATTGATTCTGTTTCCTTTAAATACATGATTTCTATCTACAATTAATCTCAACATCCCTAAGTGACCTTTAAGGCATTCCAAACAGTGACAAATAGGGTCATTAGTGATAACCTTCTCTCAAACACTGGGCGCCGAGTCTCAAAGGAGGATTGCTGAGAACTAGAGAATTCAACTGGACGGTGAAGCCCTTAAAACCTCCTAAATGTATATATCAAAAGTCTAAATATTGTAATTTATAAATGAAAGTAAATAGAAGCAGAGGTCATTTAAAATAAAGAATATATATGGTCAATATGCAGATGGAATCACATCACAAATTTCTGAAAATTTAAATAGACCAATGTATTCACAGCCTGAATACTGACCTGTTGTCATCTAATTTTCTCCTGTTTCTAAGAGTTGTGTAGCTCTGTGTTGGTTGTGACATAATCACATTTTGCGACACAGATGCAATTAGCTTCTGGGTGGGTAAAATAACAGAATTGCGGTTTAATTGTTAGAAAACTTTTACATATTGGCGAGATGAACCTGCTTTTGCAATAATCTTATTGAACCACTTAACTGCAGTGTTTCAAGAAAAATAAAATGGCATGCTGCAGACTGGTACCCATGGACACTGAAAGAAAGGCACAGTAATTTCTATCATTCAGGAGTTTTATAGAATAGTAATGGTTCAGCCCAAGGTAGCCAGAGCTAAATGGAGTTGCCCTTTTGAAGCTGCATTCATGCAGACTTTTCCATTCATTGTGAAACAATGACTCCAACAACCCACCGTGCACTTAAAATGAGGTATTGTAGTCTGGAAAAACTTGCAAAACACTTTCATGAGTTTCATGAGTGGCCCTGTGCTATAAAAGAATCAGTGTATAAACATCAGACAATCCCTAACAAGTGCAACCTTTCCTGTGTTCTTGTGTTTTGTTTGAGGCAACTGTCAGTTCTACGAAAGCCTACACTCAGAGATGCATCAATATTCATTATTATTACAACATGTCAGTTGTGGTTAGGTTATGTAAGATGATTGTGTATTATCTTTCTCTGTCTTTCTCTCCAGGACTGAGGTTGACCGAGAGACAGGTAGGAGCCGGTAAAGCATAATGGGCAGCTGGTTTCATGGTCACGCTTTGAAATGTGTGTGTGTGTGTGTGTGTGTGTGTGTGTGTGTGTCTTTGTCGGGTAAAATCTGTGATTAGACACATAGATCTCTATCAGATAGCCCATATGTCCATTAACAGGCAAAAGCACTGTCCCACTTTTGTGGGTTCTGCTCAAGGTTTTTCTTTGAGATTTTTCCTTGACACGTCTGACCATGTGCTTGCTTAATATTTTCAAGCTTTGAGTCACTGGTTCTACATCAGAACATGAAATTAAATTGACTGGAAATGATTACAGTCTCTCATTGCAATTGCACACAACAATACAACAAGACATGAATGGTAGATGGAATTTTGATCTTACTGGATTGTCGATAAATCCTTATCAAGATATATTGGGATCAGCTTGCTGTTAACCTTTCTTTAGGTAACTTGCAGAATGCATACCTCTGGTCTAATGTGGAGCTTTAGAAAAACAGCATGTAACAGTATTTAACTAGCCTGGGTGCCAGCCGAACTTAGTCCCGCCTACAACATTTGATGTCGGGAAGTTCGGTCTGGCATTGCTCCGTTGTGGAGCAACTATGCTCGCACCAGAGCTGGGCGGACCAATCAAATCGAGCTTTATGATGATGGACAGCTGAGCAACAGCGCCTCGTCTATCACGTCATCTGAGCACGCTTAGGTTGATTATGTTTGCAACAAAAACGCTGTGGCTAGAAGGAGACAGATGGCTTCTAAGACCCCATATGGAAAATGCATATTATTTCAATGAGGATTTATCACTGAAAACGATTATTTCTGAAAACTTTGGCCAAAGTTGAGATGTGGGAAAACTCATGGTTTCACTTTCATCAAGGGAAAACAGCGTGTCGCATTGGGACATGTTGTTCCCTCGTTCGTTTGAAATCTCTGATTGATCACCTGTTCGAGGGATTTGCAACAGCCTTTCCCAGCTGTTTATAACATGTTTGTAGCATATCAGTGTTCAACAGAATTATTTTTAAAAACGGAGGGATAGGCTATCAGTTTTTTTTTTTCAAATAGCCTATGCTACTACGTATCTCTTAGATTTCGCTAATGAGTGTTGTAGGTGATATTGACGGCACAATAACTTTTACAAAAGACCAGAAAATAACGTTAAGGCATTTTGGAGAACAAGGATGGTTTGTGTTCTTCCTACATCTCATGGTAAGCTATTTCGTTGCTCTGATTGGTTAGGTCTATCCAATTGAGTGTAGAGGCATTCCCCCCCTGTATTGGTTGAAACACGCCCCATAATTACGTCTCAATGGAGCAGTATCAGACTCATATTCTGACTAGAATTTGAGTATGACAACGTCAGGCTAGCATTTAACTGTTTCTCTCAAACAATGCCAAAGTGAACAGAGTGAGCAGAGGTGTGAGCAGGTCAATTGTCTTCCATGGATAATAGTAATGAGTTCAACCGATTGCTATTTTTGGGATTGCAGCATTATGCTGCAGCTTTTACCCTTTTACCCTACTTGCCCATTTTAAATAGCTCCCAACAAATGTAGTCCCATTTGACAAAAAAAAAAACAGTTCCCATCAGGAAAAACAGTACTGTACATTCACTCTTTTCTAATCCTTCCCTTTCCTATCCTGCAAATCCTCTCCTCTCTCTCTTTCTCTCTCTCCCAATCTCCCCTCTCTGGTCCTCTCTTTCTCTCTCTCTCTCCTCTCCTCTCCTTACCCAGAGACAGAGAGAGACTCAGGACCCCTTAATTATGCCCACTCCACAGCTTTATCACTCAATGGGAAGCCGCCTGCACAGCAGAGGTTATAAGTATGCCTGCCCCCTCTCATCCCCCCTGATAACTCCTCGCCAAAAAAGGCCGGTGACATTGCGCTAGCTCAAGTTCAGCTTCAACTTCCCTCCTGTTTCCTTGACTTACAAACCCCTGCCTGATGTGCATACCAGTGTGAGCTCAAGTAGTATGTTTGACAGATCATGTGGTGCTAGGTTTGTACGAGCACGGTTTCTTTTTTTGGATTCACAGTCGCTGTTGCCACTTTCGATGCTCACGCCGAGGTGAAGAGAAGTGGAGACTCAGCCTGGGTAATGTGTCATGCCATTTTGAGAGCGGTGGGAGTGAGGAAGCCGTGGCTTAGGGCCTGTCAGCCGTGTCCGCTTAGACGATTCCACCTCGGGGCACGAGCTTGTTTGCTCTCCCTAACATCAGCGCTGAATGCTAACAGGAGGGCCCTGAACAAGACTCTTACCGTCTGTCTGTTGGTGGGGGGCTATCACTGTTATTTAGGCAACCCGATAATACGTTACTTAAGAGCAGTTACCCACTATCCTTTACGTCTGTATTCAAGCGGTTTTATAATATATTTGTAACACATCCTAATGGTTGATGTAAGCCATTGCCTGTCACTGAAATACATTAACTAATTAAAGACTTGTTATAGTACATTATGGTTCAGTTTTTATGCAGTAAGTGAAAGCTAGTGTGTAGGATGTAAAGCCAAATTGTTGTGTTTTCGTTAATTAGAAATAAGGCCTATATGTGCACAGGGACTGGGACGCAGGTTTCCCTCCATGGAGTCCTCCATGTTGCTCCGCCATCTTGAAACAGCAACACAGAAATGCTGAAATAAAACACTGAGTAATTACTGGTACTGAAGGTTCAAATAACAAGAAATAGAGATAGTCGCTGTGTATACTGCATCTGTGTTAAAGTTATTTATTATGTAAAACCTCAGCAAGTGCTTCTAGCTATTGACTATTCAGACGTCCCAGAGGACTTGGTGGTTGAGAGGAACTGCATAAGTCTACCCAGCATCATTAATAAACATTAGGGAAGCCCTGTCTGTAGGGGAGCATCTTATGAATACTATTACTGTAAGGACAAAGGCACCAATCACATATGAGACTGATAATGCAATCAAGCATCTACACAGATATGCCACATAGTCAACAAATAATACATCCCACCATGTTGATAATGTGTGTTATGTTTCAGCCAGTGTTGCAAAAGAGACAAGAGAGAGCGAGAGAGAGAGAGAGAGTGAGAAAGAGAGCGAGAGAGAGAGTGAGTGAGAGAGAGAGCAGGAATAAACATGGATCAGCCAGGGCTCTCTCCCTAGGTCTGTAAGAGACACACACAAAAAAATGGTCCCCCTCTCCTTATGAAATAATGTTGGTGAACAATAGAGGCCTTTCAGCCTGCCTATTCAAGCATGTGAATACTCATATTTCTACCCGGTCCTTTTACCATGAGAAAGGACATAATCAAAACTTTTCATTCCGGCTGGTATCAACTAAGGCATGTATTGTGAGTAGTAATGAAATTGTTCGAAACAGGGCTCACAATGGACATTCTGGATAGAAAGGAAGCTATTAGAGAGGATAAATAGTAGAGAGCATATATGGCTCCAAAAACAAAGAAAGAGCAAAACAAAAATGAAAAGATAATCTTTTCTGTATAACATCAGTGTTCGAATTACCATAGGGCCCGGTAGTGCCCAGCCCCCTTAGTTCTGGCCAGGGCACTACTAGTTCTGCTCGAAATCACTGCCAGAGGGGGCCCACTCATTCATTGTCAAGTTGCCAACCCTTAACTATGATAATCTACATTTTCCCCGTTGGTTGCAATGTGTATTTCCCCCACAGACTGCAGGGGCACTGCTCCTCATAATAGCCCCCTGTCCTGTCCGATCTCACCCTCCTCTGAATCGAGTTGTTATTAATTTTGCTAGAGCGTTGTTAGCAATTGAGCAATTAGCAGCAGTGGAAAAAGTTAAAAGGAATGTATGTCGAGGAGTATCGGGACTTTAAAATGCAAGGGGCAAGGGAAGGGTCCTGCCTGAAGAAACTCGTCATCGCAGGCAACACGTTTTTACCTAGCCTACTTCGGCAGAATGCGAGAGAGGAATCTCTGCGCTTGATGACATTGATGACAAAGCCAGAAATCGTTTAAGGGAGCGCAGCTTAAATGCGCTTCTTTTTCTGAGCATCAATGCGCCTCCCCTGGTCCAGTTCAACCCTAGCCATACGTGAAATCATGGCTGAAGGCTGGGCAATGGGCATCGTCCATCAACTGCGTGGAAAATGGGAAAAAATGCCCAGAAAGAGACCAATAGGCCACTTTGGGACTATCTCCAGTATGCTTAGCCGAGATGTGATGAAGACAGCTGTTTTGTGTTAACTTTCAGTTTTTTCAGTTGTGCGATGATGTTCAGTTGTGCACGTAAAATATTTGACAATTAGCTCTGCTCAGATTCATTTTTGGCAATAGCCTTTGTTATTAGGCTGAATTTCATAATGTCATATATTTCATTTTAATAAACTGGCTACCCTGCTTATTATAATCTATTGGATGTTGAATCGACAGTAGCCTTTGTTATTAGGCTGAATTTCATAATGTCATAGATTTCATCCCCCCCCCCCCCCAAGTGGGCCCCCCCGGAAACGACGGGGTAATTCGAACACTGTATAACATGCAAGCACTCTGTGGCTAAAAGGTGGACTATTATACCATCCTGTTTAAAAATAAACATCAGAAGACATGCCTCTGTCAGTTTTCAGAAAAATACAAAATGGAACAATGCAAGACAGTTTACTGAGCTGTTATGACATATTTCTTGTGTTGGGCTTAGAGACCTCACATGTCAATGTGGAATTCGTCTTCTTTTTCTATTTGTACTTCTTCTTCATAATAATAATAATAATAATAATAATATGTGATGTTATTCTTATTATTATATTATTATAAGCACACATATGTCAAGTGACAAATGAACGCTTCTGTGAGTAGAAGAGCAACACATGGGCAGTTTGCCTGTGAAGGGACCTCCAGGAGCCTGGGTCAGTGGCTGGAAGATGCCATCCGAAGAGATTGCATTTCAAACTGCTGCCAGGCACAGAGAGATTGTTGACTGGTTTAATCAAGCTGTGGCAAGCTTGACAAGTGCAAAAGGCTGTAAAAAGGCTGACAAGTGAATTGTAAGGGTACAAAGCTGGGAGTGATAATATTGCGGCAGGGTTGAGACGAATCTCTGGCGAGAGCACAGGGGGACCCTTGCTAAAACAGGGGTAACTTTTGACACGTTTTAACCCTCGGCCCAGCACCCCCCCACTCCTCTGTGGTTCAGTGACATGTCACGCGTCAGACAGTCCAGAAATACCACTGCGCTCAGGATGAAGACGTAGACGGGCACTGTGTGGAAAAGCTTGGCTGTGTGAGTTCTGAATAGCATTATTTGAGTTTAAAATGAGCCAGTGAGAGCATTGCCCTGTATCCAACCCCTTGAAACTGAAAGAGGGAAAAAAATAGAAGATAAAGTTGGCCACTCTTATGTCAAAAGTTTTATGGGTAAGGCTATTTGCTCCCCTGGTACAATTAGAAGATTATGAAAATAAACCACAACTTTTCAATCTAAAACTAAAAGGATAATTCCGGTATTTAGCACTTTGAGTCCCTTTTCTGGTTTGTTTTGGTGAACAACAGTGGTGGACACTGAAATTTTGAGGATGGGCCTTGTCTCGACTTTTCTGACTCATTTTGAATCGCCTTTGACTACTTTAGAGTGGCTGCCTATGGGCATGCACAAACATGTCCTTAAAACAACCCTTAACGTTAATTTTCAAAACTGAGTGGTTAGATAACCAAGTTAAAATCAAGTAATCAGTAAAGTAACTAAGTTACTTTTTAAAGGAGTAATCAGTAATCAGATTACTTTTTCAAGGTAACTGTGCCAACACTGTAATTGACAATCACCTTTTTACTCTGTCACAGTTAAGCAAGCTTGGAATTCAGAGGCTCAAGTGCTCCACACATTGGCTCCAACATGAGTGTGGCTCACTCCGCTTTCGACATCTCTGCACACCAGCATCACACTTTTCCGCCACTGTGTAGATTACCAATCAGTTCTATTTTGTCTGACCAAAGTTGTCTAATCTGGCAATATTAATAATGAGAGGCGGTGCTTGGGATCAGCCAATTACATAATGGGCCTGTTTGAATTTGTTTTTAGAATGTGTCTTGGGTGATCTGATCGCAAATGGTCAACCAATTTATACATGCATTCAAGATGTACAGCCACACACTTTGCTGAGTGCCACAAAAGGTGTCATCAAGTGCGTGTCAGACCTCCTCTGCAAGTGGTTTGAGTGATAATGTGGTATACATTTTAAATAATAAATATGATAGTATGATAAGTTTCTTATTTAATTAAATGTTTTAATTTAACCTGCATAATATGCTATGAGAATATGGTTCCCTTCCTTTTTCTGAGTAGTATTGACACCTCCTTTGTCCCTGAAGCCTCCTTCTGTTGAAATTGTGTGTTGAGTGGCATCTCCTGATTTCTCTGTGTGTGTTAAGGGTATAATAAGGGGACTTCAACCACAGAGAAATTGGTCTTGTTACTTGACATTGTGTGTAGGTAACACATCCCCGGTGTTGTGAATAAACTGTACTGTAGTCTCACACCTACAGTAAGTTGCCTTGGACTTTTTTGATCACAGTCAGATCACAATGCATCTTAGTGATGATTTACACCAGTATTTAGAGCTGACCACTTGTGATCAGATCACACAAGACACATTTTAAAAACAAATGTAATTGGGGTCAATAAAACACGAACATAAACTGAAGGTCGGTATGCCATTCTTCTCTTGGGACTACATGCTCCAACAGGTAATATTTGTGTTCCTATTCAAGAAGCCATAGAGGGTCAATGACTTGTGTTGCACAAACACACACACAGTCGGTCTAATGTTGCATTGGCCTACTCATTGGGTCGCTGTCATATTAGGGTAAGGCCCTGTGGAGCATTCTCATGACAAATCTAAATAAACCAAGGGGCTACACAAGACTTGTGGGCCAGGAGTTTGGGTCTAATGTTGCATTGGCCTACTCATTGGGTCGCTGTCATATTAGGGTAAGGCCCTGTGGAGCATTCTCATGACAAATCTAAATAAACCAAGGGGCTACACAAGACTTGTGGGCCAGGAGTTTGGGACCACTGCGATAAAGGCTTGATCCTATAACTGGATTTGATTTAACACGCTGAGAGTTTGTCTTACAAGAATGAAAAGCCACTTAACAATTCTGCTTGTTGGTCTTTGTGAAGTCTTGTTGTAAGTTGAATTATGACATTTCAGAATGACTGAGCATGTGCAACCTGTCATTAAATGAATGCCCATTGTGGTATGAATGTTTGTTGTACAAACAACAAACAGAATTTGTTCTGATGAAATAGTTTAACAAAACTTTTGCCTGAAACACGCCATCATCCAAAAAGGCTCTCAATGTCACAACAATCACAAATATAGCCTCTACTAATACACCATGATTGATAATGATATGCTTGACATTTGCTGTTCAAGAATCTATTTTCTTGTTCCATTAAAGCTTAATCCAATTACCATACATTCTTTATCCAAGTAAAAAGTCCATTAAAACCGTTCTGGCATTGTTCCAACCAGTGGTGTGGTGAACTTCACAGTGCATAATCCTTGATACCTGCGGAGAATAATCCCCTCTCCTCGTAGTTTGAGAGTAGCTCATTCAGAGCATGGGAAGCAAAGCCTTTCTCAGCCACATCTTTCCACACAGTTACAGATTTGTACAGAGAGGGTGGGCCAAGGGAAGATCACTGGTGATGGAGAAAATAAAAAACAAAAGCACCCTGATGGTGGAAAACAGTAATAATATGGGCTCTGGGAATTTCAAACAGACTCCGTATTTCTATTTTCTCATTCGGCTCAGGATGGCAATGAGAGAGCACATCAGCCTGTGGCTCTGTGTGGACCGTACGGAGTGATTAGGGCATTTTAAAGATGTCGCTGAAATCAAAGGCAAGTCATGCAGGGCCTCGCCTCGCCCCTCGTCTCTTCTCGTCTCTGACATGAGAGGGGGGGGCTCCGCAGGGCTGGGAGGCAGATGGAGGATGCAGCGAGGGCTGGACTGGACCCTCAGGCCCACAGAGGGCCTCCTGGGCCGTGGATGGAAGCGGACCATGGTAATTAATCCATCCTCAGTGGTTCTCTGTCCCTCTATCTATCTCTCTCCCTCCCTTTTCTCCGTCTCTTGGACTAAACCTGCTCTACAGGATGTGTCCACTCCAGGCAGGAATCATTGCATTGATTCTCACGTAAACAATGGAAAGAGGAAAGACTTTTGTCTCACTACAGATATCAACACATTGTTCTGTAGTCGCACAAAACGCGTTGTCAAATACTTATGATAGTGCATTTGAATTATGACAGTACATATGAATTCATCTCAGTCACTATCTCTGTCTAAACATGTATATATGTATTTTGGTAAAGCTGGAGTATTATTGGGGATTCTGTTAACATTGTCCTATTGAGAAACACTTAGTAAAACCAGTAGCACAGAAATCACCTATTTGCATAATCTTAAAAACATATGTTTTTAAAAGTATGTATTACATGAATTACTGGGTTAGAAATGTATGTTTCCAGAGTGAGCAGTTTAACTCCCGGAATGAATTTTGATTCTTCACCAGGTCTTGTGAACGTAGCAGGTAGACAAGCTTACATTTTTGTCACCAGACAAACAAAGAAACAACAACAAAAAAAAGGAGCGATGAACAACACCGACAGACATCAAAGCAATCTGGTAGAAAATCTCCTCCAAGTACTCCACTCGCAGCTGCTCTGCTGTTGCCACTCTGTTGCTCTGACAGAAGCTCAGCATTGTGATGGCGTCTTTTGAAAGATTCACTCACTGTCAAGTGACTGACATTTGTGGTAGTGGCACAAACAGCTTGCCATTTGCACCAAATGACATGCTGCTTGGCTGCTCCACTTGTTTGATGTCCCCTCTGCCCTTGAACATCCCCAATAACCTCCACTCACCTGACAATGTTTGCATAGATTTTTTTTTTTTTAGAGATGTTTGCCAGCTGTTTGTTTGAGGCAAATATCAATTAGGCCTTGCATTGCCTGGGTTTGGCTTAGAGAGCAGCAGTCACTGGCCTTGGACTGCCCGCTATGGTTATTTCACGATTGGCTCAAGGGTCATCTTATGGGGACCACATTTATAAATGTACAGGCATTAGCAAAGGAACACATTATAAGAAACACATTGTGCCGTATCTCGGGCTACTAGAAGAACACAAATAAATGGGCGTAGGGTAACGCTGAGATATTTTCTTCTTTAGTGTTTAACATTTAATTCGGTTCCGTCCAGTCATCCAATTTGTACATTTTGTGTAATGATGATTGTGTGCGAATAGACGGCATATGTCTGAACATTTTAAATATGGCAGTAGTGTGGCAGTCTTTAAACATGACTCCCCCTTCAGCTATAGAATTAGTGTGTCTGATTTATCTTCACAAGCTGTTATATACTGTTTCTGAAATCACAGCTGGTGGGATTAAAGGATCTGAGGCATTTAGTCTTGGCTTTTTAACCGTGCTGTTGTTACAATGGCCAACGGACACAGGGCTCCACATCCTCTGTGCATACTAACTGAACAATAGCAAAGGGTCCACAAGCCTGCAGGAAACTAAACACTATTTAGTGGGAATACCTATTGAGAGATATAAACCCAGGACATAAGCATAATTAGATACCGATTATAATTACAAGTGCACTTCAGAGTGTCTCTAAAGTTGTGTTGAGATGTCACTGTGTGTGTGTGTGTGTGTGTGTGTGTGTGTGTGTGTGTGTGTGTGTTGCATATTAACTATTAGCATCTGTTGTGACTACTCAGAGTTGCGATAATTATTATGACAAACCCCCTGCTTAAAGCAATTCTTTTCATTGCTCATTAAAATGAAGATCTTTGGCAGGATGGGTTTTTGCAATACAATCATGTGAACCCCATATCACTGAAAATCATTTTGATGCAGAATAACATGAGATAAGTTAAAATGGAAAAGAAAAAAGAAATTCAAATGCTACAGCAGCAGACTATAGACTAAGGGCTACTATAGACTACTCGAGATTTACATGACAATGAAGACGAGGTGGGGAAGCGAGAGTGGGGAAAAATCGATCGGTGTCTGTGCGGCAACTGCTTGCCAATAGCAACCGAGAACGAGAGTATTCGTTGTAAAGAGCTCCGCAACGTCCCTTGATTATTACGCCTGAATGAGAGTATAGTTCCATGTCAAATCAGCCTAGAAATTCGCCACGTTTCCTTTTCTGTTGTTCTTATTACACTTTCTAACTTGAGAAGAGACTAGTTTTATTCTTAGTCAGAAATCTTAGTCACTTTTAAGCGTGATGCTAGCGGGCGAGATACTAATGTTCTAATCCGATTCAATGATCTATGCTAGGCTGGAGCTAAAAGTGGTATCGCCAGACTCAGACAACGGCTGGATGAACTGTAGAAAGGTAAAACTCAATTGTTTAACTCGAGGGGAGGTGGAAAATGAGCATATTTTCCCAAATGGTGGTGTAAGCCAAAAATGGAATATAATGCCATATTGTGCAGCTTTTGGTTGTAATTTCCAGTAGAAAGGATGATCATTAAATAATTTTATATCATGCTGTAGTTTGATCTATGCTTACCCTGGACAGCTGCCGACAAAAAGTGGAGCTCTTTACAACTAATACTCTCGTTCTCGGTTGCCATTGGCAAGCAGTTGCCCCACTCTCGCTTCCTCACCTCGTCTTCATTTTCATGTAAAACTCGAGTAGGCCTAGGTCTTCCGTGTTCCCTGATTTACGGTGCGCTCAGGTTCAAACTGAAAATGCTGAACAGAAGACATGTCCATCTCGCTGTAGGCTACTGTCAAGACTTAGCTGGTTCAACCATATCACGTCACTACCCAGAAAGCATTGAGACAGAAATGAAAATACAATGGCAGCCCAAGAGTGAATGGATTTTCTATTTTTTAAAAATAAAAACTAAAACATTTTGAGTGTTTTTATATCACTTTTTTATAGCTGACGCCAACGTTAATCTTATAAGGCCAACATGTCGTACTAGTCGGGGTTCCTTTTAGCAAGTTCAGGAGTAAGACACAGACCCTTGAGTTAGTCAATCTGTGGAAGACAATCTCAGTTAAACTGAGACCTATTAAAGGAGCTGCTGTGTCAGCTTTGTGCGGTGGAGAGTCCTGTTGTAAAGTTTGATTGCAGCATAAGATCTCCGAAGCTGCTCCGCTGAGCTGTGTGGACAGAGCTGTTTATTGCTGAAGGAGCAGCTCAGTGCAACAGGTCAGCAGTGCATAGATTCACTATAGGAACCTGGGGCGCCGCTAGGGGGAGGGGGGTGTTCAATGAGTTGGCCAGTGTTTTCCGTTCCTGTGATAGTTTTGGTTCTTTCAAGAGGGGTCTAAAGACATATCGGTTTAACAGGCACTTCATTATGCGTTATGGTTTGTAAAGTGTTGTTTATTTTCATTAGGCTGTTGATTAATTTGACACTGTTGTTTATTATTGATATTCTCCTCAACACTTTGAATGCCGCGCTGTTTTCGGCTATAGTCCACATTCAGCAGGGATCAAACCGTCTGAAGGCTAAGTTTGCCGTATAGGGCTTCAAAAACAATGATGGTCCAATGGAATAATGGAGTTATTGTAAGTACAGGGGGTAATGCATAATAATAATACTAATAATTTATATTTTTAAATGAGGTGGAGGTGGCTCAGCAGGTGCACACTGGATATTGGAACTGTGAAAGTACCCCACTAGCTCATTGGTCTTCCTTGTGTTAAGCATGGAGGCCATTCTGCTCGCACCACTCTGTGAAGTTAATTACGAGACCCCCGTACTTGCTTTAAATCCACCAGTGATATGGCCATGGGCGGATTATGAACTTTCGGGCCCCTGGGCCCAGATGTATTAAGGGGCCCCCACTAATTGTCCTATGTGAGAGGGGGTCCTCCCCCAGAAAATGTTTAATTTGTTTGATGTGATTTCCTGTATTCTGGTGCATTTTGGGGATGGCCAATACTACATTCAATCAGATTCATAGCCTACAGCCTGATATTGAGGAAATGATTCCATGCAAAAGCTTGGGCTTCAGGGCCCCCTGACCCCATGGGCCCCTGGGCCTGGGCCCGGTAGGCCCGTGCAGTAATCCATCCCTGGATATGGCCAATTGCTGTGTCGTCTGAAAGTTTTTGGATGTGACAGCTGTTTGAAAAGTCTGCAGTGTCAATAACGAACAGAAATGGAGCCAGAACAGAGGTGTGTGTGCAAACGTCATCAGATATTAGTGAACTTTCGCAAACAGTCACAGTAAACCAGCTGATTCTTAGCTGAACTCTTCATCAAAGTACACAAGCTTATTAGTGAAATCACCTAGGTGGACCGGTATGATATTTACTTTCTGAAGCTGGGTTTCGCAACTGGGAGTCGTTCCAGGTATAGTTTGGATCAAAATAAAGAGTTTAAATATTTCTAACACACTGTCTAAATATGTTATTTATAGTCACAGAATAATAACTTATTAAGACAATATGTTAAGGCTATAAAGTTTCTATTTGGATCCATACCAGTCATTACACCAACAACCTTAGATCAAGATCCACTAGTTGCTTACTAATAAATAACCTTTTTATTTGCTGAAGAAATTGATGAATAAAGACCTGCTTTGAGTATTAAAACAGGTGAATAATATGACCCAGCCCAAAAAATGATAGTACCTCAAAATAACATGTTTTTATTCTTAAAAGGAATGAATCTTACAAAATTAAACATACCAAGGAAGTGTTAGGCTAACAACACGTAACGTAAAGGCGTAATCATTTTACGCTTGAAATGTCACAATAAATTATTGTGCTATTTATTTTATGATTTACTTTGATGATGACACTTTTCTACTCCTCCAAGCACTTTATGATTTCACATTTACCCATTCACACACACACACACACACACACACACACACACACATACACCAATGCAAAGTGCCAAACTGCAAATTGGGATTGGGAGCAGTTTGGGGTTCAGTGTCTTGCTCAAGGACACTTCAACAGGGCTCGAGCCAGCAACCTCCTGGTTGCCCAACGGTTCCTCTACCTCCTGAGCCACCTCCACCTCATTTAAAAATATAAATTATTAGTATTATTATTATTATATGCATTACCCCCTGTACCATTATTCCATTGGACCATCATTGTTTTTGAAGCCCTATACGGCAAACTTAGCCTTCAGACGGTTTGATCCCTGCTGAATGTGGACTATAGCCTCGTCCCAGGTAGCAACTTCGTGGCCTGCTAGCGCCAGCGTCAGCCAGAGTATGTTTGGGAGAAGAAAGGGAAGCCAGGGGGGAAAAGAGAATCAGGAATGGAGACTAACATTTTATGCAGCGCTAGGTCAACAGAGATAAGGCTTTGGTGAGCGTTACGTAGTTGTGTATGTTTGGAGTTTAAATACAAAGAGAAGGAAAGGGTTTATAGATGAGGGGAAAGGCACAGGTTTTCTGAAGGAGAGAGGGACTTTGAAGGGGGTTGGGGGGGGGGGGTGTTCTTGAGTTCTCTTGATGCAAAATAATAACAAAAGGCAGGTCTCAATAGCAATATGCAAGAAGCATCTGCCAACTCTACTGTACTGTATATTCACTGTGTTCATTCTCTACACCTAACATGCACTTCTCATGCACTTCCCTTTACCCCCTCTTCTACCACTTTCTCCTTCCACTGCACTTTGATTAGTGCATAAAACTTCTGCACTCTCTCTTCCTCTGGTAATAGTATTGATTGATGTAGTATTAATTGCTGCCTAGATCCCCTCTGCATTGTAGCTTGATGGATAAAGCTTTTGATTAAAGCATCTGCTAAATGAATTAATGTAAATGAAAATGTGCATCAGATTAAAAGCTTTTTTATCAGTGAATACCTAGCTTTGAGAGAGCATTGTACAGAGAGACTGAGACACAGTGTAAGTCAAATCTATCAAACCCATCAGGGAGAACAGGCATACTACTCCCCCATAATATTTTAACATTTCACCCACACAGCAAGCAAGAGTTGCCCCCATGGAGTATCTGTTCATCATCAATATTAGATGAACAAATATTACACACACACTTACTGAACACAGTATTTTCACATAGAAATATTACAATACAAACAATATTGCTACATTAACTATATGAACAATATGCTATCTATCTGCTAGTTAGCACACATAGCAAACAGGAATTTAAGTTGTTGGCCGTATGGATGTCACTGTGGCAAGGCAATTATGGTTGTGGGGGCTAGATTAACAAGGATCGCCCACACAACACGTTAAACAAATAGCCAATCAGCCCAGTAGCCACACAATAGAATAGATCTCATCAAGATTTGTATTGAACACAGATTTACTGACACAAATGTTTCCCATTACAGCAAGGGCTTCCCTTAATAGCAGTTTCATTTCCTGTGCTTATGAAGAGATAGGCCTATTCTGTTTATTCCTTATGCCATCCATAAAGAAGCCAGTCGACAAACTGGAAGGTTTGTGTTATAAGGACTCTTACCCTCGCGAGAAACAGGCTTAAAGGAACACGCCACCCAAAATCAGTAGTGATATATGTTCTTACCGTAACTTTCACGAGTTGAGTCGTACCTCTCCCGCGTCGGTAGGTGCACTCAAACGCTCTGTCGCGCGGCGCGAATGTGTTAGCATGTTGCTATGCTAGCGGGCTCTGCCGTGGCCGTAGAGAGAGGCACATAGCAGTATTCAAACACCTCCACGTTTTACCTACTTAAATACAGTTGCACGAGTAGTTGATGAAAAATGTTAGGGCACACAACATAAAACGTGATGATTTTCCAAGCGAATAAACATGAGAACTACAATGTGTGGCGCAATAGCACTTGGGAGTACTTCGACCTAGCGTGGTAATATTATTAACACCTAATTGTAGATCCTATCCACCACAGAGTTTAGAATCCATGCTGGATCGACCCTCAGCCTCTCCCTCCCCTCTGAGCAAGAGAGGCACACACACTAGAGATGCGCTGATGGGCTATTATTTCAACCATAACTGCATAGCAAAACTTATCATCCATCAGCCATCCATCAGCACCAAAGTTTGTTGACCAATTTTCAAAACTGCACCTGCCCACCATCCGCTGGTTGTTTTAATGTAGGCTATATGGCTGTTGCAGCGCTGCTGACATGAGGCTAGAAAGCCCTTGCCTGTTCTAGAAAGACTGATCTAATGCAGCAAATATATTAAAAGGCAAAAGTCGTACATTGGCTAGGCCTATCCCCAGAATATCAGCAGCAAACTCAGTCTCTGTCGCGCAAAACAGTCTCCAAATAAAACGCACATCGGCCTGTTGCCTATTTTGCCAGCTTGTGACAATATATCGTCCAAAATGCTTGATTGCATTGCATTCTCCACATTTTTAGCTACATTTTCATGTAGGCCTACCACATCAGCATTTTTGTTCAGTGAATCTTTTGTAAATTGCTTTACAATTACCGTCGGGCCCTTGTCAGCAGACTTCGGCTTGCCTCTTGCCATATTCACTCCTTGTCTTCCGATGTCATTTCTGAGTCATCTACAGATGTTCACCTCCCTAAATAGAACCAACTTCAACCTGTGTTATATCCTAGATGAGACTGCCTGGGTTATTTTGTTTAGATATTAGCCTATATATAAAACACATAATTGTAGCCTACCATTCAGGGAATAGGCATTTAAAAGAGAGACAGAGAGTGATATGACTAAGAAATGACATCGGGCGATGGCAGTGCGAGATGTTCAGAACGTAAGAGCTAAAACTTCTACAAACTCACTAACATCCACAGCGGAAAAAGAAGGTAAGAAAAATAGTCGGAAAGCTTAGATGTGTAAGGCAAGCAAGCAAGTTTGGCGGTTGTTACTAAAAATGTGAACATGCACGTTGCATTGTTGTGCGGTGGACTTTCAGAATGAATGGAGTCGGAGTTTCTTTAATATCGAGGCGTCATATTTGTCCGATGGCCTGCTATAAAATGAATTGCGATGTCTGTCTGAAAAAGACGCGCTCGTGCAGTCAAAATGAATGGGAGTCTTCAGAACAGGCTTGTCAGTCAACCTGACATAACAGTGTGTAAAGTAGCCTATAATGTGAATGACTTGTTATTTTATCAAGGATTTCTTTCTTTTTGCAAAAAATAAAGTACAATAGGCATTCATTAGTAGGCCAGGAGCATGCTGAAATTATGTGGCAAATTGCGTTTTTTATTACATGAATTCTTCCTACCCACAACCATGTCACTGCTCATCTCAAATCTATCCTTAATAAACACAATCCTTCTGCCTGTCTCACGTAAACCTTGTTATTCTCACTGTCCAGTTCAAAGGCACTGGAAAAAATGCATACTTTGCATATATATGCAAAATCTCATACTTTGCCTTCTTGTTTCTCCAGTATTTTTGTAAATAGGTCACTGATACTAATTTTATTTTTAATGTTTTAGGCTTGTGTTCCCTCAAATTAAGTGTCACCGGATTATCTCATCAACCTTCACTGATGAGATGTTCTTTAGAAACATTAGGTCACACAGCTTACAAAATATAACCAAATAATAGTTTGTAACAATTCCTCTGTTTGATAAAACAAGATTCTAAAACCATAAAGAAAAGATCTAGATGCGTGTTCTCTACTTCCAGGAAGTGCCAGGTTTGCTTGCCGCCATGCTTTGCAAATAGGTTTATTTCAGCTCATGCACTTGTGGAGCCAGAACAGTCAGTTTAGAGAGGAAACTGAAACAGTGGGTTAAGCATTGGGGAGAATGTGGGGGAAATGCTGGCTCAACTAATCCATCTTTACATTAGCACATTTAAGCATGCGTCTCTGATGTATATCATTGGCAGACATTGCGTTGTACTTGGCACTCGGGCCAATGCTGACATTATGTGAATTTGCTTGAGATATTCTTGAGTATTAAAACAGGTGGATAATATCTGCTGACCCAGCCCAAAAACTGATAGTACATCTCCAAATAACATGTTTTCATTCTAAAAAGGAATGAATCTTAAAGAATTAAACATACCAAGAAAGTGTTAGGCTAACAACAAACATTAATCATTTTACGCTTGAAATGTCACAATACATTATTGTGCTATTTATTTTATGATTATGATTTACCATTTAATAGCATGTTGCTTCTCTACTGCTTCTCTATGAACACTCTTCTACTCCTCTGAGTATTCTGAGCAAGTACTTTATGATTTCACATTTACCCATTTACACACACACACACACACACTCATACACTAAAAGTTGATTTTAATGGAGATGTAAATTGAAGTTCTGTTTAGTGTAGGTGTCACAAGGTCGGTTCGTTCGCCGATCAGGGGCCCAGGCTTCCAACTCAGCGGTTAGAAGCGCTCTTAAGGTTAGGGCTGTGAGGATTTACACGGGCAACTAGCACGCTAGCTCAGTCTGCCTCCGTTACATAGGACTAGGCTCAATCCTGTATGGGAAATGGTGTGTGGAGAAAAAGGACTGATAGAGATCCCTTTAGCTGATCTCAGGGCAGTGGCAGCAGCACAGCATCGTACTCAGTCATCTGGAGGAGAGAGGGGAGTCTGTATGTGGAGAGACTGATGCAGCCCATCTCCGCTGTCTCTGACTCACTCTTTCTCTGTCTCTCTTTCTCTCTCTCTCTCATTCCCTCTCTCTTTCTCTTTTATATTGAAGTTCTCTTTCAGTCTTAATCCATTCACTGGAAACCAGGGCAGGGAGTTACAAAGAAGTGTGATAAATGTACTCTGAGTCTGGCTGCACTCATGTATAGGGTTGCTTATCCTTATCACCAGAGTATTGAAGACATGCGTGGTTATGGAATACAGGTAGAGGAAGAAGTCCTATAGTTATGCTATGAAAGAGATGAGATGGAGTGTGCGTGTGTGAGAAAGTGTGTGTGTGTGTGTGTGTGTGTGTTTGCTGCAAGACTGATTCAGCCCAGACCAGTCCCTGCATGGCATGGGTAACACTTGGGTTACAGGCGGGCTTCTCGTTGCAGGAGGGGAACTGGAGACTGGAGTAAGACAAGCCAGGATGTGCCCTTTAGCTGGAGAGAAGCCGCAGCTCACATCGCACAGCACATGGAGGCGGAGGAGAGCTGATGGAGGAGCGTCCAGCCTGGACATGTCCACATCGCCTCCACATGTCTGTCTGGTCTCATCACATCACATGACGCACATGAAATTGTTTGGTATGAGTTTGCTGTATTATCCCTGAGCCTCCATATGGATTAAAAGCTTTTTTTAAGTGGGACATTTTTATAATGTCTAAAATGGTATGCAGAATGACTTGTTTGTATTTACCTGAAAATGAGCTTTTGTTGAGGTGTCCATTTTCAGTTGATTACTGCTTTACCAAAACATTATGAACCAAAATGAAAAATGAATGAAAACAAGAAATTAAACGAAAATTTCAAATGTACTGCTCACATAGTTAAAATGTATAAATGTACACCTTTACATGCAAAAAACACACACACACACACACACACACTGGACACTCTCTTTTTCTCCAGACTGTATTTATTTTATTTTGCTGATGTTAAGTGGTGAGTGAGTCAGTGTAAGTATGTGAGCATAAGTAAGTGGACATGGATGTCTGGCCCTCTGTGTGCCTCCTTGTGTTGACGGATTCTGTGCATTTATATGACATCAATGGAGACTCCCTTATTGTTCACAACCTTGATGAACTGTGAAGTTTCCATGGCAACTGTGTTTCACAGGTTGGCTTGGCCGCCTCACGGAGGCTACAAAAAGTGGCTCCCAGATGGCAGGTGAAGCCGGCGCGGGTCTGACGTCGACCCGGCCTCGTTCTGGTCCTGATGCAGCGGCGCCGCTCTAGATCGGGGGCCAAATCCCTTTCAGTCAGCAGCCAGCTGGGAGGACTGAGAGGGTATGACTACTGATTCCCACAAGCCCATTTTCCAGAGAGCCACTATATTCTTTGTTGTCATAAACTTGGGCTCATTTCAGATGGGTAGCATAACACCCAAGGTATGCGAGGAAAATGAATTTTATCCAATTTATTCCCAATATGACCACACATTTTTATTGAACACAAATATTCAGTAGCAACAACATAAAAACAAATAGATGCACATGTCATAAAGCTCTGATATTAGTGTAATAGCTTAGCTTTATTGGACAGCTTCACTGTGCTTTATGGCTGAAGATGGTTTTGTATCTGTCATATATTTACCACAATAGGTAATATAAATCTTTACTATGTCTATGTATGTTAAGTCATTTAAGAGTATTATTTATCATTTAGGCTTTACATTTATAGCATTGGTCAAATCAGTAGGCACAGCCAAATAGCATGGTTTTTGAATCCCAGGTCATTTGCTGGTACTCTGGGAGAGATCATATCACCATAGATGTATGTGTGGACATTAAATAATTAAAGTGGATTAAAATAGATTCCTGCTGCCTGTGAGCAAAGTTCATTGAGGAATGAGAAGGATCCTGAAGCGAGACATGTTATTGCCCCCTGCTGGAGATAAGAGAAACTTTTTTCTCTCCATCACCACTAATCCATCAACACTTTCAGATTTAGGTCACTCTCTCTTTCCCTCTCTCTTTCTGTCTATCTGTCTTTGTCATTCTCTCTCTCGTTCCCCTTCTCTTTCTGTCTATCTCTCTGTCTGTCTGTGTGTCTCTCTCTCACTCACACACACACACATACATAGGCACGCATGCTCTCTCCCACACACACACAGACACACATGTGCACGCACATGCACAGATACTTAGCACAAAGTGCATAGAAACATTTAAAATAGCATCATTATTTTGTCCTGTAATATTATCACCTTTTAATATTTTAATATTTCAGGTTATACTGTATGTCTTGCTGTTATTCTTCTGTTGGATGACGTTTTGTTGCTTCATATGTATCCACACACCAGGTCTGGGGAGTTCTACTACTAATTTAGAATGTACTAATACTGCCACCTAATGTCGAAGAACAAGACTTACAACATGTGAATGACTGCACTAGGCACCACATAGCAATGTGTTGTTGCCAGAGAGCAATGTGTCTGACTGAAATATGTTAGAACACATTCTTGTGCAGAACATTCTTGTACTGTCGGTTGGAAACAAACGTGAAAAAAATCGCTGCTGTCTGACACGAGTTAGCCGGCTAGCAGCTAAAGCAGCCAAAGTGCCTACAAGCTATGCTATGAGGACATGTTATAAACTGTTCCTTTGTGCTTCTTAACAGACTCAAAATGTCATGACAAGTGCTGTGAAACATGAACAGTGTCCTTAAATGACACCACTGTGTGCCCCCCCCCCCCCCCCCGCAAACCACAAATATTAATTCTGCCCTACAAAGCCAAAGAGCAGTATCTGCAAAAATGCCAAACTGAGAAAAAAAACAGCTTTTTGTGTTTTTCTTACACCAAGTATAAGCATCAAATTATATTCAACAACAAGGGGTATACTTAGATAGATCAAAGTGAGGTGAATATTAAACATTTTGTTTTTTGACATTTAGGCAAATTTTGGCTTTGCCTTTGCATTACTGCTTATACTTACATGGCCATACAATAACATTTTGCAGTAAGTGTAGCAAGTGATCATAATCACTCCGTTTTTATTGAGGAGGTACTTACTACATTTTTAGTGAAGATATGCTGCTTGATGCCTTAACAAATGACTTCTCTGTAATTTATAAACATTTATGTAAAAATGGAACAAAATCAATCGGGTATTCTTGTAGACTTTCATGTCAAGCAATATTGCATTGCTGCACACCAAAACCTAACCTTTGACACCTTTGCACACTGCTGCTTATATTTGTCAAAGTATATGTTAATTACTTTTTGTAAAATCTGACTGACTATTTTGAATATGATACTTTCACTGGCATTTAATATTGTGAGACTGTATCATGATAGACACCTAATGTGTGTGTGTGAGTGTGAATGGTAGTGTGCCTTTTTAGAAGAAAGTCCAGGGCCTTTTTTAGTCCCAGTCTGTCCCTGTGCACACACACACACATACACACACACACACAACCTATTACAGTAAGGGCAAGTGAAACAAAGGCAGAATGCAGTAATGGCCATTGAAATCAAGGCAGTATGGGCAGATACTGCACTCTGCCTTGGTTTCCCTCTACTTTTCTATACAAACTGCAAACTAAAAACTTAAATTTAGCTAAGAAATGTATTAGGTCGCCATATGAAATTTAAACAGATTGAAGAGCAGATCATGTACTTCTTATTTGTGCAAAAAAAATTTTTTTGAAAAAATGCAGATACTGCTGTTAGCCTTTGTAGGGCAGAATTATGATAGGCTACCCGGCCCGCGATCTGACCCGCCTATTTACATAAAGTGCGCTTTTGGTTGATATAGCCTAACATGCAGTGTAGCCTATCATTATTGAGCCTATGTAAAACCTTTACATGAACAGGAACAGAAAGCCCTCAGCCTATGACATCGCTTATCAAAAAGGATAGCACTGCACGAAAACAACAGCGTTGAACCTATAGGCTAAAAGATGGGTTACACATATGGACGTTTCAAGCTTTTCAAAAGTGCATGTTTGTCGTGTCGGGGGGTTCCCCAGGAGGTTTTTTGAAATTCTGTCTACTTAACACACCATTCTAGCGCAGATAGGGAGGGACAGAAATACTTTTAGCCTACAGAACAAGCAGCTGGCTCATGTGACGTGATTATATTGGGTACCTCATGCATAGACCTCTCCAGAATAAGTCCCGCCTCCTAACTTCCGTATCCATCCAATTTCCGGGCGTGGATTGTCTATGGGAAATAACATGGCGTTTTGAAAGATCGTACCTGTCAAACTCTGTAGGTGACAAAGTAGAAAAAGCTGCTGGGCAGATTGGCCTACACACTTCTGCCATCTAGTTTCCACTGGATTTTTTGATTACTTAAACGGCACCGACAATCAAAAACTCCAGTGGAAACTAGATGGCAGAAGTGTGTAGGCCAATCTGCCCACCAGCTTTTTCAACTTCGCTACCTACAGATGTTTTACCAGTATGATATTTCGAAACGCCATGTTATTTCCTATAGACAATCCATGCCCGGAAGTTGGATGGATACGGAAGTTACGGAGGCGGGACTTATTCTGGAGAGGTCAATTATCACTACACGTTAACAATCAGAAAACATAACATAGGATATTATTTGTGCGAATGGGTTAGCACAAACTTGGCTTTTGGTGAACGGAGATGCAGATCACTGATGCGTTCACTCCAGTGAGACAAGTGAAATAGGCCTACATGTTTTTAAAGCCGTTTCATTGCCAGGCTATTTGCTACGATATTTACCTGCTATGCCTGTTTTCATTGACAGTTACAGGAATCCACGTCATTCGTTTATCGTTGCTTCAATCCAACCCACGTTATCTCCATAGTTTGTAAGTTTGTCAGTCAGTTTCAGCCTAACTCCTCTACTACACCCGTTGGGATTTTTGTTACATTTTGTTACACTTTAGAAGAGAAGACAAAGGGGGCCTCTGCATCGATGTCATTGCAGAGCAGTGCGGTGTGCTCAATTATGTAGGCTAGCTCCAGAGTAGGCTAATGACTGACGCCGCGAATACGGACACAGCCGTTTATTATTATTGATTATCATTATTATTATTAGGAGGCCCCTCATTGGTCGAGGCCCCTGGGCTGAAGCCCAGGTAAGCCCCTGCATTAAGGCGCCAGTGCAATCCTATGGTAGCCTAGGCTGTCAGCCTACTTGTTTCCTGAGTCAGCCCTATGTTCCCACAGCCCTTATGTTCCCATATTTCTAAGTTAGGGTTAGGTTAGGGTTAGAGTGTTAGGATTAGGGTTAGGGTTAGGATAGGGGATGAAACCAAGTGAAGTGCGGGTTTTTGCGATTATGCCGCGGGTGAAGGTTGGCCTGAAAACCTGATCCATCGTGCTCTGGGTGGAATTCTGCATTGTTTGGTATATTACAACTTTCTGTAGGACCTTGGGAAGTGGTATTTCTAGAATTTGGCCATTTGAAGTGCGGGTTTTCCTTATTTCTTGCGTGGACAAGGTCCATTCGCGGAAACGAAGTCCATTGATTCCTCTCATCAAGACGCATCCGACGATATCCAATATATCTATCTTTATTGCTCAACCGGAAATGGGTGCTGCCATTGACTCCCATTGTAAAGCAAATTTTCAAAAGTCCAAAGTGGATTTTCAAAAAAGTGTTGGGTTAGGGAAATGTAGGGTTATAGGTTAGGGTTATGGTTAGGATTAGGGTAGGGTTAGGGAGTCTACCTTTGATCTTTGACCCCTAGGGTTAGGATTAGGGTAGGGAGTTGACCTTTGACCCTAGTGTTAGAGTGAGGTGTTAGGGTTATTGTAAATGAATGTTGACCATTAAGTTATTGATTTTTAACACTTGATTGGAAGGTCATAGCAAAATCCTACCCCCACTAAGTTGCCTATGTGGTACCACTTACAACTTCCTGTAATGTCCAGAAGTTGGTGTAATTAACCACATTCTTATATCTCAAGAACCATACATCGTAGAGACATGGGGACATTGCTATGTAGGCTACTTTTTTGCAATGCACGGACCTAAAACCGGGAAACGGACAAATATTGTCCACGCGTGAATTTTTTTTTTGCGGGTGTGGGGGGGGGGTGGGTGTGCGTACCATAGCTCTCTCTCTCTCTCTCTCTCACACACACACACACACACACACACACACACAGTACCTTTCTTAGCCAGTTTCTTTTAGTGGTAAGCACAAACAAGTGTTATGGACATTGTTATGCCCATTATTGACTGCAGTTTATTCTCATCAATGTCAGTCCATGAATGAATATTGATCAGTTGTTAACTAAACTAATAGGCCTAGAAGTTGCATTTGAAAATGTTACTGTTGTAGGCTATGTTTGTTTTTTATTTCAACCACACTGTTTTAAAGTGGTTAGGACCATTATTTCACACCAATTTTGAATAAACCATACTGCAATACAGATTTCATGGTTGCACCATGCACATGTTCGCCGATTATGTGGCCCTCAGTAACCTATAAATTCAATGATGTGGCCCTCTATGAAAATGAGTTTGACACCCCTGACATACAGTATCATGAATGGTACTCCCAAAAGGTGTTATTATGACCGCCGCGCAGCGAAGTGGCGGTCATATAGGTTCAGTCAGATTTTTTTTTTTTTCTTTTCCCATGGCCAAATTTCCGTCACGGATTCCCGGGACACTGAAAGACCCGGGTACACGAAACTTGGTGGGCATGTAACCCCACATGGATAGCATGGAACCATCGTTTTTCGTTTTGATCTGTAGCCCCCCCGCTGGACTGGACTGGAATATCTCGAGAACCGTAGGGTTTAGGAGGACCACCTTTTTTTTGTATGTTGGTCTTAAGGGGCCATGTCAACCCATCACATTACCACTTATTTCATGTATAGCGCCACCTAGTTAAAAATTAAAAAGCAAAAAATTAGGTGTTTTTATCACAATATCTCTGGCTGACATGGTCAAAACTTGGGGGGCCATACAATACAATAATTTATGTGTACATTAATTTCTGTGAATTTTCTAAGTTTTCTGTGAATATCTTGAGAACCGTAGGGCCTAGGATGACCAATTTTTTGCGTATGTTTGCCTCCAGGGGTCATGTTAACCCATTCCATATGCACACATGTGCATAAACAGATACACACGCACACACATACATTCACAATAATCATACATATGACACATACTCACACAGTAGACATATGTACGCATGCATGCACATGCACAGACACAGGCACATACGCAGGCACACACACAAGCACATGCACGCACACACACACACACACACACACACACACACACACACACACACACACACACACACACCCACACACACATAAACATAAACATGTACACGCACACATGCACACAATTCAAGAATTTCTCAGAATTATGAACAGGCAAAATGGGGGTGGGGTTGTATAAAATGTATTTTACATGTGAAATCTATGAACTAATCATGTTTTGATACTTATTGTCTAGCAGATACCAGTGAGAATTGAGTGTGCATAATGCAATTCAATGAGACAGTTAGAATCATATATGCCTTTCAGCGTGACTTATTTTTGTGGAAAAAATGTGCTGGACTGGGCTGCGGTCATATTTTGTACCGCTCTGCGGTACATCTAGTTTTAGATAGATTGTTGCTGGGCTAAGCTGTTTATCAGTTGCAGTCAGTAAAAAATATATAAAAAAACATATTTTTATTTGAATGTTTTGTTGATTTGATTGATTTTATTTCCTTGACTTGCTTGAGCAATGATCTATATCCAACACTGTATTTCACATAAGCGACTTTATTCAAGCTGGGAAAGAGAATGCTTGTGGTAACAATAATAATGTTGTTTCCTTGAGCTAGCATTCAGTGAACAATAGTTGGTGTACTACATATTACCATGGAGACTGCTATTGACTGACTTTGAATCACTATTACAACGAGCCACAAGAATGTTAACCAAGTGTGTCGTGAACAGTGCCAATGGCCCTTAAAGGGGGGGTTCAGGATTTTGGACATAAGACCTCATTTCCAACTAAGCAAGTGTGATATTTATCAGTGGAGACCGTTTTCAACACGTTTCATCCAGTCCTTCTAATTGCAGAGTTTGCAGGTGCTAGGCTAGCGCAAGTCAACGGTATGTGCTAGCCTGCCACTAAAAACAGTCTTACCCACTCCACAGTACACCCGAGGCAAATAAATTATAACGCCAGACTATCGATGTAAATGTCTGTATTGATACTGTTATTTCTAACGTTATTCTATCCTTGCATTTCAACGATCGCATTACATTTTGAGAGACTAGTTTCTTACCACGACGGAATTATACTTGCTCCGGTTAGTAGTACTGCGCCGAAAAGTAAACAGTAAAGCGCACTCCAATGGGGATACTTAGTAGTAGCCTTGGTAATATCAGTCCGCTGCTGAGATGCAAAATGACTACTACCAACTTCAGGGACCAAAGTATAACTATTGCAACGCGATGCGAGGGTACTTGTATTTCTTACACTATTCTATCAACACAGACATTTACATCGATTGTCTGGAATTTGCCTCGGGTGTACTTTGGAGTGGGTAAGACTGTCTTTAGTGGCAGGCTAGCACATACCGTTGACTTGCGCTAGCCTAGCACCTGCGAACTCTGCAATTACAAGGACGGGTGAAACGTGTTGAAAACGGTCTCCACTGATAAATATCACACTTGCTTACTTGGAAATGAGGTCTTATGTCCAAAATCCTGAACCACCCCTTTAATGTGTATCTCTGAACGTCAGCTTTATGAAAAGTATTACTTCTTTGGGTCCATAATGGTTTTACTTCTTACTACCCTGGAGCAAAGACAAATCACCCAGGAAGTCATGGATGATTTAAAGGCTCTCGGATGTCATCCACAGTCTCATATGCAGCTGCAAATAGAGTCAGTTCTGGTCTTCTCTTTTGGCTTTGTTTCAGTACCTGCTGCAGTCAAAGAAGAATGCATTTGAAATGAATGAATGAATGAATGAATGAATGAAAGAATGAAGGAATGATATAAATATGCAAAATCCAGTCAACCTACTGATGAAAAACGACTGAGAAGGCTTCACACTCACTTTTGGCATTTAATTGAGCTGAGTGTCTGTCATGTTCCTGCCTTTCTGGAAATTCATCATTTGAATTGGGATAAAGATTCCTTGTCGATAGACCGTCAGCTGGAAAGAGCACAGTGTGTTAATGCCATTGACTTCTTTGCCAAATATGTGTCATGTTTCATCTGACAGCCACATTAAGTGGCACCTACCTGAGGTGTCTTCAGCTCAATGTCAAGGCTTTGTGCTGATTCTCTCACAATGGAGACAGAGACCTCATGGGCAGTGTTGGCGTCATGTCTTTGGCAGAACCCGAGAAGCAAGGACATTCCAGGAATGTAGTCCTCAACGCTGCATGGAGAGAAATAAATAAATATAATAAACAAAGTCTGTGAAACCTCCAGTAACTCAGCGAACTGACAAACCTGTAAAAAGTCAAAGTTTTACATTACATTTAGCAGACACTTCTTGACCAAAGTGACTTACATATGTCAGCTATATTACAAGAGATCACATTGTCCCCGGAGCAACTTGGGGTTAAGAAGTGCCTTGCTCAAGGGCACAACGGTGGAAGCTGGGAATTGAACCGACAACTTTCAGGCTACTGCACGCTAGCCCAGCTTCTTAACCACTACACTACCACCGCCCATAGCCTTGATTGGTCATATCCAATGCCTCTCCAATCATGTCCTCAGTGCACTGCTAACTGTATGCATGCCTGCATTCCTGCAGTGTAATCAGTAAAAGCAAGCCCTTGCCAGCCGTAGTTTTCTTTTCCTGGGATCTTGTATGAAGACTAAAGGTAGACCTGTCCTTTCATGTCTTTGATTAAAAGCAAATATACAAATCTGTGCTGCTAAGGCTGTAGTTTTAGTGTCTATTTGTGATTTAGTCGTGTGTAATTATTTTTGTGTAATTACTTTGTAATTACCTCTGATTAACCTTTGTTGACTTGCATTCACCCCAGTCACAAAAGGGATGGTTAGAGTTAAAATTATATTTAGGCTATTCAAAAAACATTTTTTTTGTATTCTTCAATAAAGAAAAATATATAATGTGGCACCACGTCTCCTGGCAAGTAATTTACCTCCAGTGAATTCAGTTGGTTTTTTTTAATACCATGTCGATCGTTGGCATCCTGAGTTGGCTTCGTTACTGTGTGTGCAGTATGTGCAGGGAATTTCACGACGGCCATAGCCATCGTTGCCCCTTGAGTTGGCCGTGAGGCCCCTTTGAAAATCAGAATTTTACAGGCCACGGTGGCCTTGGTGTCCCCTTCTTTCAATATTCTGTTTTGCGTCCGACTAATAACAATTTTTATTTAGCCTATGGCCTGTCAAAATAAGCATTCACAGCGCAAATTAATTTAGTCTTTTACGCAGTGGAGAAAGTGACAGCGCACGGCAAGAAAGAAAGTGCATCCAAATTCACCCATTCTTCTCAGTTGAACTACTCGCGAACGAGCCTACTCATCACACAGACATCACAAGTAGCCTATCACATCACATGAAAGAGCTTTTTCTCAGCTTTTAAACGATGTTAGCCGTTAATTGCTGTGGTGAACGGTTCACGAGAAAAGTAAATAATATAATTCAATTTAATCATAAATTCTACTGAAGGTTCTGCGCCCATCTCCCTACCCATTCATATCGGTGGGATACTTCAAGAACCCTTCGTTCAATACATAACAAACCATATATCAGAATAAACAGCTGAACAGAAAGATGTAAAGCAGTCCCCTGTACAGTTAGCCGTTCCAGAGTAATCCAGTTTTGAATTTGAAGCAAATTTCGACATGCATGGATGTCTCCAAATTTGGGCTTTAAGTTTTACAATGTGTTTAAATTATTAAATGTATTAAAATGCCATAGAATGCCACAGAAAGACAGAGGACTGGACAACACCAACAAGACAATAACAGGGAACAGGTGAGAGCAGAAAATGGAGGGACCAGAGAGGAAGTGCAGACCAAATAAGGAAAGGGGCAGAGACAAAGGGGCAGAGACAAAGGCAGTCCAGGACAGATTTTATGATCATTCCAGGCAGGATCCTGACAAGATGGCTGTGCTGTTAGTGCTGTTAATGTTAACGTTTTATTAAGCCTAGCGTGTAGGCTATTATTTAGCGTGTTAACCTTTTTTCCTTATCAAAAGTGTGGGGGACGATTGCCGTCTCTTCAAAATTGCAGGTATCATATCCCCCGTGCCGACAGCGTGCCTGCCCACATTGATTTACAAAACTCTAAACACATTTCTCTACTTTATACACAAACAACTCAGATAATGTCTCCTCTTTGCAATTTCAAGCCACCACCTTCCAAAAATACACACCCATGAACCAAATTGTTTAAACACAACTATCGGGTGGGAAAACACTGTAAACTCAATAATCAGTCCTAAACACTAGGCAACAGGTGAGCCCTTGTCATTAACAGAAACTGAAGCCAATGTAGCACAGAGAGGAAGAGGAGAGACACTTTTGTTGCAAAAAAGTTTTGGTTACACTTTACTTGAAGTTATCTACATAAGAGTGACATAACACTGTCATGAACATATCGTAAACATAAACAAGTCATAAATGTTTATAAAACATTAATTAAAATAAAAAAAAATCAAAGTGTCATTTGGTTTTTATCATGACAAGTTAGGGTTAGGGTTATGACAGTGTCATGTCACTCTTATGTACTGTAGGTACCTTCAAGTGTTACCAAAGGTTTTTATGAAATTGAAAACTGGGTCAAATGCTGAAAATTATAGTATTTTTGCAGATTTGATATGGGGTTATGATATTATGTTGGTAAATGGGGTTATAGTGGCATGTTTACTGTAAAAATTGTATGATAGGCAAAGATTGTGTGTGTAAGCAGTCAAAGAAAAACTGTAGTGTACTGAACAATGTGGAGAGAAATATGGAGTCCTCAATGTACAGGCCTGGTTTTATGTGTTCAATCTGGTCTTATGTCCTCTATGTACAGGACCATGTGTCGTGTTTGGTCAGTTTATTCTTGTCCTCTAAATTATCCTCTAATCCTAATTTCTGAAAAGAAAATCAAACACAATATCCTAGGAAAACCTGTTTTGTCAAATGTGTTTTGTACATTTTGTACATACATGAACATTAGTGTGTAACTGATTCAAACATAATCAGATCATATGATCATAAAATAGAGTTTTAATATTCTGGGAAGTTTAAAATATGATGGAAGCCTGATATCTGGAAGTCTGATTTCACTACCTGGATTTTTTTGATCCCCCTCATCTTCTGCGCGCATGAATGTGTGTACTGTTTTGCAAAAAGTGTGATGCTGATAATGCGCTTATATTTTGCAAATTCCTTTTGATATTTTGCTCCTTGAGTGTAAGGTTTCGCTAACTGTGGGATTTTAGTGTTCAAGCAATTGTAAAAAAACTGTAATATCATGAATTTGTCTGTCCACGTGTGTGTGTGAGAGAGAGAGTGCATGTGTGAGTGTGTGTGCGTACCTTTTACCAGCATTTGTGACATATTCTGGTAAGTTGTCCCACTTGACTTTGGCTGTAACAGCTGGTTTTGTTCCGGCCTGGTAGGTCTTGGTGGCTACCACGGCCACATCATATGACTGGCACTCTGCTCCCCACCTTAAATAAACCTACAAAACAAAAATTGCAACAATGAAATTCCCAGTCATGAGTCACCAGACTCTATTCACTTATCCAACGTTTGCTGAATTGCTATCTAGTCACAGATAGTCTTTAAAGTAAAACTATATAGGATTTTTTTTATACATTTGCAATGTCCTGGGTACTCATTTAGCGCTAAGCAACATACATAGGCCAATAGGAGGCATTCCAGGCGCGCAATGACAATTTTTGATGACAAAGACTTTGCCATTCTCCATATTGTAACTCGGTGTAGCATCAAAATGAGTTTGAAGTCATTATTTCAAGGTAAAAGTAGGACATTGTGTTGTTTTAGATGTTGTGTCACCTTTGCAGACTCCTCTGCTTTGTCCAGGTGGGCGTCTCCGCACATCTTCCAGTTGGCCTCCACCCCCAACTGGGAGACGATGAGCTCAACGTTGTCTTTCTGGACAGCGGGCAGGTAGTACACAGCAGCTTCGTACCCTTCGGGCTTCACACCCTCACCCAGCGCCAGGGCCGTCACCACCAACATGGGGTCCAGAGACTCCTGCATGTCCGTTTAAACACAGAGGAACTCATTTATGATTATGGTATTTGGCAGACATTTTTGTCCAGAGCCACCTACAGTAAATAAACATTATATTATGAAAAAAAAAACCATATAGTTTCACGTAAAGCCTACAATAAGCTTAACAATAATAATAACAACAATATTAGCAACAATATCAAATATCAACAACATATTTTCATATGAACAAGTAAGGTAAACAGATCCTTAAAGATTTTTTTGGAGTCTTTAAAAACTTGACGACCCAACACTATGACAAGAACGCCTTCTTGTGGGATTAAGAATACTCCCAAATCACCTCATGCTATTATCAGACATGCTTCATTTACATGTTTACTCAACCAATATTATATTATACTATTTACAATATGGTATTATAAGACATTATATTGTTAAACTATATTTACACTTTTTAAAAATAATAATAATAATCATCTAAAACTGCTTTATTTTGCTCTGCCTTTAATTAGTTACTGTTGTATATGACTATATGTTAAGTGATTGCATTATGGTAGGATTTTACTTTTAGTTTGGGAACGTGCGCACATCCAAATTAAGGTGCAGGAGCCAAAAGTCCAAGATCCAAGAGATCCAGAGAGAAGGTCCGCACAGTTGCCCTCTGTTTTTTTTTTTAGTTCATTTGAGTTCAATCCCCAACACAAATGACGTTTCGAGCCCTTCGGCTCTTCATCAGACTTGTACAGACAAAGAGCATCACCATTTTAAAAAAACGATTTTACTTTTACAAATTTTACATGCACTTTTATATACATATACATATATATATATATTATTATTATTATTATTATTATTATTATTATTATTATTATTATTATTATTATACAGTGTTGCCAATTTAATATTTCCTATGTCAGAGTTTGACGTCTCTTAAAAGTCTAAAACACATTGAATGGCCTCTGCGTATGACCTTGAGCTTTAGAAATCAACTTGAACTTGGACTTTGGACTTGAGTGAGACCTGCACATGCTGTATACCTGTGGCTCAGAGGACTGGACACCATCGGCTCCTCCAGTTGAGGACAGATCAAAGAGGCTGCTTGAATTCTATTAGGAGACACATTCTTGAATGCATGATTGAAGAATCTATAAATAAAATGTTCTTGCAGTTTCATTGATGCTAAGTTATATTTCAAAATCACATTTTCATTGATTATTGATCAGCTTATATTATACCTTTGACACCCAGTGAATCATTTCCATTATCTGATGAAGACTTGGGATGTTGTCCTTAAGCCCAGGGTTGATTTTAATCTGGATCTTGTCAACTGGTTTCTTTGTCTTTACTGTTCAACAGTAAACAAAGCCCAACTTACTAGCACTGAATCCATTAAAAGCAGCCACTAATAAGACTTGCACTTAAAGGATTTGTACTTCAAGTGAAATGCATCAGCATGAATAAATGAATGAATTTCAGTCTTTTCTTTTTTTTTACCTGGCTCCAGCTGAATGGCTAGATGGGTGTATCCCAAGAAATAATAGAGAGGATATTCACTGGCATAATGTGTTCTTTTGATCTCGTTTTCCACACAGAGTGCAGTTCCATAGAGACTCGTCTCTAAACAAACCTTTGACTGTGGATGGTAAACATCAGCCTACAGGGCACAAGAGAGCAGGTTAATGGGGTGCACATTTGGTTTAAGGGAATTCCTCAGGCTCTCTTGATGGACACCAAAACCAAAATCCATTGTGAGCTTGCCTTATGAATATGGACTTGCGAGAGTGGAAAGTCATTTGGAGATGAATTATCACTGGAGGTTGATTTACATATTAATGTGAGATAAATTTATTTATATAGTTTTAGCACTGTGAAGCCAAAAAAGACCCGATAAGTAATTAAAAGTCTGAATAAAGCTTTAACCAGACACTAATTTATGCTACCCAGTAATCATTAAAGGGAATGGATAAACTTGATTATACCAGCTCAATTTCATCTTCGGATGTCTTCGGGAAATGAGGGGGAAGATAGGTCACTACCGATTTTGGCATCATTGGTGTCACCTTAGACAAAGATGGCTCCTCTATGTTTCTTGACACCGCAAATATGTTGACGCTGGTAAGAGAGTAAAGCATTTACTAATTAGCTCTATTTATTTAGATATTGATGAATAACTTCATTCATTAGTAAATAAAAGACCACTTACTTTACTGCAAACAGTTCTGTAACCTTTTTGGGGGGATTGAAATCTATCTCAAATTTCCTCTGTTTGATGTTCATTTTCAGTGTGAATTTCCATGGCATGTTGATGGGGGTCTTACTTTTCAGTTCTAAACCACACTGAAAGAACTCTGTGTTTATGCCATGAAAAACAAAATGGTCCTTTGTCACTCTGCAAAGGAAAGTGATATATGTCATCACTACAACATAGCACAATAATATTAAAACATAAAATAGTTGATAATAAAATTTTTTAATAATCTATATTATATATTATATATGTTTAGTCTAGTCATGATTTTGATACTGAAGTTTGGATGAAACAGTATGTCTTTTGGATGAAACGGATGTCTTCCAATTTGATATGAAAATCATAAGGGAATATTATATTATGTAGACTTGTGCTGAGACACTGGAGCAGTTGGGGAGTAGTACTCCCACACCAACACATTCAAATTAAGGGAGTCTGTTTGGAAATTAGGAGCTGCAGAATGCACATTAAGGGGAGTCGTCGGGGGAAATTGAGGACAAGAACATCAGAATATATTATAGAAATCGGGGGACTTTGTGTCTCAAAATGGATGTCTGTTTTCTTTGTGGTGTCCGTACAGCCATGTGGTGGCCCAGATGTGAACACTTCCTGCCTTTTTGTAAAGTTCTGTTTTACAACCAACAAAAACCTCCTGAAGACCCAGCTCTTCCGAGAGTACCTCCTCTGCTAGCATTACTAACTACCAACTGGACTTGCTTAGTCTAGCACTAACCATAACCTTCTCTCCAGTCTGACTATCCCTCCTCCTTTGCCTTGAATTAACTTTGCATGACCTGTCATTCTATGCAAAGTAGTACTTACTGCTGCACTAGTCCTAGTCACACTGAACCTTGATTGTCCCCTTTTTTTTTTAAGCTTCGGATAAAAGCGTCAGCTAAATGATTAAATGTAAATGTAACAAGAAAGACTTTCGCAATTTCGAATCCAAATAAAATCACTGGGTCCACTCTTTCTTTCCCAGGAGAAAGGGCTTGCCTACACCAGTGCTTTGAGGCTTCCTGCAAATACATGATCTGCTATGGCATTTAGCTCTCAAACTGTGTAATCATAACTTATGTCTGTACCCAGCAAATCCATCAGTCTCCAGAGTGATGTCTGATGACAGAAGCTCTCCAAGATGTTCTTTCAGTGGGGGGCTAATGGTGGCCTTTGCTGTAGAACACAATCGTGCATAATATTAAACATAATATTAAAATACACTCACTTGACAGTATAATCTTAATGAAACAGACATTGCATCTATATTATTTTATTCTATTTTTGTCAAATATATAAATACAGTAATAAAAACGATACAAATGTATACTATGATCCTGGCTACCCCCTTCTTTAATTTTTAAATACACATTATTATGTGATATTATTAAATATGAACTTCATGCTCTATCCAACCTCAGACTAGTTATCATAGACTAGCAAAACATGTCCAAAACAAAGGTATAACTGTGCCATTTGCTCACCATTTGCTGTTATGGCATTCACACAAGGATAATTCTTGCTAATTTCCACGGGGAGTCCCAGGGTTGTGGCTTGTATGAGGCGAGTTTCAAACACCATGAAGGGCTTCGTCCAGTGCCATGATATGCCCTTCTGGAGATCTTGAATCATTTGCCAAGCTGGACTATCCTTCCCTGCTGTGGGACTCAGAGCCTGTGTGTAAACAGAAGGATGAAGAGGACCATCAACCATTCTTCTCTCTAATACACTGCAAGTAAGCTGTACTGCACATGAAATTGGCTTTAAGTAGCATTAACAGATATGGGTTTTTAAATGAATATTACTTGTAATGTGGTTAAGGAAATTTGATGAAATAGCCTATACATTCAACACCAGAGAATATGAATTTAGACTTACTTTAATGATCTGCTGAATAATGTCTTTGTTCAAATCAGCAAAGAACCATTCTTGTCCGAAGAGCCTTGAATAGAGAGTGAGTAGAGGCTTGTCTTTCGGGAGAGACTTCATATCTGACAGCTGAAAACACAGCGATGAAAATTAATTTAAGAGGTAGGAAAGACACTGAGTTAGCACAGCTCTGAAATTATTTAAAGAACTCACAATTTTCATGATTGCAGCATAGTCAGTGACGTCAATATCTTTGAGCTCTGAATTGGATTCAGAGAAAAGCTCCCTTAGCCCTTCTGCACGCACACCAAACTAAGGACATTAAAAAGAAAGATCTGAACAATTTAGTACAGCAAGAATGTATGTCATGTAACAACGTATTTAATATAATAGCATCTCTATAGACTTTTCTACAACAGTGCAAGGCCAGAAATACATGGATGCCTCATGTTGACAAAAGCCATTGTAATCAACAGCACCCCTGTTTATACAGTGGACTGTATAAAGTCTCTGGTTTCAGCTGCCATTTGGTCTTGCCACCCTGCTGAGGGCTTAACTCAGTCCCAGGCCTTGGACCGCAGGAAAATACCTGAACTCTAAGTGTATTTGTCAAAGGAGAAATGAGAATCTGCTCATGTTTGATATCATTTTTAAAGTCTATATGTGAGAAATACAGTATTATCAGTTGTAGAACAGTAAAGTCAATGCATATGATGTTTCATGTTTCATGATATTTATGTTTTAGTTATTATTCAGCTAATGTTATGTCCAACTTCATAAGGTAATTTTACACCAAGTTTACTGTGTTTATTTCAAAAACTGAACTGCTGGTCCTCCCAGCTAAACCTACCATACACCACGACATCAACATCAAATTTGACTCCCTGTCTGTTTCACCTACCAGGACTGCAAGAAATCTAGGAGTTGTTCTCGACAACCAACTAACATTCTCGGTCGTGCCGTTTCGCACTCTACAACAGTGTTTTTCAACCACTATGCCGGGGCACACTAGTGTGCTGTGAGAGATCATCAGGTGTGCCGCAGAAAATTACCCAAATGTCACTCACTGGTCCAGAAAAGCAACTGTTGCATCAAAGAATTTATAACCACATGCTCTCATGTCTGAACTGACACTCAACTGTTTAAAAACAGCACTCACTGATGCACTTATTCTTACTGTACTCTACCGTTTTTAAATTGTCCTAAAATTGTTGAGAGAATTGCTTTAAAACTTAAACTGTTTACCATGTTGTTAGTCACTTTGGTTAAAAATGCGTCAGCCAAATGTAATGTAATGTAATGTAATGTTTATTTCCTTTATCTGTTCAAAGCTAATGTTAGTGGTGTGAGACACATTACCGTGATATGTGTTGGTAGTTTTGTTAATTTGTCTCAATTCTTAATATTTACAATCAATCTTTCTGGGAATATCTTTTGCATAAATAAACTAAAAGAAAATTTAGTTTGGTGAAATTTATTTCAGTCCTTAAACTTGTTTACATGGACATGTAAATGTTGAAAAGTAATAAACAATCTTAACATAATGTAATAGGATGATGGTTTAATATAAGCCTTTTGCTGCCACCAGCATGATGTTGATGTTCTTACATGGACATACTCAAATACACAAAGTAGAGTAAATGTCAGTGTTTACCAGAAATATTGTAAGACAGAATGACTAACTTGTTCTGACTATTCAGTTTGTTTCCTTTACTCAATAAATGCTATATCACAATAAAAACAGTTTATCTTTGAGCCAGTGCTGAGAAATTTACTCATTTTGGCGTATGAGGCGGTCATCTTGGATTTTACACTCTACTGAGTTTCACGTAAGAGATACTGCTCGGCAAACAGCAAAAATGGATTCAGCATGAAAAATACCCCTAAAATAGTCTATTTGCCAATTTTAGGCACATTTTTGTGATTTCAACCTGGTCTATTATGAAAATTCATTAAAATGGTGGATATAGCGTTTTGGAACCAAACTCTTCATTTCTAGTGGGGTTTACCTCTAAAAGCTGCAGAATTCGTCCGATGAAGTGGAATTTTCCTTTGATCATAAGGGCAGTCGGTATTTTGTCTCTGGAGTTTTTTATTATGTAGCCCTCGGTGCTGGTGCCCATTAACAGATCACCTAGACAATGGAAGGTGATGTGCTCAATCAGGATAGTCAATGAGCTTTCTGCACTTCATTCATGATGACATGTTGTTGTTAGAGTAATGTTATGAAAAAGTGAGGAGGAGGAATGCACACCCAAGTGCAGGGGCTGGCCAGGAGGTTATCAGAATCACACACTCTTTTATATTATACCCTTTTTACACTACCACCTTTTTATATTATTTATTCAAGACGACATTTCAGCAAACCTTGATAAAGGCTGTTTGCCAAAAGTCGGTCTTGAATAAATAATATAAAAAAGATAAGTGTTAGAGTAATGTAAAACATACTAATGTTCACATAATGTTATAGTGTAATGTTAAACATACCACTAAACCAGTCCAAGTGCAGGTACTTGCTGTTGTAAAAGCTGAACCGTCCAAGTTTTGGTTCAAGCATTTTAACAGCAATATTACAAGCCGTTGACCTTATATAAAAAAATAAAAAAAATGAATAAATAAAAAAAACATGGTGGTCAAAAAATGGTCAATCTGAACAAATGGTTGAAAATAGGATATTAAATAATGGGATAGGATATTAAATAATTGGATATAATAATGGGTATAATTGGAGCTCACAGTTGATGGTTCTCTGGGGTGTGGGATCTTGACAGGCCTCTGATCAGAGAAAAGGTGAAGCTGACCACTTGGGCATCTTTCTCCTCCAGCAGGAAGGAAGTGATCATCAACAGCAGACTGAGAGGGGGCTTGGTCTCAAACAGGATGATGGCGGCGTGGATGCGGATTTCAGCAGGCAAGGTCTTTGTCACAACCAAACTCAGGGCAATATCCTGAACCTGTAACGCCCCAAACCAACACACAAACACATGAGAAGGATGGAAACTCATAAAAGGTTATGACAGTATACTGATACTTTATGATCTAAAGCACATTCCATACCTGACATATAAAATAAATAATCAATGTCATCAATGACAATCAATGTTATAATCAATGTTTTGATAGCACATTATATGAAACAATGCAAAACACACTGAAAATGATATTCATTATTTTATTTACAAGATATAATAGCACACATCACAGTATGTTGATACAGTAAAATACTGTATAGATAGAAGATACAGTACACTGTGTTTGCCTTTGTCCAACTGGTCTTATAAAACTGTGTGCAAGGTATAAGCACCATGTGACTTACAGTGTGAGGATCCCTGACAGTAATGTGGCGAAGAGACTGGACTGCAGAGCTGACCACCCTGTTTGGCAGGTCCACCGCCTTAGGGGAGATGCCTGGCAGGAACTTGATGATGGTTTTAATGCTGGAGGGATGACCTGCGTTTCCAATGGCCTCCAGAGATTCCACCATCTCCTCCTCGCTGTTCCTCTCGAGGGCGCCAGTGGCCATGTCCAGCAGGGGCTATTGGGTAGTTAGAGGACACTTCAGAGGAGGAGATGATCAGGTTGTTTTGAGTTGAAGATTTGGAGTACAGGTTTGTGTTTCCCCATACAGATGCTCATTTCAGTGGTGTTCTTAAAGTGAACACATAACATAATTTTAATAAATAAAAGAAATGAGTACCGGTCACTAATTATTACAACTATGCTAATACCATGTACTATAAGCCCTTGAGCAAGACACCTAACCCCCAAATGCTCCTCGTCCTATTCTATGGCAAAGGCATTCTGGAACTACCTCTCACCAGCCTAACAGAGGAATACAAATGTTCCAAAGTAAGACTCCAGATGACGTTGAGGGACTCCAGAGATGAGATCATCAGGACGACTGCAGTGCCCCTAGCAACTGGGCGGAAGTGGACACCATCCAACGCAGTGCAGCAGGCTACATCAGCTCTGAGGCACAAAGACATTGTGGGACAAGTCCAGCATGGAAGAGAAGGTTTTGGCCTCAAAGCAAGCAACCCATCTTGGCAAAAGGCTACAACATCAGAACGGAGGGCACTGGTGGTGGAAGAGGTACGCCGACAGGAGGAGGCTGTGAGAGGCGCAAAGGCAGTCTCTCTTGCTCGATGCAGTGGGAAGGTGTGCAGAGGAGAAAGATCAGCTGGAGTGATATATGGGGAATGGAAGCAGGCAAGATCAGCTTCATCATTAGAGCAACGTATGATGTTCTACCTTCCCCAAAAAACCTCCACCAGTGGTATGGCAAAGACCCAACGTGTGTGCTCTGCCCGAATCTAGCAACTCTGAAGCACATCATGACAGGCTGTAAAACCAGCCTCACAGAGGGGAGATATACCTGGCTCCACAATCAGGTCCTTATGACGCTGGCATCAACTCTGGAGAACATGCGGAGCGCAGCCAATTCCTCACCATCAGGAGTAACAGTCCTTGAAGACATTTGTTAAAGAAGGACAAAAGCCACCTAAACACTCGTCCACCAAACCAGAAGCAGGACACCTGTCTGTGGCCAGTGACTGGAAGATGTTGGCAGACGTTGGCAAACAGTTAACCTTCCCACCGGAGATTGCCTTCACCAACCTTAGGCCAGACTTGGTATTGTGGTCCTCCTCACTGAAGACTACGTACATCATAGAGCTCACAGTCCCCTGGGAGAGCCTGGTGGAAGAGGCCTATGAGCGTAAGAAGCTATGTTATGCAGAGCTTGCAGCAGAAGCAAAGCAGCGTGGTTGGAACACCAAAGTTTATTCAGTTGAGGTGGGATGCAGAGGGTTTGTGGCATCATCTACCACCAGGCTGCTAAAAGAGCCGTGGTCAGGCCTTGAGGAAGACCATAAGGGAAATCTCAGAGACAGCAGAAAAAAGCAGCCAGTGGATTTGGCTGAAGCGCAATGACCCGTGCTGGGCAAGTAAAGGGTGAACCTATCAAGCCTGCTGGAGCCTTTAACAACAGAGTGGACTTTGGGGACGCTTGAGCAGGGGACACAAGCTGAGGGTTGATCACCCTGCAGCGGGCCTCCCCTGTGGAGGATGTATAGTGTTGAAAGGCCGAAACACCCAGTGATGCAGGGAAACAGTACTGATGATGTGTCCTGTGCTCAATTGACTCAAAGTCCTACCCTGGACAAGATCTCGCACAAAACTCACAGAACATCCTAATATCAAGTCTCAAGTTAGTGCTCACCACCTGATTGCACAATGGGCAGTGCTCGTCCTGTGTTTGCGAATACGGGCACCGCAGCAGTGTGAGTGTGCGTGTGTGTGTGTGTGTGCGTTGTTTACTAACAATAAAATGCAGAAAAAGAATTTCCCTCGAGATCAATGGTAGTGTCTACCATCATCTATCATGTTAAATGGAGGCTAGTCTTTGTCACTGTACCTGAATTGCAGTGGCTGGACAGGGCTGTATGTAGGCACACAGTTTGTAGACGAGAGAGCCGTAGGAGAGGACAACCGTGTGCCACAGGATGGGGTGAGACTTACTGAAGGGAATCTTTATGAACTCCTGGAGCGATAGACAGAGGGAGGGAGAGAGAGAATACATTCATCTCACAAATTTGGTCACACAAATGTCATGACATCTCTATGAGTCCAAAGTTTAGGTAAGTGATTTGACTGACAGAAAGATCCATGATCTGACCTTGGACATCTCGACTACTTCAGGAGTGACCGTTAAGTGGTTTAAAGACACCAGTAATGTCTGGCCCGCCTCGTTGGGAGACACATCCCCAGCCCTGAATCTGTTCAGGAGGAACTTGACCACCCTCTCATCGGTCACTTCAGTAATCAGGTCCAGAAACCATCTCCTGATGGTCCAGAAGAACATGGGACAGTGGAGAGATGACATACATAAATGTTTCGCACAAAAATACAATCTATGAAAACATGACCAAGCATAAATACACTCACAACATGATGATTGACATAATGATTGTCAGGGTGTATTTCTGCTTGGTCATTATTGGTACAAGCATACGCTCCCAATATTACAATTGGTTCTCCTTTCCCTACCTGTGCTCTAGGTTCCCTGAGAGCTGCTTCCACAGGGTTTCAAGATCCTCGAGTGTTACAGCTCTGAGGAGCTGAATCACGCTGACGATGTCTTCACTGGTGGGGCTGTCCACCTGATATATATTGGCCTGAGCCAGCTTCTTAATCATCTCTGTAATCTTAGGATGGAGTGTGGGAACATATAGTGTAAGACAGCCACCTTGTGTAAAGCATCATGACGTAACGTAGCATACATGAACATATAGCATAGGCCTAAGACAGCCACCTTGTGTAAAGCATCATGACGTAACGTAGCATACATGAACATATAGCATAGGCCTAAGACAGTCACCTTGTGTAAAGCATGATGACGTAACGTAACGTAGTGTAAGGTAACATGAAAAATAATATTGAAAACCTAATTCGCTGATTAATTGACAAAATGTCAGTGTGCTACATATTCTGCATTCCACCAATGTGTGTACTGATAGTTACTTATGGTACCTGCCAAGGCACAGCTTATATCACATCAGAAGCATTAATCATATAATTTACACCCACAAATATTTGATATTCTCAACTCCTCAGACTTACTTTGGGCAGTGGGTTGTCTAATTTCATGAGAACGATGGGCATCTGCTGAAGGTTCGTTCCAAATTTGTACACCAGATTGCCTCTGCTCTGGGCAGGTGGTGCTGAGGGGCTCCCAGTCGAATCAGTCACTTTCAGCAGCTCTATGGATTTCCTGGGGGAAAACACATGAGGCATGACCCACAGTAAACACTTGTTTTATGCTGTTACTGACTTACTCATCACTTTGTAAACAGCACAGCTATCTCTTCAACAGAGAATTAACATGGTCTATCTGACAAATCCAATCCGATCCATCATTTTTTACACCAAATGGTATAAACAATATAGGTTGGTTCAAAATAATTACAGTATATTACATTAAATATTCAAAATCATAGATAGATAGATAGATAGATAGATAGATAGATAGATAAATATGAATATGAAAATAAATTCCATGAAATTGTTGTTATTTGACTCCTTGATTTCCTTGCTAAATGACATCAGTGTTATAAAATACATGGATATTTTTATATTAAAACCAGGACAGGGTGGAGACAGAAGTCTTACGTAGCGAGTAGTTTAGAGTTGCCTCCCTTTATGTCGAATGGGGAGAAGTGTTGGTACTCCTGAGCCCGGGCCTTAGTGATCAGCCCTCCATCAGCAGCCCCTTTGACAGTGTAGGTGTATTGAACCGTTGCCACGATCCTCTCAGCTCTCTACAGTTGGTTCACATCATTGTGTTAATGGATATACAACCATTACAATCCCCAGGTTCCACTATACATTAAATTCCCTTTAGTACCCTGTAGTTGACATGTCATCACAATTTAATAACAGTACAATTCACCTCGCTATCAATATAAAACAAAGTAATAAAAATATGCTCTTGAGAATTGTTTTCTTATAAGGTTATACATACGGCTACTAATGTGTTATAATGTGTTCTTACTATGTGGAAACAACAATGTGTGTGTAAGACAGTGCTGATGCACCATGTGCAGGCTGACCTGTTTGCTAAGCTCATTCTCAATTGCCAGAGCCATTCCTGTGGAGATCTCTGCTCTCTGCCGGCAGCCACGGATATCAACCACTTGGGTTACAGACAGCTCTGTGGAGTGCTCATCTTCCTCAATGACGTAGCTGCTCTTACACAGTCCATGAATACCTAACTGACCAGACGCAGGAGAACGCTTTTACTACTCTGTCCAGTGTTTCGAGTAAAATTTAGATCATGACATTTCATCTGTCACATTTATGTTAACATTAAAACAATAATGATCACAACAACAATAATTAAAACAAATGGAAGTTTATACCAAAATATGATGGACAACATTTTTTTTTTTTTCAATTTTAAATGATCATATTATTATCTGAAAAATAAAGATGCACAATACCTCTTCGAGCTCATACACTTTTTGTGTCGTCTTCACCGTTACTTGAAAAAACCCTAGCATTCCCCTTACAATGTTGACAACGGTGTTAGAGACTCCTGTGGCAGCCTGGATGTCCACTATACGGCCTTTCACATACTCAAACATGAGGGGTTTGCTGAGTTCAGACGCCATCCTCTGGGTCAGTTTAGGAGAGGGATAGAAGACATTCTTCCCAGGAATGCCGTTGAACTCCTCAAAGGCTAGATTGGACACCTTAGAAGGGGATGACAAGATTCATCAGTCACATGTGAAATTATACCACATGTAACCAGAATCAAAAGTTGTTATTTGTATGCACTTTGAAACCAGGATTTTGTCATTCTTTTGCATATGAACTTTTAAAATGTGTGTGTGTGTGTGTGTGTGTGTATGTGCTTTTCCCCCTTGTTAGTCTGAAATGCAGAGGTTTGAATGCAGTGCAGTGTTGAAAAAATACTGGCTTAACAAAGCATTGTCAAGCTATCCAGTTTTCCTGAAGTTAAATATTTTGTTTTGTTTTTGTACCTTTGTTTTGAAGGCAGTAATTGTAATTTTCCTGATTTTTCCATATTGGCTGTGAAAGGCCCAAGATTTCTAATGCAAGTAATGCAGAAATGCCAGGGTATCTGTGCCAAAATACCATTGGTCAGGCAAACCATCATCATAATGCTTTTTTCTCTTTGGCTAAAAAGTGATGTGGTCTTAACTGCTTAGCATATTGCACATCTGTAGTTATAGTGCTCAATGGACAAAATGCTGCTCTGCTCAAAAGCAGATTAGTTCACAGTATAATAATGGTCATTTCTGTGGCGTGAGTGTCGCATCTATGGGGAGGAACTTCCTTCATAAAGAGGAAGGTCACTCCTCCAAACAGGTGTGATCTAACTCCTAATGCATTGGGCAAGTTCAGCCTGGGTCACTGTGTGCTGCCAACAGCCACGCAGTAGCTGGCTGGACTCACTGATCTTTGCATGTCATGCTGCAGGCTTATTGGAACAGAACCAGCCTCTGAATTACTCTCAACCACAACTCTTACAACACTGTGCTTTTACAACTAGCTGCAAAACACAAGTGACTTCTCACAATAATGTTTGTATTGTGCTGTATAACCCATGCAGTTGTTTTGTGTTTACCTGCAGAAGGAACATTTGTGCAGATATTCCGGTTATTTTGGCATTGCATGTCAGTCTTACACCAGATTCAGCCAGATCTGGCATGCCTCGTCCGATGCTAACGGCCCCCTCATACTTGAATTCATACGTTTTCTTAGGGTTCAAGGTGGGCTCTGAAATATACACACACACAATTGATTAGATTTTCAATAGGGGTAGTTTTTTGACACTTCATTAGACCCCTCTCTCATAAGCCTAATTACTATGTCATGAATTCAATAAATGATACCAGGCTCTTTCAAAAAAGACAAATTATTTCCAGTATCTGTGTTCTTGACAATTCCTCAAATGTGCTTCAATGTCTAATTTCCATGGCCTTGAAACCATGCCAAGCCTCTTAAAAACTACCCATGTCTGTCATGGCAGTTCTCATGGTGTTATGGCACAAATGTTTATTTCACTAGTTCCACCCATTGGATTGCTTAGACTGAGTGCAGAGTACAGCAAGTTTGTCTTGGTAGCTGACCATGGTCCTGGGATTCCAATAGCAGAGATCACATGCGAGTAACTGCTGACACCATCTATGGATAAGGGGTAATTTAGAGCTTAGAGCTAGTTAGTCAAATGGACGAGCAGGGAGGAGGTGGGAGGCTTTGCAACTCCAACGTGACGTAATGGGCAGTAAGGAGAGTATTATTCCCTATGAATGGAAGTGGGGTGAGTGATGGCTGTCAATCAACCCTATGGGCTCCTCCCGAACTTTGTTTAGAAAACATCATTAGTATGTGATGTAGGTTGTTATGGCATCAAACATCATGACAGGTACCTACAAACAGTGTTGGGAGTAATGCGTTACAAAAGTAATGTAATTACTGTAATATATTGCTGTTTGCGGTAACGCGGTAATGTAAGGCATTACACAAAAAAATTGGGTAATATTTACTCGGTACAAACTTCAGTAACGCGCGTTACAATGCAGTTTAACCCAAAATTAAGCGCTTGTTTTGTTTTGATACATATTCGCAAACACCACGCGAGAACAACAGAGGAGAAAAAATCCGCGCAAAATAGTAGAACGTTATCTCCTGATACTGGTTGAATATGAATGTGGCTGCAGCAGACTCGCAGGCGGACTCTATTTGCGGGATGGACATAAGCCTACGCTCATTATTTTCAGCTTGTCAGAGACAAGGCTATGAAGAACATAATAGTTAGTGCACTTTGTGTGCGAAACCGAAAGATCTCTCAGCTCGCGAAATAGCACAAGTAAATTAATGAAACATCTAAATAGTGCCAAGCTAATCTTTTTGATTCTTGATAAAACACAAAATATGCTGTTGTGCATGTCAGCTTTGTGCTGTGAACTTGAATTGAAGAGAAAAGCGATAGAAATGCAGAAAAGGATTGTGTAGCCTGGCAGTGCCACCGCTCCCACCACGCGCATCACGCACTTTGCGTTGGGCACCAAAGGACAGAGGGGGCACCCAAATGTAACCAATGAATAGTAGCTTTACTGCAGCTTTCACTCTTCATCAATAACGTTTACAATGTCAAAATGCACTAACACGATGTTACATGCAAGTTTGATACCTTTTGGGTTCTCTCAATCACCACGTAGTACTAGAATTGGTGGGTCTTCAATCATTCGTTTTCCAAGCATTTAGGCTACATGAAGCACATGATATGCTGAGTCGTCTGAAACGCATTCCATTCAGATAGCTAGGTGGATACCAGGCTCATAATTCACTTGTATTCGCAAAACGAAATGTGAAGCAACATGTCATTGCATACTTCCATTTCCAAAGCAATGAAGGTTGCTTAAAACAACTTAACATTGTGCATATTATTGTTAATATTGTGCTATCAATGTAACTCAAACAAATAAGGCTTGTAAACAAGAGCTGGCAAAAGGGCATTATGACAACGTAAAGATCAATGCTCTTAAAGTGACAGTGCACCATTTATAAGTAAAACAGCATTTCTTCAGAAATGAATGTTTAAAAATACACAGTAATGGTCTGTAAATAATAGGCCTTTTATTTTACTTTAGGTGTTTGAGTTATCATTTAAATGTCACTCACTCAAAGCCACTCACTTAGGGCACCGAAATGGCCAGCAGGCCACCATCTTGACATGTCTTTATTAAAGGAACCGTATGTAAAAAATGTATTTCAATTAATCATAAAATTGCCCTGATATGTCACTAGACATTAAGAAATCTTGTTCATTTCAAATACTTATATCACTGACAACAGTAGTCTGGCCAGGATATTGTCATTTAAAAAGTGAAGTTGCAGCCCTCAACTGATGTTGATGTTGTCATGTTGTGTTTTGGCCTAATGCGCCACCCTCCACCTATCTACTAATCACAAAGTCAGTAGTGTTTCGTCATCCGGTTGCCAACTCTGCCAGTCAGAGGGGAGGGGAAGGGGATACACCGCTCTACAGTAATTTGAAAGTGATTGTAGTACCCGTTTTGGCCACAATCTTACATACGGTTCCTTTAAGCTTTGATTTACAATATAGTAGGCTCTCTATTGATTTTAATGAGTAGGCCTAGGCCTTAAAGTTACAGTATTTCTATCACAATTTACCAGACTTTGACCTTTTGTCGGTTTTTAACAAAAGTCTGACTATGATTGTTCCTTGTATTGCATTATGAGCACTGTGCCTATTGCATTCTACTGTTGCCTTAAGCCTAGCTCAGTCATTATGCTATACCACATCTCCCTCCATTGGAAGAGCAAGCTGCATTGAGCATAATAAACTGCATTTAGAATGGCAAATCCATATTTCTAGATATTTTGGTGAAAGTAACTTAAAAGTAATGCAATAGTAGTGTAATGCCTTACAATTCAGAGACAGTAATATTATAATGTAACAAATTACTTTGAAATAACAGTAATAAGTAATGCATAGTACATTACGATTTTGAAGTAACTTGCCCAACACTGCCTACAAATATAATATGATACTTTTCCATTGGACATAACTCCTAATACTTAATACAAGTTAATGGCATGTACAGAGACAGTGTTGCTTATCATGATGACCGTCTGAAGGGAAGTCTCTATGATGTCATATTTAATATTTACTCACCGAAATTTAAAGACTGGCATGCTGAATGGAAAGACAATTGTAATTGTTAATTTCAACAGAAACAAGATCTTCAAAGCATTACATCACAAATGCTCACTTTTAATCTCAAAATAATTTATTGTGTGTATGTGTGTGTGTGTGTGAGAGAGAGAGAGAGTGAATGTAACTAACCTGCCAGGCCAAAGAGGACACAGAGAACAAGTCCCTGCATTGTGGATTCCTGCATAATGATTGTGACACTGAACAGGCCTTTTTATATTGGCTCATGGGCTTATACCTCTGATGTCAAAATTTGGCTCGACTTTTTTTTATTATTTTTTTTATATCCAAGAGTACCGTTGGTTGCAGTTTGGGGCAAGGTGACCCTGCTCAGAATCACCTGATGCAGTACACTGTTTACTGTTATATTTCTAGGAAACCCTTGTTTGAGGACACCAAAAACAACATCAAATTAAACTTCTGAAATTTTGCAAACATGCAATACATTGAGATGTTTCCTGAATAGTTTATGTGTGTATATATATATATATATATATATATATATATATATATATATATATACTATATGGCCACACAGCTATGTAGCAGAGCAAACATAGAGGAAGCAGACTCAAACACTTAAACACCGGGACAAAGGTGTAGCGAGGTTTACAACGACCCATGGAAGTGTCACTGAGACCTGGCACGAGGAGAGCATTCTGGAAAAAGTACACAGTACACAGAATGAACAGACAGATACCCTTTATTCTGACGGCTCTGCACACAATATTTATTATTTGCCACATATGAAGAGATCAGTATGGTTCCATGTATAAATGTTTCCATAGTAAGTCCTGCATTTGTGTAGCATTAAAAACTTTGGTGTGCCGTCGTGCTGTGTGATCTGATAGGAACAACAGACTTACTGAAATATCAAGGATGATCCTAAAATAGATTTTATACAGGCATATGGAAAGGTGCAAGTCTAGCATTGTAGTACTCTCAAAGATGATGATAATAATATAACAAGTCAAAATGAACAACACTACTAAAAGTATAGAAAATAAAACCTGCTACACAGTACTCAAAATGTTTTATATTAAACACTATATTGGGACTTTTAGCTTTTAGCTGTTTATGTGGTAGCCATATGGTGATGTACTCAATATTACAAGCAAATATAAATACATATAAACATAGACACATATACACACATATACACACAGACACACACACACACACACAGAGAGAGAGAGAGAGAGAGAGAGAGAGAGAGAGAGAGAGAGAGGACAGTACAGGACAATAGTGATTTGTTAATGATTATTGAAATACTCTTGTTAAGAGTTCACAAATAAGAAGACACAGGGAAAGCACATTATTCCTGTAGTCACATGCAGTATCTTTGTTACAAAAGGGTGTATTGGATTCCTCCTGTGTTGTCTTCAGTATATTAAATACCCCCCCCCCTCTCTCTCACACACACAAACACACACACACACACACAAACACACACACACACACACACACACACACACACACACACACACACACACACACACACACACACACACACACACACACACACACACACATACATAAAATATAATCTTCATGCCAATGGTAGAAATAAAAGACTCCTCTTAATTGTCCAATATTCATCTGAAGCATTCAAAACAACACGGGACATTTTTGAACAGCCTGTAGTACTCCTCTTGAATCTGGGTAAAATAAATATGTACAAGGGCAGGATGAATGCATTTTATAAAACAGTTAGCTCCTGTCCTTAATTATGATTGCCTTAGCCACATTCAAAGCACACTTGTGATAACATTCAATCAGTATTACTGCACTAAAGAAATGGACAAACTGTGTCAACTGCTTGCCAATTATTCCTCTGAAATATGTCTCTGAAAAATTAGAGTGCTTTGAGGTAGAAAGATTATTTGTTATTGATATGTTTTTTTAGAATGTTGGCTGTTATGTGTTTATTACCTTGACATGTATATAAAAGCAGTAATTAGTTTAGTAAGCAGTAATTAGGCCCGGGTTTACTCTGCTCTGCATTGTGTTCAAAAATGGCCCCTTAACGGTTATAAAATCACTGTAAACCGTGGCCTCTTGGGCTTTATTGATAAATTCCTTGGGACATTGAGTTTATGTAAGGGCTTACAAGAACATACAAATTTGGATATTAAACTTTATAGTGGTTTATACTTGAAGAGTACTTTGTTCTTACCTTTCTGGATAACACACACAAGAAGATGAATATAAACATCCCTTGGAATGCGTTGGCAAATGTGAAAAGGTATGCAGTCAGTGTGGTTTCGTTGAGGATGTGCAGAACTCCGAATGTCCAGGTGGCCCCGAGTACAAACAGGAGGGCCAGGGCCCCTCTGGCACAAGACCTGAGAGGAGCATGCAGGGCAGACCTCAGTGAGATGGACATAGTATTGACCAGAAGATCACACATACAAAACGTAAAGCAACACAATGCAGTTCTTTGACTTTATTACACGGCTCTTCAGAGTGCTGCAGAATGCTCCATTCACTTGAATGGGCCTTCCCAATGTTCGGCGGTCTGCTAATTCTCAATAACAGACTGTTGCTAAGTATAACAGACCGCTGTCAAGGAAAATGGGTTTTGTGCTTCTAATTTACGTCTTTCATATTACTGCGCAAGGACTGGAACTTCATTCAAAAGTGAAAGCAGACGCAGATCAGCTGTGTTCTAAAGAATGTTTGATTCAAGTTCAGCATGTGCTGTTGCAAACTATTTGTTTCTCACCAAAAGCCACGATGAAACGCTAACAAATAGGCTATAGCCTAGGCTATGTAGGCTAAAGAGTCACATCGTGGGGAGTTTATTGTTTCGTTTTGGCAAGTAGCCGTGTAATAAGTGGGATAATGTATAGAACGCCGGTCATTATTGGGAAAATAAGTCCCTTCAGGGCGGAACAAGACCCATCCGCTGCGCGACATATTTTCCCAATAATGACTGGCGTTCTATACATTATCCCTTACTAAACATAACAGCTTCAAACTAATTATGATACAAAGTATGAAGTCTCTGACATAGCAAGCGTGACAGGGATGCTTGGTACTGTATGGCACTATGAAACGTTGTTGGTCAGGTAGGATCATGACCCTTTTATTTGAATTTTGATTTACTGGGTACCGTCTTAGCACTAAAAGGTGTTGAATATTGACACCAAGGGGCATAGATATCAATTCATTGAACTCATTAAAGCTGCAGTTGGTAAGATTTTTTGATTATATTCACTGAAACCGACACTATGCTCCGACAGAACAGCATAAATCAACCTGTTTTAGAAAAAAACCTGCACTTCTACCTCTACCTAGAGCCTGTTATTTGTTTTGCAGAAATCAACAGCTCCCGGTTCTTCTGGTCCAATCAGAGCAGGGCTGTGTCTGACTGTCAATCACAGTCTGGTGCAGTCTGGTGCGCACTGACGAGCCCAGACTCGATGAGAGGGTGCTCGGTGGTAGTGGGGGAGGGGCATGAGAGTTGTAAACATTAAACATTTTTGGCTAAGCCCCCTCAATCTGTCAGACTTGCCAACTGCAGCTTTAAATTAGTTCGAAATTGAAACATCCTCAATTTATTACAATTTCATAGACAGACAATTATTGGATCTCTTCTCAGAAGGACATTTGATGGAAATAATATACCATACAAGATTGGAGCCCCTTAGCTTGTCTCATTTTTATATTGAATGTAAAGATGGTTAAACACACTTGTCATTAATGCAATAGACCTCCTATATGTGGTGGCCTGCAGGGTATCTTTACTTCGGTTACAAAATGTCATAGCCTATACAGTTGATGTTATGGAATGAAAAAGCAACAAGACTCATCTAAAACAAGGTTTTTATAGTTCCCGTTAGTTAAAATTTTGAAATGTCATGTGAACTTACCGTATATTTTCATAATGGCTTATTTCAGGTTTCTTCACTGCTGTATGCCGATATACTTTATAGATGATAACAGCAAATGCCATCAAGTTTACCTAAACATAGTGCACAAATTTTTTTTTTTTAGATTTAGATATTTTTTCATTTTTTAAAACCTCAATTCTAAATGATCAGATATGTGAATGAATGAGGTCATGAGCAGAGTCACAACTTTTTTTCTTTGAATGAGGGGAGAAGTCAGATTTGCTTTGGTTTTTGCTGTACATTAAAGAATGTGTCTCACCAGTATAATCAAACAAGCAGGGCCAATGAAACTCCAGATGAAGTTATTTTCAGTGCTCAGCCAACACCTGAAAACAAGAGGAACGGATTCAATGAGCTCTTTTCTAAATATGTTATTCAAAACCGATTTGTGACTTTTGACCAGTTGTACTTACACTGTGTTGGTTCCATAGTATTTGTAACCAAGTGTGGCTGATATGGCGACTACAATAGCTGGGCTCACATATCCAAATATGTAGAAATTGCGATGCAAAAAGCCCTTATTATAGATGACACCAACGACTATCAGGTAGAGATGAATGCCCTCGATACACATCCATGCAAACGCAGCCAGGAAGAAATAATGCAGCAACCCAGCAATCACAGAACAAAACAGCTAGAAAAGAAAATCCAATACTAATTAGGGTGTACACTGTACACAGCTTTCACAATGAAAGTCAAATGCAATAATTTAGTCAGCGGTAGTCAGTTATTTAATGCAAATAACACCAATTAGTCATTGGGCTAAAAGTAAGTATATGCTTTTAATAGCATTATTTTGTGGATAAAGTGACAAGCAGTATGATTTAGAAAATAACTCAATCAGAGCTGTGGTATGGCAGTATGCCGTAAGATTGGAAAATGGAGGACAAACTGACATAAAACTCTCATATAAGAACAAAAATGTGAGAACAAAATGTTGCCATGCTTTCATCAATTCATAAACAATTTGAAAAATGTGACCCTGCAAGGCGAAACCAGTCGCTTTGCGTACGGTGCTATTTTGAGAAAATCCACGATAAACAAACGTATGGGTTAAAATGTCGAATTTCACGTTACATATTTGTGAACAAATTTGAGGGAAAAACATACGTTTTGACTGTTAAACCCTGACTTTATTTAGGTGAAGATTCAACACATTAGCGTGACAATTTACTTAAAAAGGTGATTTTCTCCTCTTCTGGCGTATCGTGATGAAGAACCATGCCAACTTTGGATGCGGTTATCTTAGCGATACTTTTTGCAATACCCTCAATATACATATCGTTAGAAAGCTTAGTTTATGGCCGTTCATGTCGTTCATGTGAGCACAATAACTTCATTTTGTACATTTTACCAAAGCGACTTGCAGGGTCACAAATGTTCTGGTAAACCCATGTGAGTGCATGGGCCTACTGCTCTGCTCACCTTGTGGGAGTGCATGTTGATCCCGACTAAGAAGATGAACTCGGCCATGAAGAGGCTGCAGCACAGATTCTTGTGTATGGTGGTTCTGGTGCTCTGGATCTCACTGAAGAACCAGAAGGTGAAGATGCACAGGGACAGGCAGATGAGTGAGATCACCATGCCCAGCTGCGTGATCCTGGTCAGGATGTTGTAGTGGGCCACAAGCTGAGTAGAGAGACACCGAATATGAGATCATCTCTGAGATTCACTCAGTTGCATTAACAATAAGAGCTCCTTCTTGATATTTAAAGAGATAGATAGATACAGTATATATATATATATATATATATATATATATATATAGATAGATATATAGATATATAGATAGATAGATAGATACAGACAGACAGATATACTTTATTACCACACAATGTTGGTGGTAATTGTTACAGAAAGAGGTAGCTCAATCCAGTAAAGGAGAAATATCAGATATGTGATAATTTTGTCCTTTTTCTAGAATTGTAATAGTTTATTGAGGTCTTAATAAAAACATCTGTGTCATTGTTTGGTTAAAAGAACAAGCATCACACAACACCCTTTTTAACCTTGTCTGCATAGCCCAGTTCAAAACAGCCAGTTTGTGTCCCTGTTCCTTCACAAGCATGATAATATAACATGATAGCTTCGCTTCAACATGTTTCTAACAAGTCAGATTGTGAGGTAAAAGCAAACTTTTGCATTATTGTTCTTCAGTCATGCAGAGACTTGGTCCAGATAGGTTCAAATTTAATTTAAAAAGCTGGCAGACTTGCAAATCTGAATGGCTCACCGAATCAGATGTTTCCAGACTAGGCAGCCCATAAGCAAACGACAGGATTGTGTTATTTCTGTGTTTTTGTATTGGTAGCCATCTCAGATACCCAAATACATGTGTAAAAGGACTGAAAATGTGACATGTTCATGTATAACCCTTTACGTGTTATAATGTCCCAAACTGTGTACATATTCTATGAATGGCTCTGGATGAATGTAGAAAATTATCTTTTATTGACTCTAGTAACCAGAATTAACTTTGCAATGTCATTTAACACAATAAAAATCTAAATTGTACATAAAAAGTGTTTACAACATAGGACCTAAGGAGAGTTAATCGTGGGCATAACTATAGTCATCTAAAGTGAACTTTAACTAATGGAGGAGGGAACCTGCCTACGGTGAGAACTCACATTAGCCCGTCCTGAGGACATGAGGATGGCGAAATGGGTCAGGTGATTGCAGGTGCACATGGTGTGGGAGCTGTTGACGTGAGAGAGCTGGCAGCCAGCCAGGGCCCAGCGGCCCTCCATAGTGTCCAGAGAATACTCCCAGAATGCACACTTCGTCATGTCAGCGACAGGATCGATGGGCTACACAATGGCCAAGGGTGGACACAGAAAAACACATATTTCGAAAAAACTCAAATTAAATGCAGTAAAAGTTGCCTGGTAACCTCTAATTATTCCACTTTTTATTCAAGACAATCCATCACAACTATGCAATTTTTATACAGAGAACACATAAAACATAACCTGACTCTCGCCAGATGAATTTCGCTCCGCCTAGCTCCACTCATCCATCTGGGAACGCTCCATTGGAGAGGTGTTTCCGAAGGCTGGGCCTTATCAAAAATCCTTACATATGATTGGATAAGCCACTTGTCCGTCATTTATTGACGTGCTACTTCAACTACTCAAAAGCCTTCGGAGCCGTTCTCTGATGTTCTTTTAACGAAAAAATATTGGGTAGATTGGACAACACGGATGAAATAGCAGCATCAATGTTGACGCTTGCTTCCTCGATGCGAGCCGCCATTGTTGTCTGAATCAAAACAGTCTCACAGTCGCTTCTCCGCTATGTCACATCTATGAAACTCCAGCCCTGCGTCCTGATTGGCTCTACCATAAAATGTGGTGTCGAAATCACTCCTAACGGAAGCGATCCCAGATGGATGTGAGTGGAGCTAGGCGGAACGAAATTCATCTGGCGAGAGTCAGTTTACATAAAACGCTGCATTTACAACTAATGAATGACTATTACTGTGGCTTTTCTTGTTGTCTATACTTGTTTCCATCTCCTCTAAACTTGATTTACATAAACTCCCCTAAAACAGGAAAAGCAGAAACTGAGAAAGGAAGTACCTCTGAATGTTTCAAAGTAAAAGACACTTCTTCAAGTGGGTACAACTGAGGAGAACCTATGGCAGCTGCTATGACCTCTGAGTTCACGATCACCGGACCAGCTGCAGCAAACCTTGTGTAATCAACCAATCCTGGGTCAATTTTGGGCTCCAAGACCACCCCAATATGCTTGTACTGGACAAACACCACGGGGACACTTCCTAATAAATACAACAAATACACCATGGATATATCGAAATTCCAGATAAGTGAAATATCATAAGCACTGTCTATGTTGTTAAACTGAAAAAAAATCTAAATACACTAGAATGTAATTCCTGTAATGCCATG
>NW_027468576.1:13665782-13893282 GCF_046254945.1 Alosa pseudoharengus | reverse complement strand
GTTTTCAACACATTCGTTTTAAGAGTGTACTAGCCAGAACACACATACACATCTCCCACTGCAATGGCACACTGCAGAAACATATGTGTCATGTGCGTCAGTGTGGATGTGTTTATTCTTCACCATAAGTGTCTGGTCCACTTCCATCTCCCATCTGCTAAAGGGAAAGTGGTGTGGTGTTGCTGTGGAGATGCGCCTATCTGACCACATGTGGCCTGTGTAGTCTTACATAAATGCTTTTTTTTTGCCAGGTGCCTTTTCAGGCTTTAGCCACTGTATCATTGACACAGACAGAGTTCTCGGTCTACTGTTACAAGCTGCCATCTGCAGAGACACAGGCAATATGTCACAGCAAGTGTCTTTGAGACATCCATCATCAGTGTACTCTGGACGTTTCACAACCTCTGAACAGTTGGTCCAACCGCCTCCTGTCAGAACAGGCATTAATATAGGGGGATCTTAATGTGTGTCTGATTAATATTCTACCACCATATACAGTAGGAGTGGACTGCAGATGCCGAGGTTCAAAGAGGATTATAAGGGCTACATAAACAGTCGATACAGTTCATATCCATGAGGGGTTGTGTCGGCTGGTGTTTTATTTCTCAAAGTAGGGCTTTCCATCTTCAAGCCACTTATAGGTGGTTTGCTGCTGCGGGAATCAAGCTATCAAACTCATAGTACAATCTGAAAGCGTTTCTTTTCTGTGCTGTTCTCTCCTGGATCTGTTCTGCTGTGGTATAGATCACTCACTTCAACACTGAACAGCTCACATTGACTCGCTAACACTGAACAGCTCATAGTGACTAGCTAACACTGAAGAGCTCACATTGAACAGCTCGCACTGACTAGCTCACACTGAACAGCTCATAGTGACTAGCTAACACTGAAGAGCTCACACTGAACAGCTCGCACTGAACAGCTCATAGTGACTAGCTAACACTGAAGAGCTCACACTGAACAGCTCATATTGGATTTCCAAAGTAGTTTTTCAGCAGTCCAAGCTCATATTTGTAGTCAAAAATGTTTGATTTCTTCATATATAATGTTTCCCGGCTGTATCACATGCTCCAGTTCCAGTACTGACAACACATCTGTATGATTTCTGTATGATCTCTGATGCCCTGGGTGTTCCAGGAATCTCCACACCTACAGTATGGTATGACTTTTTCCTGTGTCCCTGCTGTGACTATATGTCCTGCCAACTCAGCATGACCCTGGACATCCTGTATGTGATGATCATATCCAGGGGAAATCTCCTCCCTACACCACACGCAGACAGGGGACATGTGGGGTGTGATGGTAATCTCATAGGCCACAGCACACACATGAAATCCGATGGTCTTATCATTGGATTGGAGAGAGGGGGTGAGGATATAGCTCGTTTGGGTCTTTCTTATCATCATAACACATGTTTGTGCACATAATATGTAAATGGGCTGAAAGGCAGCGGAATGTAAACAAAAGGGTGTGGAGCCCAAAACAATTTATTATAATCAAATTACATTACTCTACGCACAAATGACAATAAGGAAGCTTCAACATTCCACTGCTGCAGACAGGCAAGCAGAGAAATGTTGACATTTTTGGCAGCATAAGTATGAAACTCTACAATGACAGCATCAAGGCTGAGGAGCCCAATGTGTTATTTCAGAATAGGACCTTAAATGTAAGATAGGGTTGATGAATTATCATTAACTTATCACATATTGATAAAATAGAGTGAGTAGAAATTGTGAGTACGAAGAGCCTAGAGCTCGTAGTGTAGGAACAAGAGAGCTTGCTCAGTTCTTGCTTAATCATAAAAGGGCCCCTTTGGTGTTTTCTGGCTGTCTGCTATCCTTGGCAACTTCTATTGTTTTGAAGCTTTCAGACTGGTGATGTTGGTTAAGGGCAGCTGTTCTCTAGAGTGATGCGGAATCCCTTCTGCTCCTGAGGTGGAATCCCTCGTCTGACCTGTCTGACGATGCTCTTGACCTCAGTTAGCCTCAGCTGCATCATGCCAAAGCCCATTCATTCGATCAACCTCAGTTCCGTCATGTCAGACCTCATCAGACCCCACTTCACGTGAGTGAGCGGCTCAGCAATTTCACACACGCACACACACACACACACACACACAGACATACACACACACACACACACACACACACACACACACACACACACACACACACACACACACACACACACACACACACACACACACACACACACACACATTACTCCAGGTTCCTGCTTCCTGAATGGATCACTACGGCTCTCCCCATAGAGAGCTTTCACTTCCTGCTCTGGGCTCTCCCGTCTTCCGCTTCTTTTTTCTCGTGGCTGTCTTGAGGTTCAAACACACACACACACACACACACACACACACACACACACACACAACCAACAACACACACTTGTGACAGCCTGATGTAAACAGTGTAAACAGTGCCTGCTTCCTGGTTTGTTCCCTGGCTTGCCTTAAGTTCTCTCCTCTCATCGTGCGGGGGTATCCGATGGCAACATTCCAAGCACAGGCCACACAGCTGTGTCTGCTTAAAGCTCGACTACATCCTTTACTCTCTCTGTCCTCTCGGGCAGAGTCAACAGAGGGCACTCTAGATGTTTGAAGATGTGCTAAGACTTTATTTGGAGGGCCCATATCAGCAAACTGATATGTCTGGTTTGGGCTTCTAGCAAGCCTTCTCTACTGACTTTTAGAGAGTAGCAATTGGCCTAATCTGTACTGTCTGGTATATTGGCCCATTCAGAAAATGTCAGGCCTATACATATGAAAGTTCTGGAGCCACTGCTGGCTTGGTCTAATCTGTAAATATGCCCTTGATTCAGGGCAGTTGGATTCACCCACAGTTTTATAGTACACCCGCAAAATGGCTGTACTGTACTCATTCATTTGGTCTACTTGGTCAAGATTCTTTTGGTTGAACCATGTGACAACAACCAACCACAGATATTGTTCTGCGATACATATCAGTATTGATTTACGTACTAAGGCACTATCCAGTTGTTAAGTCCGACATCATGGGCCCAACAACTTTTTCATCAAAAAAAGTTTACTAGCGCAACCAGACGGTTTTCGCAACATGTGAACCTTGTCACCATCACCTTTAGTGAGGGTAAAACAAAATTGGATTTTTTTAATTTTATTTTACTGTCCATGGAGAAAAACGAGCAGCTGTGAAAGCCATTGGAAAAAGAATTTTCAGCTCATTATTACATCATCACTTAACAACCCAACTTGAGAAAAATGTCATGTGGGAGCCCTGAGATGACTGGTTCTTATGTTTGGGATATCATGGTTTTAAATTAGATTTGGTTTAAATTATTAAATCAGCTGAAGTTAGACTTTGCACTTTGCCCATAATTTAAAGGCCATGCATGAATATGGTACAACATGTACAATTAAATAAGATTATTGTTGGCATTGACTAATTCATTAATACATTTTATTATTACCTTCACAGTGAGTTCCGTCATTAGGCCAAAACTCTTTTGCCCCATTTGTAGAGCTGAAACCTGCTTTGCAGGTGCAGTGATAGCTTCCCAATGTGTTGGTGCAGGTGGCGTGGTCACCACATATGTAGGGAACCCTTTCACACTCATCGTCATCTGCGTGCAAACCAGAGGGAGAAAAATAAGTTTTCAAATATTCAACAATCTTAGTTTAAAAGAAGTTTAGAATATTCAACAATTGACCTATCAATAAGCCCTATAAGCAAACTTTTCACTCGTCATATTTAGCTTTTATCTCCAAAAGTTTACCATCAAGTGCCATGTAATATTACCTTAATGTCAGCCATATAATGTTAGTGTTAAGCAGTCTGCAAATTGTATATAATACCTCTCAACTGCCCTTTTATGAGTCACTCCCAACTTAACTGAATTATTAATGTATTTCAGAAACACAGGAGAAACGTAATTTGCATTATGTACAAACTACATGTTGTACGTTATTGCCTGATAGTCCTGACACAGGCTATCCTGTATAAGGTATTCTTAGCTGTCCTTCCTGAATAGTCTTGAAAAAGAGATGGAATGTCAGGAAATGTCTGACATAACAGATTTGGACTGAGGCTGACACGCATACATGGGAACAAGGAAGGAATGATAACCCAAAACACCATTGTTATCATGAGGGGTCCAAGCAGTCAAGCTGAATTTGCTGATGATAAACATTAGTATTCTGTCCTGATTGAAAAAAAGGCTCCTCCTAGCAACTGTGATCATGGGACTATGTTTAATGGCCCAAAGCAGTGGTCAGTCTGCAGGACCAATCCAAGCTCTTAAAAGCATGACAAGAGCAGTTATTTCATTTCAAGATGCAAACAGCAGCAGGGTGTTTGATGAGTGTGGGGGGTGTTCATCACTGTTTCTCCTACTGCCAACCTCCTACTAGTAACATGTTGCTGCATGGCATCTAAAACTCCCCCAACAACTCACCCTATCTCACAGCAACAACCATGAAAAACATTTGGGTTCATAACGCATAACAAGGACTAAACCTTTTGAACCTATTTGTCACACTGGCTCTTCACAGTAGCTCTTTGGGAAGTTCCCATTGGAAAGCATGTTTCGCTTACTTGATTGTGGGAAGTTCAAAAGTGTCAGGATTTATATTAATGAGATTATTTTTAAGATGTACCAATAAATAGCCTTAGCTATTAAAAAGTCTGAATTCATACACCTTTGTACAGTCCAAGTCAAGCCTTGTGTCACTACTTTACTCATGAGAACCAGAACAGACACATACTCCTACATTTACTAGACTATTTATCCAAACTCTTCACAATGCAGTTTTGTGCTTTGTGTCAGAAACCCTCCAAAAAATGTAAGGCACGCTTTTGCAACCAATTTATCACCATAATACATCACTTAGCATTAGGAATAGATTTCATCATTGCAAACGATACTGTTTTAGACTATCCAAGACTATCAGCAAGGTCAATTGGCTGTTAGCTAACATTTTCTAAAATTGAAATAGCATTTACTAAGTACTCAATATTTTCCAGATATTGATACATATTTGATATAATGAACATATCATAATTGTCCGTATTTTTATGTTTAATTAGGGGTCATAGTACAATGTATGGTTGAACACAGGTTGAAAATAATAATTAGAACAATGTGTTATGTCCTCCCTTTATTTGCCAGAAATTAGTTCATGTTAAAAGTAGCTCATGTTGTGTCTCTTACCTTGACAGTTAGTTATTCCATTACCAGTAAAGCCATCTTTGCATTTGCAGGTCTTGTTCTCACACTTTGCTAGCTCATGACAGTTTGGGCAGGTGTCAGAAAATATCCCTTGTGTAAGGACACTGAATATCCATGCTAGACGTGAAAAACAAAATGAGGCAAATATAGGGGTCATCATAGCATACAGCATATGTTTCACCATTATAACACAACACAAACTTGAGATGACATTATTTTTATGATCATTTAGCTAGTGTATAGTGTCCTTTGGTCATTTAGGCAACAACAAAGTACATAATTTGAAAAATATATATATTTTTACCTTCCAAAAGCACAAGCTTCATTGAGGAGTTTAGTAAATGCGACATTTTCCAACCGAGACGACTTACATCCAGTCGGGACTCAAGGGGTGGTGACGTCTACTACTTCCCTCCAGCTTTCCTGTTGTTCTAAACCTGACCCTTCCTGTTCTAATGCTCTATCAGTGATCACATAAAAGTGGCCTCACAGGGACACACCTATTTACTGGAAACCGTATATAGGCTGGACGAGGAGTTTGTGTATGATCTGATTACATTTATACACTGTTTGTAAAGCAATTGTAAACTCATTCAGATCTCAGAAAGTGCGCTTGCTTGTGCATTAGACTTTTAGAATTGCAGTCTTTGTTGAGTCCTGAATAGAATGAGGCTACTAAAAAATGTAAACAAAAGTTATTACTAAAGATAAAATATACATAAATAAATAAATAAAATAAACTCAACTACAATATTTAATCTTAACAAATTTCAAATTTACAATATCATCGTATTCCCCCAAAGAGCTGGATTATGTGATGTCAAAACACACAAAATGACTGACAAACAGGACAACAGTGAGGGATGGAACAAAAGTTAAAAACATCAAAGACAAACAGGAGGCCATGTCGAGTTGTGTTTGTGACATGTCAAGTTGTGTTTCTTGCACACAACACATAATACAAGAATTATCGAAAACCTGAGAAGGTATAGAAACCTGAAAATATTATTTCTTGTGTTGTGGATTTCAACTTATACTGGCTTATAGAGAGACTGTAAAATAAATGCAGGCCAAATCATTATGATGGACTGCTAGAGGATGCTAATGGGAAGCTAATGAATGGTCCTAAAATGGGTGGAGGTCCCCTGGCACCACATTTCACCTTGGCTCTAGACTTGGCTTTTAGTCAGTGAACGGAAAGGGCACACACATGCATGGCTTTGCAAGGCTACCTATTGCCTACACACTCTGAAGAAGTGAAGCACTGATTGTGAAATGGCGACCATATTCTACAGTTTTTATCAATTGTTTACACACAAAAACTGGTACTTAAGACACAATGACCATAACATTTAACTCATGCACCAACCCCCTGAACCAATTCTGCTAAATTACAAGCACAATTCCTGCTTTACACTCAAATTGCAGTTCTAAAACACACTTTTTTCATAACACTACACACAATTCTCTGCATTTGGCAATTTTCATTAAGAAAATCTCTTGTTTTCATAAGGAACACCCTGCCTTTCAAATTCTAAAGTTAATTGCCCTACTATGCACTCTGACTCATCACATGGGCAAACACCTGCCACACAGTTTTACAATTAGCAATTAGAGCTTTATCATAATGCTTGTGATGTGGATGAGGTGATGTGGCCAGACCTAAACAGAAGAGAGGACGCAGCATAGTGTGTAAACAATCGAGAAAAACTGTAAACAATAGGTTACTGATATTATAACTTCTGAACAAATAATGTTTCTGTATAGGGACTGATAAACACATCATATGTAGGGACTATATATGGACTGATAAACACATCATACTGTATATATATTCAGAACTACTAATTGGTATTTTAAATGTATAAACTTAATATAACAATATAAACATTAAATGAAGCTGGAGGAGCCTGTTCAGGCCTGTTCCAAAGGTGCACATTTGGTGGAGAGGCTGACTTTTACTCTTTTGGTGGAGAGGCTGACTTTTACTCTTTTGGTGGAGAGGCTGACTTTTACTCTTTTGCGATTTGAATTGGGGCCATCACACTAAACCTATGACTGTGACATATACATCCTTGGGGCAGCCGTGGCCTACTGGTTAGCACACTGTGTGCTGTGTCTGTTTCACTAATTCACGGATTGGAATAAATGCAGAGACCAAATTTCAAAAGAGTATATATACTTATACTCAGTGTTGGGAGTAATGCGTTACAAAAGTAATGTAATTACTGTAATATATTGCTGTTTGCGGTAACGCGGTAATGTAAGGCATTACAAAAAAAAAATTGGGTAATATTTACTCGGTACAAACTTCAGTAACGCGCGTTACAATGCAGTTTAACCCAAAATTAAGCGCTTGTTTTGTTTTGATACATATTCGCAAACACCAGGCGAGAACAACAGAGGAGAAAAAATCCGCGCAAAATGGTAGAACGTTATCTCCTGATAGGCTACTGGTTGAATATGACTGTGGCTGCAGCAGACTCGCAGGCGGACTCTATTTGCGGGATGGACATAAGCCTACGCTCATTATTTTCAGCTTGTCAGAGACAAGGCTATGAAGAACATAATAGTTAGTGCACTTTGTGTGCGAAACCGAAAGATCTCTCAGCTCGCGAAATAGCACAAGTAAATTAATGAAACATTTAAAGTAGTGCCACGCAACAAACACAAACTATGCTGTTGTGCATGTCAGCTTTGTGCTGTGAACTTAAATTGAAGAGAATAAAGGGATAGAAATGCAGAAAAAGATTGTGTAGCCTGGCAGTGCCACCGCTCCCACCACGCGCATCACACACTTTGCGTTGGGCACCAAAGGACAGAGGGGGCACCCAAATGTAACCAATGAATAGTAGCTTTACTGCAAACTGCGTTTCACTCTTCATCAATAACGTTTACAATGTCAAAATGCACTAACACGATGTTACATGCAAGTTTGATAACTTTTGGGTTCTCTCAATCACCACGTAGTACTAGAACTGGTGGGTCTTCAGTCTTCGTTTTCCAAGCATTTAGGCTACATGAAGCACATGATATGCTGAGTCGACTGAAACGCATTCCATTCAGATAGCTAGGTGGATACCAGGCTCATAATTCACTTGTATTCGCAAAATGAAATGTGAAGCAACATGTCATTGCATACTTCCATTTCCAAAGCAATGAAGGTTGCTTAAAACAACTTAACATTGTGCATATTATTGTGCTATCAATGTAACTCAAACAAATAAGGCTTGTAAACAAGAGCTGGCAAAAGGGCATTATGACAACGTAAAGATCAATGCTCTTAAAGTGACAGTGCACCATTTATAAGTAAAACAGCATTTCTTCAGAAATTAATGTTTAAAAATATTAAATGTCACTCACTCAAAGCCACTCACTTAGGGCACAGAAATGGCCAGCAGGCCACCATCTTGACATGTCTTTATTAAAGGATCCGTATGTAAAAATTGTATTTCAATTAATCATACAATTGCCCTGATATGTCACTAGACATTAAGAAATCATGTTCATTTAAAATACTTATATCACTGACAACAGTAGTCTGGCCAGGATATTGTCATTTAAAAAGTGAAGTTGCAGCCCTCCATTGATGTTGATGTTGTCATGTTGTGTTTTGGCCTAATGCGCCACCCTCCACCTATCTACTAATCACAAAGTCAGTAGTGTTTCGTCATCCGGTTGCCAACTCTGCCAGTCAGAGGGGAGGGGAAGGGGATACACCGCTCTACAGTAATTTGAAAGTGATTGTAGTACCCGTTTTGGCCACAATCTTACATACGGTTCCTTTAAGCTTTGATTTACAATATAGTAGGCTCTCTATTGATTTTAATGAGTAGGCCTAGGCCTTAAAGTTACAGTATTTCTATCACAATTTACCAGACTTTGACCTTTTGTCGGTTTTTAACAAAATTCTGACTATGATTGTTCCTTGTATTGCATTATGAGCACTGCGCCTATTGCATTCTACAGTTGCCTTAAGCCTAGCTCAGTCATTATGCTATACCACATCTCCCTCCATTGGAAGAGCAAGCTGCATTAAGCGTAATAAACTGCATTTAGAATGGCAAATCCATATTTCTAGATATTTTGGTGAAAGTAACTTAAAAGTAATGCAATAGTAGTGTAATGCCTTACAATTCAGAGACAGTAATATTATAATGTAACAAATTACTTTGAAATGACAGTAATAAGTAATGCGTAGTACATTACGTTTTTGAAGTAACTTGCCCAACACTGCTTATACTTATATATATATCCCTGATGGGTGACAGTTAAGGCTGACCTGATATTGCAAAACATTACATTAAAATTGAACGCATATGCACATCCAGTGTTTGTGTAGTTCTGTATTCTTAGGACAGATTGAGTTTTCAGAATTTAAATATAGCTATATATATAACATAGCTCTGTATGTTATTTAGCTCAAGGTATATACTTTTGTAATTTTTATTTAGAGCAAAACCTGGCATTATTGTGTGATTGTAAACAAAAACAAAAAGGTGTAGAGTACCTGTTGTTAGAGCACAATATGTTCAGTGTTGAATGCAAGATGAGGTCATGCTGGACAGGAAGCTACAGCCATGTGTAAATGTCATTGTGCCTGTCAGCAGACTTAATTCTTGTTGAAACCAGCTGAATTACTGGATATGTCTGTTAACAGAGCCTTAAAGTTTTATGTATTCAGAACATAAAAAGCATAACTGTTTTTACTACTGCAAGTGTGTTAGACGATAAGCTGCACAATGTTTTTTTTTTTTTTTTTTGCAGTTTGGCTTCAACAGAGATGCTCAGCATTTAAGTGATACGCCTTGTAACATATTTGTGTTACATATTTGTAACATAATAATAATAATAATAATAATAATAATAATAATAATAATGGCCCATGTGCTTACAACTACTACTGGTACTACTGGTAGAGTATACAGCCTGCTACAGCAACACAGTAATGAAACGGAGAGAGATCGCACCATTTTATAGTCTCTTTTAATGTGCATTTGAGTCCAGGATGTAAAAGGTTCTCATGACAGACAGAAGACATTGTCTTAAAGGTCAACCCATCCGCTGTGTGCATTGGTACGAGTGATGGAGATGGATGTGAGAGGTTTCAGGTGAGCCTGAGTCGATTATTTTCAGTAACAAGAGTAGTAAGGTCACTGCAGACCTTCGTCCCTCATGCAATGTTAAGGAAAGTGTACTAAAACATAGCAGGACTGGAATATGGTGACCCTTGCATCCTGTACAAAAATGTGATATAAATTGGACCGGTAGTGTTAGTTGGCACACAAACAAACAAACTGACCAACGGATGGACGTCCGATAAGCCTTTATCACGGCAGCCGAAGTAGGAAGTGAACAGCCCTGCTCCTGTGTGAGCACAGGTGTTTCTAATTAAGTGTCAGATTCGGCCACAGTTACTTCAACCAGAGGCCTCGTTAATGTTTTTAGGAACACCTGTGGTTTGCCTGCCAACAGGAAACTGAACAGCCCTGCTTCAGCTGCCGTGATAAAGGCCTATTGGCAGCACTGTGTTTATTAATCTTGCCCCCTATCAGTGGCGAGATTAATAAACTGGGTTTGACATTGGATTGCATTCAAAGATGCATAATAGTGCCATAATAGTCAATGCTAGCTGTGAAGGTATCATTTTGTTGGTAGGAACCCGTCGTGAATGTGGAGGGGTAGGTCTGGGATGCCAAGCCACTGTTGAGCCTGCTAGGTGTTATTTTTGGCATACTTTACTCTACTCTGTATGAATAATGTGTGTGCTTCTGTATGAATTTGATGTTAATTAATGTAAATGTTACTTTACATTCTTTTTTAAAAAGGCAACATTCACAATATCAAAACTGTATGAGGGGTATTTTGAAGTGGATTCATTACTGGGGGTGCCAGTGAGTTACTGTGTTTTGATTCTTTAAAACAGTACGTTTACTCGGGCTGCGTGCTATACTCCGTCATTCTCTCTGTGAGCGGTGACCTTAACACAGGGAAGCCTGCATGCTTTTTATAAGTAGCCAGGGCGTCAGACACCGACAGGGCCAAGTGGAACGGAAGCACTAATAAAAACTCTTGGCCCAGCAAGTTACGGCTCACGCTTAGGGGTTGGCAGTATTTACGCTGGGCGAAAAATAAATGGCTTGTCACAGAAATTTCTCCGAGTCCCATATCAATTGATGAAACCTTACGTCTCCCACAGGATGCTCGAGATTAAGTTGGAGTCGGTGAGAAGGCTCATGAAGCCTGTGTCATCCTCGTCTTTCCACAAAGAGCTCTTTTGTTCCACAAGGTTTCCTACCAAGTGAGATCGTATTACCAAGAAATGTATTAGGCCTTGTGTTTCGTGCTGTCTCTATTTTACTCCACTCAGTCAGGAAGTCTAGGGAGAATATCCCAAGTCCATCACTGTTGTGTTTCAGTTATGAGGACCACAGAGGTGCATGTGTGTGTGTGTGTGTGTGTGTGTGTGTGTGTGTGTGTGTGTGTGTGTGTGTGTGTGTGTGTGTGTGTGCGTGTGTGTGTGCGCGTGCATGTGTGTGTGTCTGTGTTTGTGTGTGCGTGTGTGTGTGTATTGCATATTGTCTTTCTGAGTTGTGGATAAAAGGTCCAGGCTCTTGCTTTGTGACTGTAACTGACATCAGAGGGGAAGCCAGGGCAGGACCTGCTTCCTTTGAGTGCTTTATAATCAGAGCAGACCACTTGACCAGCAGACTTCCGTTCTGGCTTTAAACGTAGTACAGCAGCAAAAACACACACACACACACACACACACACAAACACTCACACACACACACACACTCACACACATATATACATGCACATGTGCATATGTGCGCACACACACACACACACACACACACACACACACACACACACACACACACACACACACACACACATACACAATACACACACATACACAATACACACACATTTATACACACAAGACACATTGTGTAATGTCTTTGAGCAAGACAATATTAACATGACATTCATATCGAATACACACACTCATAAGTGACCTTTCTTCCCATCCTGTCCACAAATGGAGGAGAGGGGGAAGATAGTGTCTGAAACACAATATACACTGTGGAGTCGCTAGGCAGCCACCTGGTGGTTTCATACTTTTTCATTCTGTTATAACCAATCATAACAGTATTTAAACATAACGAGTAGGATGTTTTACATTTACATTGTAAGTGAGGATAGGAGCAGGCTTCACTCAATGCGTATACTTCTAAACTTTTAGAGTGCTGGCCTAAATAGTTAGAATACGTAAAGTAAGAAAGACCGCACTATGCATACATACTTTTATTTGCACAGACACGCTTCGGCGCGCTCCTTCTTCGGTGTGCTACATTTACTTCAGTGTGTTACCTTTACATTGTGACATTAGTTAAACATTCATCATCATACTCTGAATGAATTTATATGTATATATATAATTGAAATATATATATATACCATTTCTAGAAATGTTATTTCTAAAATATAATCGTATATTCTGGAAATTACATTTTGTGTCATTGACCAATAATTTGTCATAGGTAGCAAAAATAACTTTACCAAAATGAGAAAATTTACCACTACAGTTAAAAAAGTTTAAACTTTATCAGTGTCTAGTGAGACATTATTCATCATGCTGGAAGTTTGTCTCTGAGCCTTTGGTATCTAACTGGAAAGCTGATGTAAGCTAATGAAAAGACGAAACCGCTGTGGCTGAATCTCAGATCAGACAGAGGAACAAATTATCGAAAATAACACAGACCTTCTATTAGTGAATACATCAAACCTAATGTTGAACAAACTCCTATGCTACGCAAACTCGTAAGTGTTTTGACTCCCCAGATTTTCTCTTTTCAGAGAGACATATCAAAATAACTGTCTCCACTAATCAAAAAACTTGTCACACTGATGTGGCAGACTGAATTTAGGATGACAAAAAAAAGTGGAATATTTCTTTAAGGGCTCAGAGATTCAGAATGAGAACGAGGGCTTCGCTCTTCACAAATGAATTTCCGAGCTTGCCTCAGTGACTCCTCAATGTATTTGTCTTCTTGGAGATTTAACACACCCGAGTGAGCCAATCCATATTCTCGAGACAGTTACAAGACAGCGTTCCCATTTGTTACTGCTTACTTACATTTTCATGTTGCTCAGGTGCTGGGTGTCGGGGCACAGTTGAACGCACCGTTGGCTTGTTCTTAGTGAGGACTGCAGAAGATCGGGACTGTGGACTTAAGCCCTGGCAGTGCATCAACGGGAACAAAAAAAAAGAATAAAATAGTTCTCTATTACACAGCAAATGAGCAACAGCACAGAATCTTTTGTGTTGAACTGAATGAGTAGAAACTCACACATTTGCACGCCGCACGCACACACACACACACGCACACACACAGACACACACACACACCCACACAGACACACACACACAGACACAGACACAGACACACACACACACACACACACACACACACACACACACACACACACACACACACACACACACACACACACACACACACACACACACACACACACACACACAAATTGGATATACAATGGCCTTTCACTGCTATCCCATCAGTAGTGTTCTGAATAAAGGGCACCAACCCTTGTCAAAAGCATTTTTAAATCTTCCACAGGTCAAGTCATAGGCTAAAAGATAGTTAACAGAATAAGGAAATATAATAGAAATTTGAATCAGGATTTGTTTGGCCCAGTTATAAAATCATTAGCACTGACATGTCATAGCCTATAAAATTTGCCATTTGTATCAGAGAAAAATGTTATGAAAGTGCTCAGTGGAACTCAATTTTCTTTTTTATTAAGGAAACCTTTCACGGGAGACTAAATGCTGTGGATGCGTAATTGGTTTTAACCCTCACATGGTAAGCATGCTTGTGATAGTTATCACTGTATCTGAATCTCTGCTATCAATTTAAATACAAAAGGTGAAGACGGATGTTTTACATCATAACAAAGCTGAATAAGGTAGCTGTTTGTAGTTTTTGAATATTCTCTGGTTGAGGGTTTCTGTTCGTTTTTGACAAATATGTTCAGTAATTTTTGAACACTTCACACTGTATGGATCATGGTCACAATTGTTTGTCTTTGCAACAATGTAATGCAATATATTAACATCACATCCACCAATTTTTAGGTTTATCCGTAAAACAAAAAAATCTCTACAAAAATGACTTTTGACATTTATACTTTGTGATTTATTGGGAAAAACAGTGATGCTTGGCTGCCTTAAACTGACAGGTGAAGGGACCAAACAAAGCCGTCTTAAAATGATCGCATTAACCTGGGCTAAGTATGAGTTGCCATGGTCTGTAAAAGAAACCTGACACTGATTTCTTTGCCTGGAGACACATGTGGCTTCAGTAATTGTCAAGGTTGAGCCCTTTGGCCAGTAGAGGGCGCTCTAGGCATTCTTGCCAGTGCTACAGAACGCTCCTCTTCAAAGTCCCCCCCCCACTCCTATATTCCCTTTTTTACACAAATATTGAACTGGTATTGTAACTTTACAATTTGCTCTAGCTTGAAAAAGTATAGGTGTTTTATGACATCAGTTCACTCAAGCATGTCATCAGCACGGGGGTGATTTTGTGTTTCTGCATTAGACGTCACTTCCAAGAGTCTGGCAGACCATATTTCTGATCTGTTCGGCCCAAGTTCCCCTTTACCCAACCCTGCTCAAATACAAAAATGGCTTGTGGCAAAATGACATATAATTAACGTTAATATGGACTTATTAGTAATGCATTGAATATAGCTAATAACTGGAAATTCCAAATCCGCTAGCTTTCATTCACCCTAGACTTAATTCAGCTAATACAAGCCTTTCAGAGGAGCTGCCAATTTTTTTTGAACTGGCAAAATTGTATCATTCACTAAATTAATCTTGTTATCTAGGATGCAGTCATAAAACTCCAAGAATACAAATATATTTATACATTGTATTAAATATTTTATCCATACTTCCGAGCTCCAAATTTCAAGTTCCAAATTCAATTTTAAATATTAAATTCAAATAGCTGAGAATGGTCCTCAGATTTAATCAATACACCTTTGCTATTACAGACTTTCAAACATACTTATATTAATCTGAACATACGTGTGTGTGTGTGTGTGTGTGTGTGTTGATAACCTATAAGTGTTTTTAACCTAATGTTTGGCTCCTGTTACGTGACTGGTATGAATACTGCCATTATGCTTCAGGCTGACATCCATTAGTTTTGAAACAGCCATGCCAAAAGAACACCTTTCTTCCTTTTCGGCATTTGTACCTTGACAGGGTTTCTAAAAGGTACCGTTTGTACAGTAACAGCTCAATAATGACAGCGAAAATTGATTTTGTTGTTCAAGTCTGCAAGCATTCAACTTACCTTGGCTGGCTATTTGCAGTTTGACTGGATTCCTTCAGTTTGACTCTGCTCAGCCTCGTAAATCCATATAGTGAAATAAGCTTTCTACAAGAGTCTGATTCTGACCTTGGAAAATACAATAGAATTTGTTCTTACTTGTGGTTGGTTGGACTTATCTAGAGTGTTATAATAAATAATGAATGCTCTCTGGGTCTGTGCAGTGATAAGAACATACCCTTGTCCTTGATGACACGGACATACATAGAATTAACAGCTACTTCAGGGCTTTACAAGTCTCTGACCTCCCGTCTGCCCAAGGTCTTTGTTGGGTTCAGACTCTTAATGGTATTCAGCTGCAGATGTACTTGGTTAATACTGCTGCAAGATAGCAGGCAGGCAGAACCGGCACAAAATGGCTTGATTCTGACTCTGTTTCGCCTACTGGCCCACAGAACACAGAGAGAGATGTGCCTGCTTGGCCCCTGAAGACTGCAGCGGTGCTCAGTTTTTTGGCCAATTTGCCACTGTGTGTGTGTGTGTGTGTGTGTGTGTGTGTGTGTGTGTGTGTGTGTGTGTGTTTATGTGTGTGTGTGTGTGTGTGTGTGTGTGTGTGTGTGTGTGTGTGTGTGTGTGTGTACGCATGTGTGTGTGTGTATGTTTGTGTGTGTGTCCAAAACAGCTTTTAACAATACAGCTGACACTAGTGCATAGTCCTGCAGGCTTCCTGCAACTTTGAGAAATGAAACAAATCTATGTGTCCGTCTCCTGCTGAATCAGTGCACAGAAACAGACACACTCAGGTTAGTCAGGGTGAGGAGCAGAACTCTTCAATTTCAATTAGGCTGCTGTGTGTTTTCTATTTTTTTTTTCTTTTTTTTTTTTGTAAAGAGTAAGTGTTTTTTTAATAGACCGGTGGGAGACTCAAATGACTAAAAGGCTATATAAAAGGCACTTGTGGGTTCTCTCTTTTATTTATTTATTAATGTGAAGCCCGGTAGCTGACACGTCGGACTAGCCCCTAATTGCCATGAATTGACACCGGGTACAACAGATAATGGGTTTCTCAGTCTCTCTTTGTAGCAGTTCACTCATTTTCCCCCAGATGCAACTTAACTGCCTTTAAAAATCCTGGCGGTTGCAAAAGAGCTGTGTGCAGAGACAAGATGATCAGTCTTTGGTGAGGGAGAGTGTCTATTTGACTGATCTATATTCACAGTGGACTTGTGATAACGACGTGTCTTGCCACAGACCAACGGGTCTCACCGGTGTGTGTGTGTGTGTGTGTGTGTGTGTGTGTGTGTGTGTGTGTGTGTGTGTGTGTGTGTGTGTGAGAGAGAGAGAGACGCCTCTTTGTCCTCGTGTAGTTTCAGACCATGAGGGTTGTACTCTACACAACTCCTTATTTTTATTTATGTTTAATCAGTGGCACAGAATTGGGAAAGACTAACAATATCGGCACAACATGAACGTCACTGCTGTTTCTTCACTGTAACTCTGTACCACTGCACCAAAGAGTGCCATTTCTGACCAACCCAGAGGGTGGTGGAAGAAATGAAAGAAGTGAAAGGTACTGTAGGCGCACTGCAGACAGGTAGACACACTGCTATTACGAAACACTACAGCAGGCAGTGGTGTACCTGTCTGTCATGTACTAGTAGATGGATAGATAGATAGATAGATAGATAGATAGATAGATAGATAGATAGATACTTTATTGATCCCTAGGGTGTGTACCTAAGTGTGCACTAAGTGTACTAAGTGTGTATGTATGACAAAACATTAGGGTAGTTGGCTATCCACCAAGATATAGGTTTAGAATTAAACTGAGATGGAGAATTTTTAAAAAAAGAAGAAAAAGAAGTTAACATCATATCACTTCATGATAAATGCCTTTAGGATAGTTCCATTTATGCAATTAATGAAATTATTATCCAATCTGATTACATGCGTTTCAACCGTTGTGCTGGACTGTCATTGCATATTACTGTCTTGTGCCGACTGGTTTAAAGGTAATTTTCACATTTTATACAATTAATCTCCTCCGTCCAAATTACACCTATGTAATCCCATAATCATATAATTTAACTATTCTAATGAAAGTTTGAAAGTTTACGGTTGCTCTGTCCTTTACTATAGTCGGGGGTATATCTTGATCAAATTCACCTTCTTCAGTTTTCTGATAGCTTTAATGATTTTAACAGGACATTATCTCTTAATATTAATTCAAATAGGCTAGGCTACTTCAAATGCAAAGGTCTACAATGACAGTTACCATGTTATCTGTTGGCAAACAAGTCAGTATGTCTGCAAACATGGTGCTTTTAGGCTTGCCCTCAAACCGCATCAGATATGAGGAAGATAATGAGCATGTAATCAATAAAACCTCAAACCTTCTTGATAATATTCCTCTTGGGCTTAGGATGGATATAGTAAGGACCTTTTTGGATGAGTGCAGGCCTGGGTAGGCAACTTCAGAAGATGATCACCATCAGCCATGTTTATGTCTGCCTCTGTGTAAGAGAAATAGTAAGGTAACATCAAAAGGAATTTATGAGGTGTCCACTTATGACTTCTGATGTAAGGGGTCAGAGTTGTCAGAAAAGAAATACTAAATAAGTAAAAAGATGACATAAAATGATATAGAAAGATAAATACATGCCCTCACACTAACAAGTATGAATATGCTATCTTACTTTACCTGTAGCCTGTAAATTGGAGATAAGTGCCTAAAATGAAAGGAAAATATAAGAATCTATGTAGAATATGCTGTAACTATGTTAACAGGGGTGCCTGCAGGAATTAATGCCCACCCCCCACCGCACCGACTTTAATCTCGACGTGTCAACATTAAACTTGATATTTTGAGAATAAAGTTGACATATCATATAGACTTTAATCTCGACATTGAATGAAACATTCCAGTTTTCTTTGAGTGCAACAGCAATAGACAGACATCATTTGGACAAAACATAGAACATATTAACCTCCGTTGCTCAGCTAAACAATTTCCTGTTACGTCCTTTTATCACAGAGTTATAGGCGATAAATTCAATGGTCAAAAGTAAACTTCATTAGTGGTTTACACCCCTGGTACGAATAGCCTTGGCCACACAGCTGAGCTATTCACACCCTGTGACATAACAACAAAAAGACGTTGCTCACGTGCACAAAAAACATGGCGGACATTCTTTTTTCGTCAGCAGAAAGTGGAGAATTCTGAAAGGTTTCGGCACTAATATCTGTTCAGATTTAATTTTAGATTGAAAAATTGTGTTTTATTTTCATAATCTTGTTTCAGTGAACACATACAACCGTCAGTTTGTTAGTTAACAGAAATTTCGTGAATATGACGTTCAGACCTATAAACTATAAGTTTACCTGCAAACACTATTTGCTTGTGGAAGAAGATAGTGCAGTGGTCACAGACAAGGGTTAGCATGGGGGAGACTGGGGTTCAATTTCTGTGTGATGCATTTTGGTAGAGTGAGTGTGCATGTGTACCAATGTCTCTGGAGAGAAGGCGCGAAATTTGAACAAGAAAGTATTGATTGCAACAATTAGCTAGTTCATGCACCAGGGTGTAAATAGCATACAGTACTATAAACACCAGGGTACGAATAGCATCCACTTCTACCTGTACATTGATGCAAACAGCATACCTTATTCAGAGTGTCTATTACACAGCTGAGCTATTCACACCCTGTTACGTAACAACAAAAAAACATGTTGCTTGTTTAAAAAAAATATATATATATATATATTATTACATTGTGTGATCAATATGCCAGAATAAATGCACAGGGGTGCAAATAGCATAAACTGATATTTGTACCAGACGGGGTATTAATAGAACACATTGCTGTGTGCACCGGGGTACGAATAGCATACATTGATATTTGTACCAGATGGGGTACTAATAGAACACATTGCTGTCTGCACCGGGGTACAAATAGCATACACTGATATTTGTACCAGACGGGGTACTAATAGGACACATTGCTGTGCGCACCGGGGTACAAATAGAATTCACTTCTTATTGCACCAGGGTACGAATAGGATACACTGCTAATTGTACCAGGGGTGCAAATAGCCTTACCCTTATTTGTTCGACGTCATGCTTATTCAGTAGCCTAGACTAGGCTACTAAGTGCTCTCCCCAATCCCAGACTTTTATGTTTGTTTGTAATGGATGCAAAACAGCCTAGGCTATTGCTGAATGTCTATGGAGGGACGAATGAAGCTGTCATCCCGAACAGGCAGCCCCATGTATTCTAAGTAAATGCATATCTGTGTTAATACTATATTTTATGCAGGTGAGACATGGAAAAGCAGTTTTAGAAAGATGAGTTTTGCCATGTTAACCTATGGAGACTGACGGCCTGTGGGTCATGAAGGGCACTTACATGTATTTGAATGTGCGGTGGCCTTACCCACGTAAAAACAGAGTGAAATACCATTTTGTTCAGGAAAAACATTATATCATTGGAAACATGTATTGTTCTAGCTAGGTAAATGGCATAGTGCATGGTATTTCCATTACCGCGAGATATGCGCTTCATGATGACGCCAATGAGTTGTTAACAGACCAAGACGTAGCCGCAATCTATCTGAAGTAGGCTAGCCTAGGCCTACCATTCATGATTGTCACATAGGCTAAGTTGTGGGAAGTGTACATAGATAGATAGATAGATAGATAGATACATAGATAGATAGATAGATAGATGGATAGATACTTTATTGATCCCCAGGGGAAATTCAAGGTCTCAGTAGCATACAGACAACACACACACATTCACTAACAGCAGAAAAAGTTTAATGTTTAAAGTCGAGTTTAATGTTGACATGGCGACTTTAAAGTCGACACGTCGAGATTAAAGTCGACATGACATTTCAACTTTATTCTTGAAATTTCGAGTTTAATGTTGACATGGCAACATTAAAGTTGACACGTCGAGATTAATCTCGTCATGGCAAAATTATTTTTTTTCTTCATGTGTGGCACTAATAGGCTACTCCGTCGTACTCTGCTCAAACCAAAGGTGTGCATATGCATACTGTATTTCTGCATTACGTTGATTTTGATAACGTGTTTACAAACTTTACTTTACAGAAAATTTTAAATAGCCTACTGTCATGCAGTTAATGGGATACTGTGCAGAGTTGGGAAGTCATGGTAGGCCAATTTGTGGGTGAATACACACACACAGGGGACATTTTCTCTCGTTGTTGAGTAGCCTATTATGCACAGTGTGTACCGCCGTACACCTGCAGGCGCGCCTTTATGTTAAAACATTTGTTCACCTATGAAGGAACTTTTTTCTGCCCACTTTACATCCAATGACATTTTGTGAGAAAGAAACCTTGCATGCCCCCCTTAGCAATGCTAACAAAGCTAGCCAGCTAACTCGAGCATAGCCTACATGCCCTGTCAGATAAGAAATTGATTGTCATGCAGAGAGTTATCTGTTTATCCAACTGCAATATTTTTTTGTAACCTGGTAACATACCACTATTGGCAGGTTATATTTTAAATCACATGGCAGGGATACATTTTGGTATTTTATAGGGATACATTTCAATATTGCAGACATTTACCATTCTGCTTTGGATTCATGCTCTGTCATGCTAACATAATCAGCAGGCTGTTTGTTCCACATGTTGACGAATAAACAGGCATGTAATTGAACATTAGTTGATGCTGAGCCAGTGCAAAGGACCAGACCAGTCCTGTAATGTTTCCAAAGGCTTTTGTACACGTTGACAACCTTCAACAACAGTGGACCATTCTAATCATCAGGAAATGTATAGCAACGTTATATACACCATGGTATGTTATCTACACCAAGGCATGTTAGCATCATGTTAGCAGTGTGGATAACATATCTCAACTCTGTAACAGACCGTTCTGCAGAAACAGCCTTGCTCTGAACGTTCCACTTTGCCCTGCCCTGCAACTCTATACTAATCACATGTATGGATTTGGAATCATGTATATATATACAGTATATATATATATATATATAGCAATGAGCAATCAATCCTGTAATGAGAATTAAAAATAACATGACATCAATGTTCAACTTTATTTTTTCTTTTCACTGTGTTAACTCCTACACTCAAGCCATGTTCATAACGCCATTCACTCATCGTCCTTCACTTGTTGCCTCAAAAGTTGAAATTTTTTCATGATGACAGTGGTTCCTTGTAATAGCTGAATAACATTAACATTCCATGGTCTCTGGTCGCTAATAGTCGCCATATGCATAGGTTTTCACTTGCCCTGTCCTCACTACTTTACTGTAAGAAGCCTCCTCTCCACCTTTAGTGGATCCTACACGGTTTCAAATGGAACCTTAATTCTCAGGGAGCAGTCCACCTGAGCCACCAACAAGAAATTAATAGTCTCAAAAAGGCATCTCTGGTCTCTGTAGCTTTTTAACTTGAACTTTAAAATTCACGTTTTTCACTTTTATCATGGTTTAATGCCAACACAAGTTTTTGAAAATGAAATACATGAGATGCTTGCTAACTCATTGACTATGCGCACAACTAGCCAGGCTATTAGTAACTTAGAGAAGATAAATAAATAATTGCTAGATTATTATAGGCCTACACCAAACACATCTTTTTAATATCTTCTTGAGCATTTCCGCCTCATAGAAGTATTCCTCTTTTTGTTGTTGCATTGAATTTTAAGCTTGATGTTTAAAAGGCCAGTTACTTCTCCAAACAACTTATCAAAGAAATCCCCCTTTGATGGTAATAGAATATTTAAAATGCCTTTAATTTTACTTCTACCTATCTGTCCAGTCCTAGATGAGAGGGGATATTCAAAGTGTATTTTCCATGATACCAATATAATTAAATGAATTTTAATGGAAATGGTATTCACTCTGACATGAAAGGAGAACGATCCTGTGGAATAATTCTTGAGTGTGATAGCAATGCAATAAAAACAGTGCGGTGTGTCTGTCACGATGATTGATTTCCTTGTGTTCAAGAGGTCATTTCTCATTTTAAGTATGCAGAGATAAAATTTTGTTTTGTGACAGATTCATTGTCATTTTATTTGAAGCACTAGTGTGACCTAATTGCCTCAGCTTAGAAAAGGAAAGAGGGTTTTGGTTTAATGTTAAATGTGCATTTATTTCTAAAGTATCATTTAAATTAGGTGTCTCATGTCACCCTCCATAGAGTTAATCTGGCTGTGAGTGAGTGTTTTAATGAATCATGACAAAGCACCAAGAAAGGCCAGACACAGTCTAGACTACAAAACATGTGGAGCTGGAACCAAATTTCAATGTGTACAGTATATGTCAACATGGGAAATAGATATTATTGAATGCAAATATTGAATGCAAATAATAAGAGAGTTATTACAGTGTGACCATTTAGCAATCATATGGTGCAAGTTTCTTTTGTCTGTCACCCCAGCCTCACCATCCCCCACTGCATATGAAGCACATTACATATTACCAGCATATTGCCATTACTCTGCATATTTTTTGAATTGCTATAAGAGAAGGTCAGAAATACGTATCTCAATTCATATTCCAAAAGGAGATCAAATCAAATGCAATGTAATTAGATGTAATAGGTCTGATGTGATGATGTCTAGGCAATATGTATAATTTTTGGATCCATAAGAAAATCGTGGCAATAAAATGAGTGGTGTCATTTGGGTGTAAATGAGTATATGGTAGACTAAATCACAGGATTGGTCAGGATCAGAACTCTATATACTCTGGACCAGTTGTGTGTACTGTACGTGTCTACAGCTAACTACATCACAAGGAAGTCCATCCTTTTAGTAGAAAAACAGGTCTCTGTGTGTGTGTGTGTTTGTGTGTGTGTGTGTGTCAGAGAGAGTACTCTTAAACATTGTGATCACTCACTGGTCAGAATGTCAATCGACTTCATGGCAAAAATACAGCTCTTACACATATCTGCTGGGGGAGTCTGATGTGTTCCATTATTTTTTCAAAACAATACACCTACCTTGATGCTATGGCAAGCTACGACCATAACCCCTCAGCATCATTTGAACCCCAGGTTAGTTATATTTTGTATTAAACTGGGCAGACTCCGAGGAATACATTTCAAATAGCAGCGAGGGCTGAGGAGAGCAGTGTGTCTGGTGTGTGTGTGTGTGTGTGTGTGTGTGTGTGTGTGTGTGGCAGAGACGAGGCATGATCTGATGGAGGCAGAGTGTCTCTTTTAAAGCGCTGCTGTACACGGGCAGGGTGAAACCGAGGTTATGGCAGCTCTTAAATATTTCACAGGGCGGACCCCTCCCAGGCTGTAATTAGATAGATTACCTGTTAGCCATGGCCCTCTGTGCAGGGATGCTTTAAAACTGGTCTAACCTCCAGGCAAATGGAAAAGAAAGTCAGAAGGAATTACACGCTGTTTGGGCAACAGAGGATCTTCTATTAATGGCCAAGTCAAAAATGAGACTTCCCCACGTGGAGCCGCACTGATTAATTTTTAACCTGTTTGAGTACAAAAGGTTTAGTTAAAATTTTAATGACCATGTGGCTGTCGGTTGCATTCAGATGTCCGAACTGCTCAATCATATTTGTTGTTGTACCAAAGCAATGATTTGGAATTTGTTGGTTAACAGTGCTCTTAAAAGCATCAATATTAACAAATGCCTCAGACTGCTGAGTTCTAGTACTTGGAAAAAGATGTCTTCATAATGTTTTAAATTCTTGTATGTGTTTGTTTTCATTTTTTGTGTTCACGCTGCCAAATGGTTCATATCTGATGAAGAACTGTAGATAGCTGCACTAGCCGGAGCCAAAAGATGTGCCCCTTACTCATTTGGTTCAGGGCAGTTCAGATCAGGTTTATCTAAATCTAACACAGAACAGCAATAAAGGAATCAAACAAGCCGCTTAAATAATGAGATGAAAATATGATTTGATATGTATGCATCTCTTACTATGAGGTATTGTCAGAAGTAATGTAAAGATCACACACATCTTCTCACTATGAGGTACACTGTAGAAAAGGATTTGACCAGTAAGTCATAGTAAAGTATTTCCTTAAGTTACTTCAACTTATAAAAATAAGTAATGTAATTTTAACTATACGTTTCATGAGTTAAGAATTAGAGAGTCAATTCAATAATATGTGGGTTGAACGTAAAATGATAAGTTATGGTCCTAACTCAGCAGTTAGGGATTATGGGTAAAAGGGTATTTCTCATTACTGTTTATTGTGGCTTTTTGGGATGTGTATGAGGTAAAACAACTGATGAGCAAAATGACTATGTAAGAGATTTGTATTGTCAGGATAACCAAGGAGAAGACCATTATTGAAATATATAGGACATTAGAGAGTAGACATAACTCCCTTCTGGGTACAATGGAAAATTATTTTCTCAATTACCATTAACCTGCCCACTTGGAGGTGTCACAAAGTTTGGCACTCATTAAAATCTAAATTTATTTTGTGTAGCGACTGTGTGCGTAGCAGTGCTCCTTAGAGCCGCCCACGGACATTAAAACACGCATACATTCTATTTCTTAAGTTTTGGTACAACTAAAGCACTCATCTTCAGTAAAGCACTCACCACAGTCATGTCAACGAACAGGAAACTGGTTTGCAGACGGAAAAAAAACGGAGGTTTGTCACTACACTAGTGCACTGAGCCCATAAGGTGAAGGTTCTTGAACCTAATAAGTTTACTTATTGATTGATATAAAAGCTGTAGCAACTGGACTAATAGCTGTATATTTCCTTTCCTTTTTAGGTTAATATTCACAATGTCAACACTGCACAACTACACAAGGTTGTGTACATCTGTTCCTGCCTCCAGTACAAAAAATACTTTAAGCTAATTAACCAATTTTGTGTAAATTAATCAAGTTAACTTACATACCTTAAACAAGAGTTTATGTAAACTTTTGTTGACTTAACTAAGAAAGGGAATTTAATTTTAGTGATATGCTTCTTCAACATCATGTGGCAAGAGATCACTTAGATGAACATGAGTTGTCTATATGCTGAGAAGGTAACAGGAATTAAAGCTCACGTTCTACCTCACCCTGCTTCAGAGATGACTTTCAAAGTGACCTTCAGAACACCGCCGAGTGAGTGCCATGCAACATTCATGTGTTGGGCCCACTGACACAGTTACGGCAAACATGTGCCTTTGACATTTGGAAATACCCTCTTTTATTTAAACAAACAGCTTTAGTCCTCAGTGCTGCTGATCAGTTAATCATGTAAGGGGACTGAAGTGAGGTTTCAAACAAAATGAGATTTGTACATAAAGAGATGGCTGAGGTCATGATTATGGCTATAATCTATTCTCACCAACCTATACATAGGCTACTGTACTATATGTCCTGTGTCTGCTACTTTAGGAATACGATACATTTATGATTTAAAAGGAAACTACGCTTTCAAAAAAGCAAGATTTCAAATGAAAAGATGGCTGCAGTCATATAACGTTACTCTCTATATACTCTACTTATATTACTGGCCGGCCCCAACATGCATCGGCTATTAACCTATATATTGCACCTGCTGCTTCCTGAATCTGTAATCTGAAGTGGTTGATCGTCTTTGCTTTGCTTTGCTCTGTTTGCATTCTCCAACATAAATGGAGGAACCATTTCAGTGTCATACCCTCCTTTAAGCAAAGAGCATAATGATTGGGGGTTTACTGAACGCGGCCATGATTCTGCCCTGCCAGTGTCTGATGGTGGAGATGAAAGGACAGGGGGAGTTTTTCTATTGGCTAAACATGGACGATGGATCCTAGATTCGGAGGCCAAGACATCACAAAAAGAACAGTCAAAACAAACAGAGTCCAGGGCTTTTTCTCTTTTTGATAGCACCGACCTCCCTTAAAAAAAAATCTTTTCAAACAGCTTTGCAATGACTCACTTCAGAAGGGGTGCAGTATCTGACATCTCAACCTTTTGGTCAATATCTTACATTGTGAAATATGTATTGTGTTAAACTGCATTTACGTAATTTTCACTGCTTGTAAAACACATTATATTATAATTATGTAATATAATATACCGGTAAATATTATATTATTATGACCGCCGCGCAGCGAAGCGGCGGTCATATAGGTTTAGTCAGATTTTTTTTTTTTTTTTTTTCGCATGCCAAATTTCCGTCAATGAGTCCCGGGACACTGAAAGACCGGGGTACACGAAACTTGGTGGGCATGTAACCCCACATGGATAGCATGGAACCATCGTTTTTCGTTTTGATCTGTAGCCCCCCCGCTGGACTGGACCCCCCGAAAGGAGGGTAGGGCAGACACAGTTTTCTGTGAATATCTCGAAAACCGTAGGGTTTAGTAGGACCATTTTTTTTTTGTATGTTGATCTCAAGGGGCCATGTCAACCCATTCCATAACCACTCATTTCATGTATAGCGCCACCTAGTTAAACACAAAAAAGTAGAAATGAGGTGTTGTAATCACAGGTATCTGTGACCTAACATAGTAAAAACTGCACGAAATTGGAAGTGTAGGATCATTATGACACCCTCTGTATGCACGCCAAATTTTGTGGAATTCCATTCATGGGGGGCCACACGATAAATTAATTTATGTTACTATACACCAACTGGCCTGTAGGTGGCCGGAGACAGTTTTCTGTGAATATCTTGAGAACCGTAGGGCCTAGGAGGTCCACCTTTTTTTATGTATGTTGGTCTTAAGGGGGCATGTCAACCCATCCCATTACCACTTATTTCATGTATAGCGCCACCTAGTTAAAAATTAAAAAGCAAAAAATTAGGTGTTTTCATCACAATATCTCTTGCTGACAAGGTCAAAACTGCACGAAATTAAAAGTGTAGGATCATTATGACACCCTCCGAATGCATGCCAAGTTTTGTGTACTTTCATTCATGGGGGGCCTTACAATAAAATAATTCATGTGTTCATTTAGTGACGTACACCAACAAGGATTCCCGGGACACTGAAAGACCGGGGTACACAAAACTTGGTGGGCATGTACCCCCACATGGATAGCATGGAACCGTCATTTTTCGTTTTGATCTGTAGCCCCCCCGCTGGACTGGACCCCCCGAAAGGAGGTAGGGCAGACACAGTTCTCTGTGAATATCTTGAGAACTGTGCCTAGGATGACCATTTTTTTCCGTATGTTTGCCTCCAGAGGTCATGTTAACCCATTTCATGTGCACACATGTGCACAAACAGATACACACACACACACACATACATTCACAGTAATCATACGTATGACACATACTCACACAGTAGACATATGTACGCTTGCATGCACAGGCACATACGCAGGCACACACACAAGCACGCACACACACACACACACACACACACACACACACACTCACACACACACACACCCACACACATAACATAAACATAACACAAACAATCAAGAATTTCTCAGAATTATGAACAGGCAAGATGGAGGTGGGGTTGTATAAAATTAATTTTACATGTGAAATCTATGAACTAATCATGTTTTGGTACTTGTTGTCTAGCAGATAACAAGAATTGAGTGTGGATAATGCAATTTAGTGAGACAGTTATAATCATATAGGCCTTTCAGCGTGATTTATTTCTGCGGTACATCTAGTTATTATTAATATAATAATAATTATTATTATTATTATTATTATTATTATTACTTCCTCCTCTTGAGGCCACCCACACATGCCAAGTGGTGTCAAACTCCTTAAACAGCACAGGAATCGTAGTTATGGAGGAATCAGATTATAATCTATAATCTATCTGATAAAGTATGTCCCTTTAGTGTGAAACTGAAATTACTGAAACTGAAACAAATAAGACGACCCAACAAATACTATGTACCCTGTGAGAATCCTTTTCACATATGCATCCTGCATGTTCAGTGTTATTCAGTTTCAGTGGGGTTATATACATATAGGGTCTGTCCTCAGAAAAAATATATAAATATTCTGTTACATGGTTTTTATTCCTCCTATTATGAATAACTGAACCTACTGTATAACATGAAAGGAAATGAGTGATTAAATATGACATTTACGTAGCTGGCTTCAGTACCACATTTTTGTACATAGTATATTCTTGACATGTGTAAATATATGTAATTTCTTATGAATATAGACAGTGCCTTCCACTAACGTCATTGTGTAATTCATTTATTTTTTGTCTTGGTATGAATAATTTAAAAATCGGTTACAATCGGTTTTACCTAGCTCTAGGTAGCAGCTAACGAAGCCGGGCAGCTACAGTGCTACACTCTGTGGGCATGTAAATGAGAGCTCAAGGATATGCCCCCAGAGTGTAGCGCTGTAGCTGCCTGGCTATATTAGCTGCTGGCTGTAGCAACTCAAGATTTTTTCGGGCACCAACACTACAACCGAGATCTATGTGAAGACTCGCCGGATTTCTCCTTTAACTGTGGGTCTGTGTTTTCATAGTTTACTGTTTTTCAGATTGGCCTTGAAATTTCAATGAGAAAATAATGTCTCTAAAGGAGTAAACTGATCCCTTGTGACATGGGCATAACTTTAATGTTTTTGTATAAACATACAAATCTATCTTTCCCCACTTTTCTAGCTTGGAGCGGTTTTCTTTTTACCATTGTTTGTGTCACTGTATACAAATGCAATGAACTGACATGATTATTGAGACTTGGGTTCCTTCTACAGTACATTTGCTACAGTATGTTAGTAGCTCTGCTCTCGTGAAAAATATTAACTTCTGTAAAGTAAGGTCTTTTCTATAGAGGTAGATGCAGAGAATAGACCTGTTCTATGTACTGTATAGCGGTCTTTGTCTCTGAAGTGCTGTGTGACCAGTGAGCTACCACCTCAAAGTTGGCTGACTTTGTTGACAGAAGTCTGGCCCCTCATTAGTGGCACAGTTCTTACTGACCCTTTAACATGTACACAAGACAAGCATGGGAAAGTAGGTGGCTGCATTGTCCGTGTTTTTTGATCTCTGAAATGCCAAGAAGGCTGCTGAACCTTAACCTTTAAGACCAACAAAGCCTACAAACAGCCACAATGAGGCTTATAATCGGGTCCATCTCACCAGAAACCGGGCCCCTGAGTGGGCAGGAGAAAAAATGTCACCTGCAGCAGAGCAGGAGGGACAACAGCAGGCACAGATGCCAACCACTGAGGCGGTTGCGGTCAGGGCCAGATCTCAGCCTGATGTGGGCCCAATAAGAGCCATACCAAGACTGCTTTATAGGTCTGGTCTACCTTGTCTCCCCTCCCTGAATGTGACGCTACACAATATAACTTCTGTTGCTGGATGATGTAGTTTGGGCAGTTTCTCTCTTTGATACTGGGTGACATATTTTTTTTATTTATTTGGAAAGCAATATCACCAGTCGGCAACTTGTAGCAATCGTCCAATCAGAGCACTAGGAATTGGTCATGGGATTTGCTATCAACATCGCTCAGATAGTTGCCTGTGTATTATAACCCAAATCAAACTTTCTTTTACTGTAGATGGCTGCAGCCATCTTGCAATTTCGACTCGGAGTTAATGAGGTTCCTCCGACTTGCCAAGTTGAAATCCAACTGGACTTGCCAAGTGCAACTGGAACACACACCATTATTCTAGTTAACACCCCCCCCCTCTTCCCCCCCCCCATAATTTAAAAATCACACACACACACACACACACACACACACACACATACACTCTGTAAAGCATTTAGGGTCCCCCTCCCTCTGGGTGGCCTCCACCTAGAGCTCCTGAAAGTAATGCATGAGGCTGAGCCAAGGATACACTCGACATTCTCTGACTGCGACACATTTTTCATGACCATTATAACAACTCAAGTGCCTATTTGCTGGCTGAACAGAATCTTCAACAAGTCTGGAATGAGTGGGCATGTTTTCAACTGAATTCCAAGGCATATAGTTCATGAAATTTTTTCACCATAGTATCAGATAAAATAAGAGAAATTTGTATGGAAATACCATTTAAGTGCACAAGGCTATGTCCCATGTTTTTTTTTTGACATGCCATTCCATTGGTTTCAACCTTTGTCAGTTAGAGTCCCATTAATACGTTGCACCTCACCGAGGCTGTTTTTTAACACTGAAAAGCTTTGCCCGGCTACGCCTGACAACATGCATATTTGTCATGTGGCTTGTTTCCCGGCTGCCATTTGTTGTCATTTTCTCGGGTATCCTTGTCAGGTCTCTCTATGGAACAGGGAGTCCACATAGTGGCCGAGCAACAAGGTCTTTTAGCATCCTCAAACTCCAGAGTGTGCTTAAAAGGACTTGATTTGTCAATTGCATATGCCATTGTGCATCACACAAACCCATTTTCTGCTTCTTTCTCTCGCACCCCATGACGTTCCTGGGAAACCATGGAGAGAAACAGGCAAATTCCTCACGCTGCCTTCAGCTCTCTCGGCAGGCCTTTATGTCATGCTATTCACGCCAGTCTAATATGACATTTGAGAACAATGGGAATATTTTAGAGCGTTAACAACACTATTTAAAGGTTATTGTTCCGATTTCTGTTGCGACTTTAATTCTGTAGTCTACCTCCCTCGGCTAACAGGTTTTGTTTATGATCGTTGAGATATAAACCTCAGAAATATCTCTCTCAGAGGTTGCTGCAGCCACACTCAGCTAGTAGAAACTATAGCCAGGCCACATGCAAACACATACATTTAATAGAAATATAGTCATTCTTTATAGTTTAGATTTCAAGCTTTTGCCATATGGCACCATATGTTTTGCGTATGACTCAGGGGGTTGTGGTCTCAACAGCACGTACGAGGTTCAAAACAAAACCCTATGACTTAAGTATTACCATCTGTCATTGTGTCCAGGGCCTAGCAAGAACACATGGCCGGTGGAATTCCACATGGTCATTGCATTCCACACAGCAAGTGAAACCCTCCATCTTCTACAGCAATATCTCTCTTTTACAGTAACATACAATTTTCTCTCTGCATTTTTTTTTTTTTTAGTGTCAGGGACCCAATTTCATATGAAATAATATGCAGAGATGAGCCTAAAAAAGCATGTATCTTGACAAGTGGGCCACTCTATCCCAAAATACCAATTATACATACATGGGGTCTAACACAATGGGGTTAAGCCTACCACGCTAACGTTTGCTGCCTTTGATAGCTGTGCCTTCAAGGGCCTGCATTGCATGTACAATGTGGACCTGAGGGATTATGACATCATGGATCAGAACCCAGGACCCTCCCTCATCCCCCCTCCCTCACCACCACCACTATTCTTAATTAATGGAGACGACAATTATTTTTGCATACCAATACAGTTTGAATTCTAAATAAGAAGCTGTGAGCGCACCAGCCATATGGTGTTGTCTGACACAAGGAAATTAGGCCACCGGTGCTGTCTGTTGTGTTGTCACGGCTATAGCCACCTGCTTAGGTATCTTAGTAGAGATTATTTACATCACACAACTTCCTCTTACATAAAAAGCACATCATGGCACACCATTCAGAAAAAAACTTCCCCTGCAACATTCAAACAAGCGTTTGAGACTTCACTGGGCTGGCTGAAACCCCTCACTTTCAGCCTCTTTTCTAATGTCTTTTTAAAAAGAAATGCTTCAAAAAAAGGAGAAGAGGTTGAAGGGGTAAAAAACAGTGACATACCTTCACTGCCACGAAGCCTGGGACACTCTGCCAACTTTAAGGGCAAATTTCAAAGACCTCTTGGTTGGCTGTTTTGACAGTTGAGAGTCGGCCAGGTTAAGGGAAAAAAGCAAGAAAACTCTGAAGTCACAGTGGTTATCTGTCTTCTTCGCTAAACCTCTGACCTCTGTGTACACCAAGGTGACCTGTTCTGAAAAGTCGGTCCTTCCCCTGCTGAGAAGAGCCTCTCTACTCCCTCCACAAACATTCATTCACGCAGCCTGCTCTCTCTGCAATCTGTGGCAATGAATGGTGAGTGGTTGAAAGGTATTATTAAGGTCCTCACAAGAGTCATGGTCGCGTTATAGCAATTAATTTGGACAACTTAGGACATATTGTGCTATTATATTATATTATACATATATTTTTAAAGTAACTTCACCTTAATCATATTCACACCAGTTCAGTTCAATTTCAATTCAAGTAGTACCTTTATTTCATCCCCTCATAATTCTTTAACACCAACCATTTGGGGATAACAACACCTGCCAAAGTTTACTGGAGAGTTAATGGTAATATTTTTTCTCACAGAGCCGTGAGCCCATCTCACATTCCTTTTCTCTGTTCATCATTCATCACACATCTGCAAATGGACTTTAATTCAGACATGTCATTTTTAGATTTCAAACCACTGAGAGGTCTTTTTGTAGATGCTCTCTCTCTCTCTTTCTCTCTCTCTCTCTCTCTGTGTCTCTCATTCTCTCATACACACACATACATACACACACCCAACACCATTGTGTGTCAGTGCCCCATTGGATTGAGCTGTGAATGTATCTAGGTCCTTCTTTCCATTTTTCAACCTCATGTGAAATTCAGACAACATAATTGCTGCTTATTAAACTACAGCTATAAGAAATAAAAATGTTCAGAGATGTCAGGGTGAAACGCCACTGGCAACATTCGCACAGTTTAGTGTCTGGATTCAATATTTTTCAGCCATACAGCAAAAACTCTCCACAGCTTTGAAGGATTATCTTCACTTTGGCCCTGTTCTTAGCTAGTGAATACACTTTGGCCCAAACTTTCAACTTTTGAATGTTTCACTATACAGAAGTCTAACAAAAGAAGTGGTTTAATTTTAAGTTTAATTACAACTACAATGTTCTATTGATTGATTATGCTGACTCACTACATACTGTATATGGTGGATGATGAGGTCTTGGATCCAGTGAGCTCAGCATGTGATACTGCAGCGTATTATATTACCATTCAGTGTATTAAATTGTCATACTGTGTATTGAGGAACTTGACCCATTTAAATCAGTTGTAGATGAACTAAGTACCCTGTTAGCGCTAAAATGTACACCCAGTTAGTTGAAAATTAACGAAAAGGGGAAATCCTACATTGTGCCGCTTTAAAGTGTTGCTCTTTAGAGAAGAAAAGCTAATTTCCCCCCCTATCCTATATGTTCTATTACATATTTGGCTTTTTTACTATAGCTTAATGTGTGAAACATGAGATAGTGTAGTTCATTGTGAGTGGGCAGCAGTGTGAACAGGAGTATGGGGACATACTGTAGGGGTCTGCTGTGTGAGTGGGGATATGGGGGTCTGTTGGGGTTTTCAGGAGGCAGCATTGACCTGCTCTGACACTGCACTGTTTTCCGTCCCCCTACTGTGTGTGTGTGCGTGTGCGTGTGCGTGTGCGTGCGTGTGCGCGCGCGTGTGTGTGGGTGTGTGTGTGTGTGCATGTGTGTGTGTGTGTGTGTGTGTGTGTGTGTGTGACTCCAGTACATCATCTCCCACACACAGGTTCACATCCCAACGCACCCAACTCCTCCTTAGTGTTGGGCATGGGTGATGCAAGTTCTCTTCTGCCCCCATTTAGATCCTGGCATTATCTCCGAGTTTGTGGCTTTGCCAAGAAGGCATAAAATATTTCTCTGCCTTTCGGCCATTTTGGGTCTGTCTGCGAGTGAACTGGCTTGTCCACGCCGACTTTTATTTTCATTTGTGTGGTCTTGGGAGCATTTGGCTTTGCTTTCTGTCTACTTGTTAATTAACTGCTTCCATGAAACTTTAATAAACTTTGTATAATAAACTCTGTTTATACTTAAATGGAAGAAAAATACAAAATGAAGCCAACATGTACTGTTTGTCATGCAAATGTGTAGGTACAGTTATGCAAGTGGATCACCACAGTAGGGACCCTTGACAGCCCCAGCACTGCACTGTATTTTCACATAATCCTGAGCCGTGCTCTGGATATATACAATCCTGAAGAATACAAGTTCTTAGTTGAACTCCAATTTAAACTATGTAGCATAAATACCTTTTGAACGTGTCCAAAGACATAATCCTTCTCCATGGATGCAGACACTTTACGTTCCTATGGAGGAAATAAAAAATGTCCTTAATAAAATGCCTTTCAGCTGACCTGTGGTGGTACAAAATGAGGTTGCCTTGGTCTGTGGTTTTGAATAATTTATTCCTCTCCCCACCAAGACTGTTTGCTAAACAGAGGGGTCCTCTGCAGTTCACCTCTTCTGCATCACTGGCACAGCACCCGGGGGAGGCCTGGAGTGTGCTTTAGCGAGCCCTGCCTTTGTGTCAGAGGACAGCATCTACAAATGTTGAAAATGTGCTTTCTGCTTGGGGGAAAAGCCATGGAGAATATGGAGGGGTTTTTAGGCCTGCCTGCCCGCCTGCCTGCCTGCCTGGTGAGGTTCCTGCTCTCTCTCTCTCTCTGTCTCTCTGTTTCTCTGCTCTCTCTCTCTCTCTCTCTCTGCCTCAGTCGTTCAGCAAAAGAAAATATGCTGTCAAGTTTTTTTTTTCATTTTTGTATTTCAAGGACAGTGAGGGTATGAAATGAAAATATCAGCTCTTGACCTGCCTGAAGGGTGTCCTGTGTGAGTTCAAGCAGTAGAGTACTTGATGAATTAAATGTTGTTAATTGTAAATCCTTTTGTGACTCCCTGCTCCTCTTGGAATACTTTTCAACCTTAGTGTATGGTCTTTAATCATGCATGGAAGAATATCATATCGTGCAGAGATGTTGCTGAGCCAACGTTGACTGGCAGGCTGTGACAAGCACTTTGATCTCCAAGTGAAAGGTGTGGAGCTGCAGCAGAAATTATCAATGAGAGGGATGGGGGAGGTGGAGGTGGTGGTGGTGGTGGTGGTGGTGGTGGTGGTGGGGGGGCAGAGAAAACATGGGCTCAGCCAATTAGAATGCTATGTTTTATTCAGCGCCGTCGAGGGCACTTTTGAACACGTGTGCACCCAGTGAATGAGGGCAAAAATGTCACTCTGTCAATGGATTGAGTGCCCTAATTCATTTCAATGGATGATTAGTGAGATTCAAGCAACTCTGAGAGAAATAAGTATGTTTCACATTGTCATTGTTTCACAGTGTAATCATCTCTTTCCTTCTTGCTTCATTCAGCTCTATGGTTTGTCATGTCCAAGGCCATATGGCTGAGGCCAAAATTGCTGTATTACTTGAGAGACCTTTTTAAATGTCGAAACATTGACCTCCTGTCAAGAATTCTGTGCCAGAGATGTGATAGGTATAGTCCATTCTAACTGAGTGAAAGTATTTTTTAAAGAAAGTTTATATGAAAGATTAATTAGTTTTCTGTACTATACAAAGAAATTCTATGACAGCACAGTGGCTCAGTGGATAAAGAATTAAAACTTTATTTTCTATGAATTCCTGAAGAAATTAAATTCTGTGACATTCCATGAGATTTTGTAGCCTTTTTTTAAAAAGTACTTTTGCACACCACACTTTTCTGTGCAGTTTTACACATTTCAGACAAACATTGCATTTAGAATTTGACTTCATCTTTTTATTTTCAGTTATTTTGGATAAATCTGATATACTACTTCTGCTATGATAAACAGACTTACTGGTAATGTTGATATGCATACCTGGGCCTATCTACGCAATCTATTAGGTCTTCAGATCATTTCAACGTGACCTACTTACGAATCCTGAACTGATTGCCTCATTCCTCCAAGCTCAGCATCTAATAGTGTGAAATATTTATGCCGTTTCAATGAACACAAAACAGTGTTGTCTGTATGTCTCTCCAACATTGTTTGGGTGATTCATGAGACGTACACACTTCAGGGAGAAGGTGTGTGTTCTGAGATCATTTACTTCCCCTCATTATTCTAATCGGCTTCTGAAGCGGTTAACCCCACAGCAACGAGCGAACCTCCGCAAATTCAAACTCCCGACTCTTTATAAATATTTTCATTTATTTGCCCTCCTTCTCCCCTACAGAGATGGGAGATGGGTTCTGGCTCTGGCCCCCTCCTGTGTGTGTGTGTGTGTGTGTGTGTGTGTGTGTGTGTGTATGTGTGTGTGTGTGTGTGTGTGTGGTGCGTGAGTGCGTGTGTGTGTGTGTGTGTGTGTGTTTGTGTGTGTGTGTGTGTGTGTGTGTGTGTGTGTGTGTGTGTACTACCCTTACTGAGACGGGAGACAGGTTCTGGCTGCTTTGGCATCAAGGGGGAGCTGTAACTCCTTTTGTCCATCTAAGGTTACCAGGCGGGCCGCATCCTCCCTGTGCGCTTGGTGTGTGTGTGTGTGTGTGTGTGTGTGTGTGTGTGTGTGTGTGTGTGCATGTGTGCGTGTCTGTGCATGTATGTGTGTGTGTGTGCCTGCTTTCTCACACTTTACCGGCTCCACCGTGTCACATAGATTTAAATGTATCTGCTGAGGGGAAAATAATCAATGCAAATTCTCAGCAATGCACCCAAACAAATGAGTCCTTCTTGACTTAGCAAGATGCCATTTCACTTCAGGCCTCGAACCGCAGTTTCTCTATCCAAATGCATTCCCACTACCACTTTCTCCAAGAGCGGACATAGTGATTTTCCCCTCTCTGTTATAGACTTGTTATAGACCTGATGAATGGGCTTACATGTATTACATAGTTTCTACACCATGGAGCAACCAGTGATCTGCACAAACAGGTAGGTGCAACTCTAATGTGTTTCCAATGTTTGGGGCTGTTGTTGTTGTTGTTGTTGTTGTTGTAGTTGTTGTTGTAGTTATTGTTTTGTAGTTTGAACCAAAAATGAAAAAAAAAAAAATGTAGTGACATTATATGCAACCTACCAATACATTATTATTATTATTATTATTATTATTATTATTATTATAATTTTTTTTTTTTTTTTTTGAATTGTCATAGTACTAATACGAGATGATGGAAATTGTTTATTTGCTGGAAACCCTTGACTGGCAAATGAGGCAGTTGGAAAATATGCTTCAAAGAGCCATATAATTAAATATGAGGATAATGAAATATTAAAGATAATGAAATTATGAAATTTTAAAAGTAAGAGTATAAAACATACATAACCAGCACAGGCTGTGTATTTGGGAAGGAAGTCTTTATATTGACCCAGTCCAGACCTCCCCTCAGAGGATTGTGATGTATCACTTAAAGTCCTGACTCGGATTTGTTCGTATGTAGATTTAGCAAATGAAGGAAAAACAGGAAGTATGGCAGCTTGGAGCTCGTGGTGTGGAGAAAAAGAATCTCCCTGCAAAATGATTAATGTGGTGCTCAGGTGCCCAGAAGATTGAGTGATCCTGTCATCGTGCCATATGGTCCCAATTTAATTCAGAGAGCACTGGTCCACTCAAAGCCGTCTCACTGTTATGGCTGAGAAAGAAATTCATAGAGTCTACAATCAAACTTCAACTGATTGTTAAACTAATTATTTACAATTACGTGTAACAGTCCGAATGTAAAGTATTAATGAAAAGCTTATTTATTTGTTTGATTTTAGGATATAAAAACCAATATATATACTGCAACATTGATGCTTGAAAATCAGGTCACAAAGTGAAGTTAAAGTAAAGGTTGCTCTCGTTGAAGAGAAATGATGTAACAGTAATGACATCATCTCAAAGCTGAATCACTCTGATTTTCACTTATTAAAAAATAAGTGATTTAAAAAAGTAGTTATGTGTGGTAATGTGTATTTGGGAAAAAATGCACAATGAATATCATCCATCTAATTTAAAGAAATGTGTTTAGTCAAATTAATATGTATTATTGCTCATTAATAAATGCATCCATTTACTATCTATTCAGATGCTTCTTTCACGCAATTATGTCAGATATTTGTCAACATTCACACTAAAATGAAACAGTCATTTTCTAAATTTGTGCTGACTTTATTCAGGTATAGTTATATATCATGTAATATTTTAGAGGGTGTCCATAATTGTGATGGAAAGAAGCGGTCAGAGCGTCCGGCGTCAGCGGCCTATCAGGACCTTTCTCAGCATGGCGAATCAACTTGAAGGATATAATTTGCCACGCTGTGAGCTTCATTCCATACCACTTTTCCGAGGCCTTCCCCAAAAAAGTGCTTTAGATTTAAAAATGTTTAAGAAGGCTGCTCTTATCCACCTGAACTTTAAAAACCTGACAGCGAATTGGGGTCACTGGACCTCGAGGATCCCTTCAGTCTGTGCATTCAGACTGGTGCTTAGAGCCCATCTACAGAGAGGAGGAAGGGGGTGGGGGGGCTCTGCCTTTAATATGTTTGTCTGTCACATCTCTGCGATGACAACATGTTTGGGGTGAGGCTGATGTGTTATATAGTGGCTGCATGGTCTGGCATTTGAAAGTATTCTCAACAGATTCTTTTGCGCTTGGTGTGCGATTGGGTAAAAGGCATCCTGCTGGCAAATCTGTCAGAAATATCAGTCACACTTATCTCAAACTGAGCACTCAAGCTCTGTGTGCAAGTTTAAAGGGCCACTATCAGCACCCACCATCTCCTGTTAATGGGCATTTGCTGCAAATACACAGTGCGTAGGTATTAGGCAGAAGGCAGCTCAGATTAATGGTAGAGTTCCCCGACTACTTGCAGCTCTTTGCTCATTGTTAATTCTTCCATCCCTGCAGGGGACTGTGACTTGCGGAGATAAACCTCTTTCAGGCCAAACTCAATTGGTTTTCATTATCCTAGATGTGGTTCTAGTTTAACTGGCTTAATCCAGAGCCATGGCTTGCAATGTCTCTTTCTGCTGTTTAAACAAGACGATTCATTTCTTCACCCTTTTTTCATGATTTCTTTTTGGAATCTGGGTGTCAGGATTTCAATAGAGGCACAAAGACACCCCATGTGATAGAGGCTGTGAGAAGAAAGCCATATCACGGGAATTCTACGACAGATTTTCACTTACGGAGGCGATTTGCATTTCAGCACGTACAACCTGCAACAACATCCATTCCATTCTCACATAGGGTTTCGCCTTTGCGGACTATCATGAGTTCAAATTGTATAGATTTTGTATGATTATCAATTTAGCCAGTGTAATACATCACCATGTCCACATTTCCATATCACATTAAAGCCTTATCCTTTAACATGCCCCTTTGCACTGATTACTGTTACATTCATAATAGGCTATTAATATGCCAACATGGTCAGTGCATATCCAAATGTTAATAGAATGTGCAATTAATACATTCACGTTCACTCGCTGCACAAAATCCATCAGATCATCTATTAAATTGTTCATGGACTATTTCATGTGATCATATCTGTTGGGCCAGTTTTATGCACAGATTATGCATTTATATGCAGTTACAATAGATATTTTGCCAAAGTAAATGTGAACAAGCTGAAAACCTGACTGAATCTACTGCTGTTGATCTCTTTGTGGCTGTACGTACTATACATACATACTTATATAATTGCTTTTAATGATAACATGTAGTTAAAATAAAACAATTATGTGGATGATGCCTGGCACTTGGGTAGTTTTGTGTCTGTTTTAGTTCATCGAGTTCAACTATACAAGTGCATGTTTGTCCTGTAGCTGCTGAAGTAGTGACTGTTCAATGGCGTGTCCTCATACATACTGTACCTATTGTCCTTATTTGTCATTCCACCCCCAGGTTCCTCCATTGCCATCGCCTTTCAGGCAGACGGAGTGCATATTGCCTCCAAGACTGAATCCTTAGAAGAGAATCAATCAGAGCTACAGTAAGTACCTGTGGTTCTCCACCGTGTGTGTGTGTGTGTGTGTGTGTGTGTCACATCCAGTGCTTTTGTTATCAATGTTTCATAATTTGCTGTGGGTTTTTTTTTCATGGACTGGGCTGCATAAGTATTAACTATCATTTCATATGAGCCCAACACTACACTTTAAAATCTTTGGAGTTCGACAGAACGCCAACCATTTGAAAAATCCCTGTTTGTCAAGAAGACAGGTCTTGAGAATGGTATAGTTGCCGCTCCAGTGAATCATGTATATGGCGGAGAATTGTAAGGAGGTGTGGTGGTGACCTGAACTAAAAATGAGGCCTGAGTCCCATTGAGTTTGTGCCAAGTTTCCGAACGGTTTGGGATAAGAGGCCAGGGTGGTCCGCTGGACCTTTTTTTACTTGTTTGGGGTGAATAAAACAACTCATAGGAAATCCTGATGGCCACCACAGAGCTCGCTGCGGTCCCAGTCCTCCATCATTAATTTAACGCAGCTCCAGATGTCATTCGGTGGGAAGCCTGAAATACATTTCTACTTTTGTGATTGCCGCACTTCAAGAGAAATACAATTTAAGCACTATGCTGTTAAACCCAATGAGTCAGTTATAAAGTATGACAGTCTGTATCTCTGCTCACTGAATTGAGACAAACAGGAAGCCATGTTTTTTTTTTGGATCAAACAATTAATGTGCTGTTCACCATGCCCATGGCATACACTAGTTAATGTTTATAGTTTATGCCTTTCGCAGGAGTACATGTGCAGACATGTCTGTTGGTCCACAGCCTGAAAGTGAGCCCTGGGTTGATTGCTTTTGCTCGGGCCAAGTCTAATAGTCCCTACGGCACCGTTCTTGGTGATTGGGCCGCGGTGGGCAAAATTTGCACATCCAGCATGTGCCGGCCTGCCGTTGGCCACCAACCGCGACCCCTGTAAAAGAAAGGACCCGTGGTGGCACTACAAGCATTTTCTGACCAAAATGGAGTATAGTGCCAGAGAACTGCTTTGGATATCAGAGTCATGTCTGAATGGAAGCAAATATTTGCACTGACGGCCATTTGAATTCCCAGTTATAACATTAATTAGTATTTTTGGCATTAGCTATTGCTTAATAGTAGGCTATATATATTTTAAAAAATTGGAGGGGTGTGGATAGATGTGACTGAAATCACTACAATGTACCCTCGCCAGGGAATGTTCCAGGAAATAATATGAAACAGGAAACTCTCTATTTGGCCATTTTTAGACATTCATTTCCTCTTGGAAAACATGCATCATCTTACTCTGAAACCTTCACCAACTTTTCCCATGTCAGTAAATAGCCTTGAATAAACTGAAAAATACAAACACATGTGCAGGCTCTGATGCAGCTCGTCTGATTGTCAATAAGATTTGTCAATAAGATGTATCATCATGAGGGCACTAGTTAAATCTATGCATTCTGGAGAGGTGATCTCTATAGTAAATCATATACTCCAGATATACATTCATATATGGTTACAAATATGCCAAACTGGAAATTATATTTAAATTTCACTTCAAATACATCACTTATTATCACAAGTTGATGAAATGTAAAGCACATGTGGCATTATGCTATCATTGAAAAGAAGTGGGTCTTCTCTTTCCATCAATTTCTGGGGGAAAAAAGAGGTTTTCTATCTCAGTCATTCCAGTGAAAATAACCAATACTGGGAGATAAACATGCCATCTTTAAGCCTAACAGGCATCAATACAGCTACTGTTTCAGCTCCAACCAACAGAAGCTGAATGTCAATATCCTCAATCATGGAGGTCAAATGCAGGTACCTCATTCAGGTTGCTGAGAATACTACTGTACCTATACAGTCATGCTATGTAGCTGGCCAGTATTGAAAGCTTTTGAATGTCTTAAAGCAACATATTTATACCTTACAATGATGGTTTTAAACTCATTTTGATGGGACTTGTTAGAGAAAATGGCGCCTCTGTCATTAGCCCTTCATCCCCAGAATGCATGAATGACGCTAAAGGTGTAGCCAGTGCTAAAGGTGTTTCATAGCCAGTGCTATGAAAATTGATATCGGGTGGCATATATCAGTTTTCACAAAGTGTTGCTTTAAGTTTAAGTGAGCTGTGCCTTTTTCAGTGGAGGTAGAGCAAGGAGAGGACAGTGTGTGTGACCTACGGGGTCAGTGGAACCTGTGTGCTGCTATCCATCTGTGTAGATAGACACTGTCCCAAGGTCAGACATGATCCCAGCGCCACGCACGCCATGAGGACTCCCAGGCAGGACACAACATACTGTGAGTGTGGGCTGGAAGTCCACTGCAAGTGAACCACAGAACTCTACGCTTGCCAACGTTTCTTCGAAAAATCATCCTCATCTTCCATGTGTCCGTGTACATATACCCCCCCCCCCCCTTTAGCCCTAGCTCCAGAAGATAGTTCAGTTGCTTTACACTCTGACTGTCCTTAATGCTGTCATCACTCCCCTCATGCACACTTAGGCCGCATTTACCAATAATTATTTCCAGATGTACGTCTTCTTAACAAATACATATGGCTACATGAAAGTAGAGTGAACGATACCACGACATACATTGGGAAAAGAGATGAAAGCTGGCAAGCATCAGAGCAATGTTTCTTTGTGTGTATGTGTGTGTGTGTGTGTGTGTGCGTGCGTGCGTGTGTGTGTGTGTGTGTGTGTGTGTGTGTTTGAATGAGTGTGAGTGAGTGTGTGTGTCCAATGATTTCAGATACTGAACAAAAAAGCTCTTCTGCCAACAGTGCATCAAATAGGTTTACATAAAAAGGAAAATCTGATTTGTTTGGGTGCCTGCTGCAGATTGTTGTTTGACAGGATTCAAATAAACAAACAACAATGACAGATAAATAGACAGAAAAACAAACAAACAGGTTGGGTTGGTTTGTAAATAAGTCAGCCTTTTCAATACACAACAACATGTTTTACATGATTTTTCTCATTGCTGCCTTTAACAGAAGTAGTTATCATGAGCGAGAGACCAGTTTATACTAATAGCAGTACTGAGCAATCTACTTTTGCTTGCCCGTCAGACACGATCTTAATCTTCACCCGGTGTTATAGCTAATCTTTGCTTTGAGATTATGGGATTTAGTATATTGACCATTGTTTCAAGAGAAAGATTACAAATGATTAGCATTTAAAGAGGTATATTCAAAAGGATATTGCCAAGGACACCCTTTCACCATTCATTCAGTATGTGAGCACCGTGTTAGTCCATTTAATATCAGTCATGAGAGTATGGTCAGTGAGCATCAGCTATACGGAAGTGGTCTGAAGGATATTCAGACTAAGTGGAAAAAAACATTAAACACCAGCTTTACGATTAAAATGTCTGTTTTGTAGACTAGTCATCTGGAATAAACATTTCAGTTTAGAGCAGTCATCTGAACCTCAGAAGTAATTGAAGGAACACATTTTCTTGAGTGACTGGTTAATGCATTTGTTAAATTGCATTTTAATAATCGCTAAAAAAAAATTGTTTTTTTTTAAATGCGATGTTTAAAATGAAACGCTTCAATATTTCATTGAGTTTTGGAGGTCACGATAACCTGGAGAAATCATAGCGCCAAAGTAATGTTACTGTGGAGGAGTCATTGAAACCTTTCCTTGTTTAAGGACGTTTCCACACACTTAAGACTAAGAGTCTGGTAACCTCACGAACAGTTAAGATTGTAGACATATTTTCCCTAGATATCATCTCTCTTTTCGCAAAGTTTTTGGTATGATATTGATAATGTTTTCTGTTAAACTGTAGATAATTGCCTCTGCTTCGATGGATATTTTGCCACTTCTGGCTGAATAAGACATAATCTTTTATTTGTGACATTTACTGCAAATAATTATCACAAAATTGTTCATAATAATTCTCTTCTCGATAATCATATTTTGCTTGTTCAAAATGAGTAGTCTCCCTGCTTGTGTCCTTTTTCGTTGTAAGTTAATCAGGTGAAATATTGTTCCTTTGGAGCTGCACAAACAGCACAAAACGATAATGTTTAATTGTATATTTTAATGTGAATTGTAATGCAAGTCTACTGTTCTTCCTGTGGCTAAACATCATTTTGAACAACATGCACTTGTAATGACTGGCTGTTCAATATATCTCATTATGTATGTATACAGTATGTGGTTGTAATCCTTGTTAATAGAGGATTCATTTGAGGTGCATTTATTTGATTAAATTTATTGGGCTTATTTTTCTCTTGATATTTTGTTCCATGACTCTGTCTGTGTATAAAAAAAGGAATGATATGTGTTGGCTGATCACTTATTTAGTGATGAGAGATTCGGTAGGTTTGAGTCCAGCCTGTTGCTGATAGTTAAATAGTTGCCTAACTGACTGTAATGGGATCAGGTCTTTATACAGCAGAGATGACATGGCACCAGACTCATAGATGAATCATTAATCCATCACCAATTTACGAAGTGGCGCAATGAAAGTCACCACATGGATTAAGATCGAAGATCTTAATGTGAGTAATGTAAGTTGAGTGAGTGAGTGTGAGTATGCTTTAAGGCCTACAGTACAGAGATAGAGGTAGGCTATGCTTTGACAGAGGCCTGCAGTACAGAGTTAGAGGTAGGCTATGCTTTAAAGGAACACGCCACCCAATGTCAGTAGTAATATATGTTCTTACCTTAACTTTCACGAGTTGAGTCATACCTCTCCCGTGTCCGTACGTGCACTCAAACGCTCTGGTGCGCGGCTGGACTGTGTTAGCATGTTGCTATGCTAGCGGGCTTTGACGGCAACTAAGCGTAGAAGTAATCAAAAACATCCACGTTTTACCGACTTAAATACAGTTGCACGAGTAGTTGATAGAAATGCTACGGCCACGCAACGTGAAACGTGGCGATTTTCCAAGCGAATAAACCGGGGAACTACAATGTGTGGCGCAATAGCACTTGGGAGTACTTCGACCTAGCGTAGTAGTATTGTTAACACCTAATTGTAGATCCTATCCACCACAGAGTTTAGAATCCATGCTGGATCGACCCTCAGCCTCTCCCTCCCCTCTGAGCGAGAGAGAGGCACACACACTAGAGATGCGCTGATGGGCTATTATTTCAACCATAACTGCATAGCAAAACTTATCATCCATCAGCACTCCATCAACACCAAAGTTTTTTGACCAATTTTCGAAACGGCACCCGCCCACCATCCACTGGTTGTTTTAATGTAGGCTATATGGGTGATGCAGCGCTGCTGACGTGAGGCTAGAAAGCCCTTGCCTGTTCTAGGAAGACTGATCCAATGCAGCAAATATATTAAAAGGCTAAAGTCGTACATTGGCTATGTTGTAGCCTATCCCCAGAATATCAGCAGCAAACTCACTCTCTGTCTCGCAAAACAGTCTCCAAATAAAACGCACATCGGCCTGTTGCCTTTTCTGCCAGCTTGTGAAAATATATCGTCCAAAATGCTTGATTGCATTGCATTCTCCACATTTTTAGCTACATTTTCATGTACCACATCAGCATTTTTGTTCAGTGAATCTTTTGTAAATTGCTTTATAATTACCGTCGGGCCTATAGGCCTATTGCCTGGCTTGCCTCAGCTTCGGTCACGTCCTTTTACAATTTTATCATTGTAATAAAAAACGCAATTTGCCACATAATTTCAACATGCTCCTGGCCTACTAATTAATGCCTATTGTACTTTATTTTTTGCAAAAAGAAAGAAATCCTTGATAAAATAACAAGTCATTCACATTATAGGCTACTTTACACACTGTTATGTCAGGGTGACTGAAAGCCTGTTCTGAAGACTCCCATTCATTTTGACTGCACGAGCGCGTCTTTTTCAGACAGACAGCGCAATTCATTTCAAAGCAATTTACAAAAGATTCACTGAACAAAAATGCTGATGTGGTACATGAAAATGTAGCTAAAAATGTGGAGAATGCAATGCAATCAAGCATTTTGGACGATATATTGTCACAAGCTGGCAGTATAGGCAACAGACCGATGTGCGTTTTATTTGGAGACTGTTTTGCGAGACAGAGACTGAGTTTGCTGCTGATATTCTGGGGATAGGCTACAACATAGCCAATGTACGACTTTAGCCTTTTAATATATTTGCTGCATTGGATCAGTCTTCCTAGAACAGGCAAGGGCTTTCTAGCCTCACGTCAGCAGCGCTGCATCACCCATATAGCCTACATTAAAACAACCAGCGGATGGTGGGCGGGTGCCGTTTCGAAGATGGGTCAAAAAACTTTGGTGTTGATGGATGGCTGATGGATGATAAGTTTTGCTATGCAGTTATGGTTGAAATAATAGCCCATCAGCGCATCTCTAGTGTGTGTGCCTCTCTCGCTCAGAGGGGAGGGAGAGGCTGAGGGTCGATCCAGCATGGATTCTAAACTCTGTGGTGGATAGGATCTACAATTAGGTGTTAACAATACTACTACGCTAGGTCGAAGTACTCCCAAGTGCTATTGCGCCACACATTGTAGTTCTCCGGTTTATTCGCTTGGAAAATCGCCACGTTTCACGTTGCGTGGCCGTAGCATTTCTATCAACTACTCGTGCAACTGTATTTAAGTCGGTAAAACGTGGATGTTTTTGATTACTTCTACGCTTAGTTGCCGTCAAAGCCCGCTAGCATAGCAACATGCTAACACAGTCCAGCCGCGCACCAGAGCGTTTGAGTGCACGTACGGACACAGGAGAGGTATGACTCAACTCGTGAAAGTTAAGGTAAGAACATATATTACTACTGACATTGGGTGGCGTGTTCCTTTAAGGCCTATAGTACAGAGTTAGAGGTAGGCTATGCTTTAAAGCCTACAGTACAGAGTTAGAGGTAGGCTATGCTTTAAGGCCTACAGTACAGAGTTAGAGGTAGGCTATCCTTTGATAGATACCCTCTTACCACCTTCCTTCCAGCATTTCCGTAGGGAGACCAGAGGACATCCTACCTCATCCCCCTTTCCTCATCTCACTATAGGAGACCTTCTCAGGCAATAGCGGCCTACTGGCCTAGAAATATAGACGCGCCCCTAGCGGCATCAAATTACATTTGCTGCCAGGGCTAGTCTAGCAACTCTTCGTTGGCTTGTGAGCTCCAGAAATCGAAACTCAATCAGGCCAATTAAATCGTGTATAGAGTCGTTAGGTGGGCTTAACATAATGATTGATGGCAGAGTTGCAACGGTTTGGCTTGAATTCCCTGCTACTTAAAAACAAATAAGATGGATGTTGCTGTTGGCGAACAGTGTGACACGATAGCTTTTATTAAGTTGGCAAACGTTTGAACTAGCCAACTAGCTCCGCTGGTGGGAAACGCATGGGACTCATAGCGCTGCCGCTGTCCTATTGCGTGCAGAGGGAATTTGAAAGACAACTTATTATCCCGCCCTTCGGACTGAGCACTGCGAACGGTGAGTGCCCAGACCCTACATTTTAATGTGGGTCTGGCTCGTCAGGCTAGCGGCCTACAGCCTATAGATCACAAACTAGAATAAAGGCATCCACCCTAGCAAGGTTAATCAACCCAAACGGTGACTTGATATATTGTTGAAATGAGTTAGATAAGTGGCAGAAAACAGATCACACAAATGTCACCATTTCATTTGTTTATTTATTTATTTATTTATTTTCACAGCCGCCTGTGCCACCACTGGCAGTATGGGGGTCGCCTCAGAAGGTTGCCTATTCCTCCATCTAGATCTGCCATGGCGTGCAAGGCCATAAACTGCTTCATCAGGCAGATAGTAATCATACCCTGTCAATTAAACTCTGTCAAGTTCACCTCTTGGTGAAGAGTCTCAAATATCTCTGCACTGGTTGCTAGACGCACCTGTTTGTTTGTGCCCAGAATCATTCACTTACTACTGTAGATGCCCACCCCATCATGCCAACACCAGGGCCATGTCACTTACTAGACGCCCACCCCATCATGCCAACACCAGGGCCATGTCACTTACTAGACGCCCACCCCATCATGCCAACACCAGGACCCTGCCACTTACTAGACGCCCACCCCATCATGCCAACACCAGGGCCATGTCACTTACTAGACGCCCACCCCATCATGCCAACACCAGGGCCATGTCACTTACTAGACACCAAGCTTGAGGACGGTCACAGTGCAGTGGCCAGACATTATGCAGGAGTGGTGACAGCATTGCATCTTCTTCATACAGAAGTGTATGTCTGCGAGCAGCCTCGGAACAAAGCATGTCTCATTGGAGTAGAGTGCAGTATGTAATGCTGGCTGGCTTGATTCATAGGCTACTGAATGGATGTATAATAAGCCCCATCACATCACTGACCATACTAAATGAAATGAGAGGGGAGCAATCCTGCTATTGTGTAGCCTCCAGAGGACTCGTGCATATTCATCACTGTTGATTATTATCCAAAATATCACTTCAAGTAAATCAGGTTCATTACTAAGAGTGCTACAGCCTGTCTACATTACACATATTTACTAGTTTGATGATGCAGATCATGGCTGGCTAGTGTAAGTGTAGAAGTGTAAGGTCCAAAAGGAGTTTGGAAAGGGGAATTAACTTTTTTCTTTCCAGGAAACCGTGAACATTTCTCATACAAAATATATATCCTGTCAGTGTGAAGTAATCAGGGTTGGGTTTTAATCAGGGTTTAGTATCTCTGGGTAAACCTTTGGCTCACATAAACTCTCCAGAGTCTTGATTCTCAACAGAGAGTGCAGAAGGAAAGCAGGAAGACCCACATGTGATGCGCAACCTACAAAAACATAATCAATCAAACATACAGTACAATACAATGTCTTTAACATCTTGTTCAGTAATGAAACAGTACTGGACAATTCAATGATACAACTGCAAACAAATGGCAAATACAGACAGATTTATATATTTAAAAAAGAAAAAGAAAAAGCTTTCCATTATATCACTATTCCACTATTCCATTATGTGCACAATAACAGAGCCTCTTTATTTATTAGTATTTTTTGCACAGCTAAATAAAATGGCATTGCCTATGATTTGTGTAAAGCGAAATCACTATTCATAAATAATGTGCTGTGAAAGGTAATTAGTGCAGGTGTTTTTCACACACTTATGCTCTGTGGGCCCCCAGGATGAACACAGTGGCTTGTAGAGCATAAATCAGGCTCCCGGTAACAGGCAGGAGTAATGACCTCCAGTGAGTCGAGAATCACACGGCAGGATTCATGGCCACCACGACACACTGAGCTCCCTTCTTAGAAGGTGAATCCTCTCACTATCACCCTGAAATATAATATCTAAAAATAATCACCTGCAAGTCTACTCTACCAGGTAGGCAGTAGCTGTGGTGGTAGCCACATATCATGGAGCAATTACTGTGATTTGATAAAGGTGTGTATCAAGTCTGAGCGCATAGCTGCCTTGTCAAGGTGCGCCAACATGCTGTAGAACATTTGATCATGTTATGTATAATTTCTACATTAATCTACTGTAATAATGAGTCCACTGAATTAACTTAGAATTAAATGCATTTACACACAGTTTAAGTTAAAACAATGAAACAGATACTTCCATAACATTTCTATATTACAGAATAGAGGTTCAAGCAGCAATTTAAGCCCCAAGTACTGCAATATCACCATTTCAGCACAGAGCTGACATGTCCATATATGTGTGCATAGGGCAGCAAAATAAATTCAAACATAATCAGGTGAAGACATGAAAAGCAATACAGATATTTTGGTCAGAATACTGTCCTTGGACAAATGACACAGTTTGTCTGTACCCTCAGGGCATGGAGCTGGAGTCAGTCTCTTGATTTCATGGCAATACTCAGTGGTATGGCCAAGATATGGCACGAAGGAAATAGAATAGAAAATATGAGTTATTCTTTCTTGCTCTTACAATACTGTATGAAAAGACTTCACATATTAATAAAGAGCTAGACGTTAAATTATTTAGTCGGTTTCTATCTATCTATCTATCTATCTATCTAAGACAGTGAAACAATTCATATCAGACTACGTTTGTATGCCACCAAGAACATTTTACTAGGCTCTTTGGAATGAAAGTGGTCAAAATGTTATATCTTCAGTGTTTGGGAGTACATAAAATACAGTTAGTGGTTGGACATTCATCCTTTCTCTAATTTACCTTCACGTGTGTCCAGCACCTGGTGCTAACTTGGATTGGATGGGAATACTGACCCTATTTTAGATATTTTTTTTAGAAAGATTTACTTTATATGAAAAAGCTCTTCCTGATACACTGTGGATGCATTTTATAACAGGATCACTGCTTCAGAATCACTTCCATGTTAACAAAAAAACTGTAAACATTTAGGGCCTGTTTTGCCCAGTAAAGAGAAGTAATCATGTAATCCCATCACTATGTCAAAATGTAAGCTACATTTGATGATGTTTACTGTTTTGAGTCGTTATAGAAAGCCTATGGTCACTCCAGATGGACAGCCAGATGAATGACAAAGCCTATCAAGTCTACCGTACAGAGTTGACCATCGCTCTCATAGCAGCCATGTTCAAAAAAAAAAAAAAGCTATCCCAAATCCGTCTATGCATCTACAGAATCACATCATCAACGTAAATACACAGAATAATCTAAGATGCGTGGTCACAACAGACACTTCTTTTTATTTCCTTGTGTGGATGTCAGTAATACTATTTGTTTATATACAGCCTTACAGCACTTATGGATGATGTATGGCAACAAATAGTAGTAAACCTCATGTTATAAAAAGCATGATTGTGTTTTTAATGACGAGGCTTTTCATTGTTGTGCCATAGTTACCCTTTTGGAATCATGCTAGATATCGCAAGTGTGGACAGTGTGCATGAGGTAACGGTTGTGCTGCCAAACTGGGACTAGTTGTGAACAAAGTGAAAAAGTGTGTTATAAGAATGCTATGTCCTGTATAGGGTATGCTACAGTATGTGGTATGCAGTTGTTAAGGCTGAAGTTTCTCATTCTGTTGTATTATGGCAAAGATATTTTTAGCTCTGGATTTTTCTTTGGGTCATCTTTTTTGTTTGACCTAAAAAACAGGCAAACAACAAACTGGGTGAAACAGAGATTAAACGACTAGCAAAGACAAAGAATCAGTTAATAACCACTTCAGTCATGACATGTCAGTCATGTGTACCAAACTGACTTTTCTGCACTGAGCACTGCTGCTTAGTACTGCTGAGGAAACTGTGACAAACTCTGCTCAGATGGAAATGTCATTGTAAGAGTTACTCTCTGTTCACCAGACTGATTCGTCCCGACGGTGGAAAAGTACCTATGCAGAGCACGACACGACAGCGGAGATTCTTAAGAAAGGCATGAGTCAAAGCTGGCAGTGAACGAATGAATGGAAGTGTGTGTGTGTATGTGTGTGTGTGTGTGTATCTCTGCGTGTTGTGTGTGTGTGCATGTGATTCTGGCCAGAAATGGTCTACCATACAACGTGACCTGTAAATCTGCTGTACTGAAGAGCTCACATTAAGTTTATTTTTTTTTTATTGGTCTTTTGAGGAATGTAAAAAGAGTGTTCCAGAGGTATCATGAAATAACATAATTTCTTGCTATCCAGAGGTAAAGATATATATCATGGGGGCTTCCGAGGAGATTACTGGGAAATAGGGGCAGCAAGTGAACCAGTGGTGACCCTTGTGTACTCACATCCACCGTAAGCATCTCTAAACAACTTCATGTTAAATTACTGCCTGAGTTGGGGGGGGGGGGGCTGCAGCACAAGCAGCAGAATCCCTTACCGCATATGGGTCCAGTGCCCACAAGGACCCAGGTATGGCCCGAGGTCATTTCTCGATCCCACATCTCATCTCTCCCCGACTCATTTCCTGTCAACCCTCTATAAGGGCTGTAGAAAAGCCCATCAAAAATATTGCATGAAATAGTGTCGGATATGATGAAATACGGACTCTCTAGAGGATGTGTCTATGGGATGCGCAGTATCTTTGGCCTTGGAAAGGAAATCCTCAACGTATTTCTGATCAGCTACTCCCTGAGCTCCTGCAAAAGACAGTTGTCTAATTGCAGGAGGCTTAGCGGCTTAGTTCAGTGGTAACTTACTCTCAGATGTAAAAGAATCTCAATATTTTAAGTGTTTTCTACACTCTTCTCTCTCCAGAATCATGCATGGCTTGAAGTCCTACCTAAAGAGTGCACTTTTCAGTAAGCTGTGATTTGAAATGACAAAGTGTGGTACATACCCTCACATACAATGATCCACAGTCTCTAGTTTTCTACCCAGCTTAAATGAGAAATTTATTGATGGAATGTACCTAATTCCTTTGCCCAAGAGGCCTGTATTGTGCAACGCCAGTCTGTCTGTCAGTGGCTTGTCGTAGTTACTCATTATCCAAGACTTCCATAAGACTGAATGTTTCTCAGACAGCTTCATTGCAGGAAAAGGAAGGAAAGAGACACTTCCATTTCTATTGGTCTTTCTTCAAGTCATCTCAGTCACTGATTAATGATTGGCTATTCTCATGGCCCCTGCCCCCAATACCCCTCCTCTGTCAGCCCACTTCATCCAGCGTGCATTGGATTGCCTCTGCATTGATCTTCCATTACTTCTGTGCTAGCCTGAGAGGAGGTTACAGTTCCCAGCTGCATTGAAAAGCAACAGCAAAGTTATCCATTACAACACACAATAAACCATTATCTAACCACAATGGGGCAACTGTCTTCAATAGAACATCATGAAAATCCAGATACAAATACAAACATTTGTGTTTTCTGTTAAATGTTATCTCTGTGGATGTTTTCTCAGAAGAGAAGTGCCATTAGCCAACACTGTACCCAGATCAGACATCTTTCTGTTAGTCTCCAAATTTTGATATCACATGTCGCAGGCTGCTTGATATAGGTATATGTCACATGGTCTTGTTTGACTACAGATGGCTGCTTGGTAGTTTTAATGCTGGCTAAAATGTAACGGAGTGGTGAGCAAATCTCTCCCCTGCCGTTCTGGAATAATGGTCTGTCGGAGGCGGAGTGATGCTGAGTCTCTCTTTGACACTTTTACTTTGAGCTAATCTCGACAAGAGGCGCAACAGGGGCGAACTGCTGTATCTGGTGTAACAAGAGCATGAATAATTAATATGCTGTTATTAATGAACTTCCAAATGTTATGTTAATGAAACTGATTTCAAGTCTAATTTGTCAGCTTGGATACCGTTGCCATTTCAGCCATCACATGCAACAAGAACGTACCATAATGGACGTGATAATGAAAGGCATACGCATGCTGTGACAAAAGATCGCCATTTCAAAGACTGCTGGCTGCTGGGATGTGTATCAGTGTTGTAAACAACAAAGAAAGATCACTGGCCAAGTAGTTGTGCCGTGCCAGACAGATTTCCATTATCAAGCTTTTCAAAGAGTCCATAATGTCTTGATACACCCCTGTTGTCACTTCATTGTGACATGTATTTGTTTGTATTGTCAGTGGCATGAAGATAGGTATGTACTTAAAGGAAATAAAAGTCACATTATTGGCTTAGAAGTATGCAGATGCATTAACATATATAAGCAAGGCTAATCTTTGAGTCAACAGCACATCTTTGAGTGTTTGAACTTGGTTCTGTGGGGAGATTTGGCAAACACAAAACAGTCTGTATTTTAACAATCAAAAGAAAGCATAACATGTCCCTAAATCCAAGCAGGCATGCAGTGAGGTGGCCATTTAACAAACCATGTCTGTGCGGTGTGTCCCCAAACTGACCATCTCACACATCTCACCATCTAACACTGGACAGCTGAGCTTCTGAAGAGTTCTAAATAACCCTTAACAGTGTTCTCTGCTCATCATTTGACTACTCCAGTCATAAAACTCTAAACTCACTTGCTAATCATTGCTTCATCTGCATTAGTTATCATCATTTGTCCTCTTAAATGATTAACATTTCACTTTAATTTGATGTTGGTAATACTAACATCATAGCTCATATACATATTATGATTAAAATGAATGTATGTCATTAAACTGGGCCCCTTTTTGAGTGGTAGAGGAGGTCTGTGCTGTTCATTGTGATCTGGGATATGTGAGTATTGATTAATGTCTCTGGTAGACATCAGTGTCTGAACAGCTGGCTTTGTAAGTCTTGTTCTATCACGAAACTGCCAGCCAAAATGATTTATCACCCAACTAAATTAAGACATCTTTAATTAGTCAGCTGAATGGTTTGTCAATATAGAAAATAACAAGTAAACAATCATTTAATCATGTGTGCAAAACAAACACATTTTCTCCTGCTCATTAGTTTGTAATCCACTAGTATTAAACCTACAGAAGGGGACTCACACAAAAGCCTTATTGCATCCCCAGCTCAGCCCCAGAGCTCAGGATCACCGGGGCAGGGTTAGAATGCAAATCTCCTCATGGAAACACCAGTCGATCTTCTTTCACTTGTGGCACTTGGAGGGAGGGAGTACACACATATCCTCAGCAGCTGTGACTTATCTGTCCTTTGCATGGTAACGGTTAGGAGACAAAATTGCACTATGAAGGAAACAAAAAAAAAATCTGTTTCAGTACTTAAGCAGAGTTATGCTTCATAATATGCATGACAGAGGAGGAACAGAATTTGTTAAGGATAGGGAAAAAAGACAAAAAAAAATTTTTTTTCCCCCTCTAAGTATTTAAACATATGTGAGATTCCTCTGGAGGGCAGTAGAACTGGGCAGACGATTTCGGGGTCCATTGGCGTGTCTCACCAAAGTTGCTTGGATAAGGCGAAAAGGACAGTTAAATGGAGATGAAGAGCCTGCTCGCACGAGACACCGTCTGTCAGCTCTGACTTTGACACGGGTTATCTCAAAGGCTGAACCCCTCTGGAGAGCATACTGCATGCATACTTTCTATAGCCAGGCACTGGATATATTTCCACACACTTCTCAAGTGGTTATGTGCAGAGCACAATCTAGATTAGCAAAGTAGCTGGATACATAAAGCCAAGAGGGGAAACTGGTTGGAAAGTCTAAAGGAAGTATTCATGGCTCATTTCTAGCTTAGTGCATTCACTGTTAACACACCACAACAACATGGGCATTTTCTTGTGTTAAGTGGAAACATAGTGCCATGCAGTGTGTGTGTGTGTGTGTGTGTGTGTGTGTGTGTGTGTGGCTGTTGGTATTATCACTGTTGTTCATTAATTGTTCCGAGAGTAAACAGCTTTGGTGATGGCACAAGCTGAACGAGGTGGAATGAGCCATTGAATAGCACGTTTAAGGCAGTTAAAGGAAACTGTTTAATTTCCGTCTCTGTAATCAAACACCCTCAAGCATTCCCAGACTGCGTCCACGCTTAAATGCCTGCAATTATTCAACAGAGGACCTCACCACTATGCTAAGCACAGCTCCTGCTCTAAAAAAAAGAAAGTGAATTTGTCTTTTAACATAAACAGAGTTGTGAGGAGGGAATATAGGTTGCCTACCAAGTCACAAAACAAAGCCATTATTGACATAAGCTGCTTACAAAAATGATCGATAATATAAAATAAAATATTGATAATATAAGCTGTTTGTCCATATGAGAGTGATAATAACTGGTTTTATTATTAAAGGCACAGTCTGTCATTATAAACGGCTTTCATGGTTCACTGGAGGTACTTTCTGTTGTGTGCACTCTGTGATCATGCACAGCCCTGACTCAGTGCTGTAAATGGAACATTTGTTCAGAATGAGCCATATATTTCAACCAATCAGTGAAGGAAGGCTCGTATTGGTTTGATTATCAACAAATACCAACAATATTTCATCTGGATTGAAAATTGTACTTTTACAAAGTGTATAGCTAAACAAAATAATTAATAAAATAAATAATTTTAGCAGAGTCCAGTCCAGTTTCTGTGTGGATCTACACCAGATCTAGCACAGATCAATCAAATCAGGACTAGGTTTCCACCAGCATGGTAGTGCTAGGGCCTTAGTTAAATTATAGTCTAAACCAAGCTCTCCTGTAGTAACAGTGGTTCTAACAGAGCGGCACTGCTGTGAAGGGAAGCTAAGACTTTTTCCCGTGTCAGTTATTTTGGTTTGCGTGACATTCTGAGAGCTACCACCAAGCCTTGTAAAATAAATTCAACAGGAGTCCCTATAGCTGTAAAAGGCTTGTAATTCCTCCTTTGGCTTCCAACGGGAAGTGGGAATTTACAAGGGATTACAGACGGGATAACGAGCATTCAAACTTTTTTATATCTGTCAGGCACATGAGAGTATGCTTACAGTTCGGCACACCGAGAAGCATGTGTTTGCGTGTGTCTGTATTTATCTGAACTTATCTGGGGCTTGTTGCACTTACTCTTAAAACAACAAGGTTTTTATGTAAAGATGATTTATTTGCAAGTCATTGCATATAAAAATCACAAAAAGATGAGCTCACATAACTCACTCAAACACTAGGAGTACCACAGTCTGCACCACAGGCTCAATATGCATCTGCCACAGAGGAAGTTTTGTTTACCCAACTTCATTCATCAAGATTATTACAGTGTGTTTGAAGTCATAATAAAGAAATATATCTTCACCCCAGCCTGATCTAATATTAATCGTCATTCGCCGTTGGGTCTCTCCTGTTTTACATGATCAATATGCCGGCCTCCTCAAATTTAATTAAGTTACCTCTCAGGCGCGAACACAGGTCAGTCCTATGAACAAGCTAGTAGGGGACCCCTGTCTGTACTTTTGTCTCGTAATATTGCAAAGACCATGTGGTGTCCATGCTATTGATTTAATAAATTAGCTTTTAATTCTCTTTTTTCTCTATCAAATGCAGTATGAAATATCTGACTGTATATCTCATCACTCATACTGTATCACTAAGCTCATAAGTTTATGAACCCATGCTAACCTCCTGAGAACCAAGAAAAAAAAGTGTCCAACAATTTCTTTTTTGTTGTGATTTCCTTTCTATTTAGGATTAAAAAAGCATCTTACAATTTTAATTTTTTTAAATTGATTTTTATTTTAAATTTTATAGCATGTCACCTGTGGTGGACAAAAGGACCGTTTTAGTATGAAAAGGTAGCCATGAAAATAGACAAAAATTTAAGGGTAAACTTAACCAAATATAAGGGAAAAGGTTATTTATCCTTCTAGACTACTTTATTTGCCTTTTTGGACAGTTGTATTTCTTTTTTCTGGATTGTTCATTTCATTTTCATGTTTTTCTTTCATCTGCGATAATTCATTTTTTAGTCTTACTCTTCCTCGCTATCTTCTTGAGGTACATAGTCCTCATCTCTGTTTCACTCACTCATCACCTGAGAGCTCCAAATCTGACCCCCCCCCCCCCTCATTCATCCTATACAAATGATCTCCTAAATTTCCCAAAAAATCAAAATATTTTGGTCCTGGTGTCCATTATAATGGACATTCATAAAGTCACTATTATTTCAAAATGTAAATAACTTAACTTCTTTCAAAATTAATCATATGATTCCTGACATTTTCATTAACAACACCATATATTGCCATCATAATGAATGCTTAATAAGAAGACACTATTTGACTTATCTCTCCTCCTTCCATAAAATGTGCTTGTTTTGATGTCAACCATTTTTGAGAACCAGGAAGAGGAGGTTACCAGCAACCCAGCCAATCACATGATATATCATTAGAAAGCCCAGGATGTCCTCTTTAAAAGACCACGGGAATTGATAGAATAGCTCAAAGGTCAAGGTATGCATCTAGAACTTATGTCCACTACAGAGGACATAGGTCTATGGATTGGTTCTCAGGAGGATGCTAAAGTTGACTAAAAAGAGGAATAAAAAATATGTTTTGGAATTGCCTTAATTTAAAAAATGATGAAAAATCCAACCTTTAAGGACACCAAATTTCAATTGTGAATGAAAAATGTATCGTAGATAAATAAATAAATATTCTTCCTTAAAATACAGGGGGCATAAGTATACACACCCCAATGTTAAATCTCCATAGAGGCAGGCAGATTTTTATTTTTAAAGGCCAGTTATTTCATGGATCCAGGGTACCCTGATAAAGTTCCCTTGGTTTTTGGAATTAAAATAGCCCCACATCATCACGTACCCTTCACCATATCTCACGATGGGCATGGGGTACTTTCCAACACATTATCTCTCAATGCAAATCAAACCAGCTATTAGGCTAATTGAAATAAAACCATGCAAATCTCTAGGTAGCCGAGTCGACTAGGCTACTTTCGTTTTGACATGTCAGAGTAATCTGCAACGACGTGTCACGTGACGGTGTGTTGATGCAAGGATAATTGTCTCGTCAGCTATTTGTAGGCCTACTTAATACATGAAACAAAACTTGAAGCAAAACATACCGAGGACATGACCTCGGTGTCCTCTATGGTAGCTATGGCCATGGGTACAGGGTTTGACCCAGGTTTGAGTCTAACTCGGGTCATTTCCCGATCCCACCACATCTCTCTCTCCTGCTTGCTTCTGGTCACTCTCTTCACTGTCCTGTAGATCAAAGGAGAAATCCGGCGATTTCTCTCCGTTTCTTAAGGGTCACCGTAAGGGAGAACGGGGTAAGATGATCCATTTTTTACATTGTTCATCATTCCAATGTGTTAAGGAGATTTTGTTTTGTTTTGTAACCTTCACACCAAACAAAAATTGTGTTCTACTGAAAATTTGCCAAGACAGATTTAAGCCTATAACATTTTTTGTTGTCTGTTTATCTTTGAATTCGCCCCTTTAATTTACTTAAATAAGTCAGATTAGTTTGCTGCCTAGTCTCTTTAGCTCTCTTAGTAACACTATGGAACCATATAGAATGAGGTCACAAAATCAAGGCAAACTTTAAAATCTTACAGATGCAATACAAGTACTAGTTAGCTGGCTCAACTTACCCCACCCCTGGTGTCACATCTTAGCCTACCCCACAACCACCATCTTGAAAGAAAATGCTTCTCACAACAAGCCAAGGTAACATTCATGATTTTGTTTAGCCCTCACATAATAGCTTAAAAGGGCACCAATTAAGGTGTAATGCATCTGAATGTTGTTCTATGCACGTTTTCTCATCACACTAACTCTATAAATGAAATTCACTTGGAGAGCAAAAAATTATATTTTCACACATATTTTTTACCACATTTGCCATGTGCTGTACCTTTCCACAGATTGTAAGGAATGATTCCCTCTTCCTTAAAATGCTGTCACATGATACAATTTGTTTACGGTTTCCTAAAAAAAAGGGGTGGCTCATCTTACCCCTATGCTCAACTTAAACCGTTCTCCCCTACTGTTGGTACAAAACAAAATGAAAACAATCGGTTTTACCTAGCTCAAGTTGCTACAGCCAACAATTAGAGCTTCCAGACAGCTATGGTGCTACACTCTGGGGGCATGTTCATGAGTCCCCATATTCATGCCCCCAGAGTGTAGCTCTGTAGCATGTTCATGCCCCCAGAGTGTAGCGCTGTAGCATGTTCATGCCTCCAGAGTGTAGTGCTGTATCATGTTCATGCCCCCGAGGGTAGCGCTGTAGCATGTTCATGCCCCCAGAGTTTAGCGCTGTAGCATGTTCATGCCCCATGTTCATGCCCCCAGAGTTAGACAAAGAATATTTTAATGGTCTCTGTAATTCATGGTATAGCTACAATAAAATATCAAGGGCTCTATCTTGCGTCCCAGTGCAATTGACTTTGTATACTCGCGCTTTTGTCTTTCCTATTTTGCAGTCAGCGCATATTGGAATTTTTCCTCAACATGTACATGCCTGTAAATTAGGGAATTCGATTGCGCCCACGGGGGCGGTTCAGCGAAAAAACGGGGCGTGTTCCGGCGCAAACGTTCACTGTTGATATTTTGCAGTTTCAGAAAACAATTCCGCCACAGACCAGGAACTCCCTGGTCTAAAGTATGTGGCGCAAATGCAGATGCTATTTTAAGGGCGCATGCATGACCGCAGGCCTGCATGAATGAATGCGTTGCACACCAATCTACAGACACCCCGTGCACAGACGGAAACATTCAAAGCCTTGATAATATTTGTCCATTTCCCGGTTTTGTTCGTGCATTGGGGACCTAAAAATTTAGTAGCCTATATAGTACAACATCTACATGCAATATCTTTACAACAACAACGCCTAATTATGACCTATTAATTTGGACAACTTTATACAACCCTATAAAGGCTAAAGTTACCTTTAGTTTTGTTCCAATTTACCGTTGTGTATGGCTTTAAAGATCGCGTGTGCTTTAAAATCAGCCTAAGCATTATTCCAGCTGCGCTAAGGTTTTAAGCACCATAATTTGCCTATGTTGTAGCCCATCTGAAATAACTCCAATCTTTGTTATGTTCCCTCTATCCTTTCGTTACTTTCAAAAAACGTTTTATATCCATGATGGCCTTGAAGTCTTGAGTTAGTAAATTAGCTTAAATCAGCTTATGTGCTGTTAACCAGCAACCATAGATTGTACAAGAAAGCAGCAAGTATGGCTACAATTCTGTAGTTGCTGCATCCATTCATTGTTATTCTCTTTCCTGCTCAAACAAATGTTGTGCGTGCATTAAGTTGATGATAACGTGTTTATAAACTCTACTTAACAGAAATTATTAAATAGCCTACTGTCATGCAGTTAATGGGATACTGTGCAGAGTTGAAAGTTAGGTCAACTTGGAAACTGTTTTTTTGTTGTTGAGTTGCCTAGGGTAAGGAGCCCTTGCTTGGCCGCCTGTGCTGCGCAACGCACACTTCGCTCCTCTCATCTATACATCGTAGTTCCCATTTCTGTAAACCATACATCATTTCAAAGAAAAATGTTACCACTCGAGGGAAATCAGTGTGGTGTCCATTAAGATGTGAAAAAATAGGCATAAATCTACACATTTTCACGAATCACGGATGTGTTGATGACATAAATTAGGAAATATTAGAGGACTTAAGGAGACGTGATGTTGAATTGCATGCCGATGCCATTTAACCCAAATGCCCCAGCGGCAGCACGGGAGAGTATGTTAGATTATATTGTACCTATTGAACTGCACCTGGCAAATACGCCACCATAATCAGCAATCAGCTATGGAACAAGCGTGCCTGTTGTTAAAGGGAATGTGAGATGACGCTCTGATTGGTTTATTGCACGTTACGCCCAAATCACACCCATGATTAATGTAGCTACTTCAGACCACTACATTTTAGATTTGTGTCGGGCGCAACAGTCAATTATCCTGCCGGTAAAATAGCATCAGCGCCCAAGATCCGCCCACAAAGTCACTTGCGTTTTGTGCAGACACTTCCGTTTCAGACCATTAAAATAGAGCCCCAAATGTTTACTATACCTAACACCACAAAACAGCTTTTACTGTTAGAGCATAATGTCCTTTATATGTCTATATCCAACTGCTCTTCCCCATGTCATACGTTTCTCATCTCAGGTTCCATATAGGCAGACCCTGGGGCCACAGGACTTGTAGTGGCATGACTAATTCGTTTTGCTGCCATTTAAACACCTTTTCCTTTTGAAATCCTAGTATGTCACAAGATATCCTAGTTTTGCTTTCCTGCTATCTGAAATGGCATACGTATTTAATCAGGGCTTAAAGCATGAACAATTTCAGTGCCTGAAGTGATTAGAAATACAAGGCCATTTTACATAACCATCCATTTTCAAATCTGAAAACAGTCAGGCCCCCACCTGAATTCCAGTACAGTGTCAGAGAACGGCCCGGTGCGCTCCTTTTCTGAAACGATTTTAAAAGCGGCCTGGTGTGCTCCTTTGCTAATAAAGATTTTAAAAGCGGCCCGATTTGGCCCCTGAGTATCTCTTCTGGCTGGTTAACCTCTCGGTGTGTAGCCCTCATTTTATTGTCATCATGTGATCGCTGTCACACTGTTGGTAAACTACTGCAGCCTTGGCCACCACAGTGTCAGCTGTTGTCGACTGGAAAAAAACACCACCTCACTCAGTCTAAACCCTAAATCCTCTCCTCCACGCTGGCGATCAGACTGCCAAGGATCGAAAAAAGAGTTAAAGGAAATCAGTAATTATTCGGATGCCATTAGCATATTACCAATGAGTGTGTGCAAATGGGACAAAATTGAACAGAAACTGAATTTGTGCGGAGGAGAATCCATGTGCGCAGCTGTCTGGCAGACATAGCATATTCATCTGCCCCATGCGAGGGAGGAAGTTTACTATTCTGATGGGAAGAATGGACGTTAATATTACATTCCCCAAGTGCAGCTGCCTCTATGTCTTTTTTCGGGTGACATCTTCAGAAGTCTAAAGTGCCCTCTTCATTTAAGTAAAGGGTTCCCTAGAAAGGGAGCAGAGCACAATTTTTTGATTAATTTCAAACAAACATGATGAAATCGAAGCCGCGCCTTTACTGTTTGTGAGTCACCAAGAAGACTGTGGTGCATCTGTCGGGGATGAAATGAAATGGCCTCCTTTTTAACAACTGTCTCTCGCACACTTTCCCTCTCGGCACGACTCCAGCATCGGAGCAGGAGGGTGGCAATTGACACATGCTTCCTCTGATCTGTGCGAGGGCAATGGAGAACGTAGGATTACCACTGGTCCCCTTTACTTCCACCAGACACCGGCACAGCACACACATATATACATTACACACACACACACACACACACACACACACACACACACACACACACACACCCTAAAAACTGGGTGTGTATGCAGAGGATGTTTCTGGGATGTTTGAAGTGCATGGTCTGGTGTGTTGGCTGTGGTACAGGATCAGACATGGCAAAGCTTGGATTATAAAATAATCAAGTCTGCTCTGATGTCCATATGTGTGTGCAAAGCTTTGGGATTTTAGTGGTTTCCTTTTGCAAGAGGAGAGCAGCACCGACAAATGATTATTTCAGATGTTTTATGTTTTATGCCTTTCAAATGAGCTTTCGGCTTACATTAGGTACAAGAAAAGGTCTTGTGCTTAAAACATATCTAGTTTTATTGATGATGATTTTCATTCTTCTTTTTCCCATGTAAACACATGACAAGAACACATCCCTATCTTCTCCACAGTGATGAATGAGTCCGATTACCAATTGAAAGATGAAACAGGAAAAGCTCTTTCGTTGAGAGGTATCTTTTTAGTCTGAGATGTGTCTCTTCTCAATCCACCTGTTTCCCCTATAGGGGCCATATGCTTCAGAGAGAAGACAAAGCTCATTGTTCAAGAGCACACACACCGCTGTTAGACTGTCAAAGTTTTAAAAATTATCAATCAAAGATTTATTGTGCTGCTTGTCCGAGGGGTGTTGAGCTGCCCTGAATAGACATCTATTTAGACTCCGGTGGCACTGATAAACTCCTTTCACTCTGGACAACAAGGCAGGGACCATTAATAACCCTGCTGTCACTTCACTATTCTCCTCACAGAAAATAGTAAATGTCATTAATAACAGTCTCTGTCAGCTACTGACATCCCCCATGATTGTCCCAATCGGTGTGCTGGGACATTGTTGTTTTATGTCCTGTGACGCCAAAGACTATTCTTGTATAGTCTAAATAGAAATGCCTCTTACCCAGACCCTCTTGGCAACACAACAGATGGCATCCTCTCACTTTATAAACATGCTACATCTGATATACTGCATTGAAAGATTTGCAGCAGAGTACAGATAAAATATACAATATCTAATCGTAGAGGGGATGTACAAATGTAATATTAATACAAAATGGTAATGTAAGTTTGTTTTGATGGACACACGCGCGCAAGGGCGCACACATACACGCACACACACACACACCACTGAGTGGGCCCCTTTCCTATACGTTGCCAATTTGATGTCCACAGATGAAGCATAAACATCTAGTCCTGCGCACTTCACAGTGGAGACTATAATTCCACAATGTTAGCCACAGACATGTATGAGCCTTTCCAACATGTAAATAACAACATGTGTTTGACAAATATAACCCTAACTATCAAAACGTAAGGATGCTAAACTATAGTACCATCAACAGCCTAGCCTAGAACTAGATAGAGAAGAAGTATAGATAGAGAAAACAGAGTTGCTATTAAGAATACACAAAGTGTATGAACGACGATGATTGTTCTCGACTGCTTTCAACTTCAGAACTTTGTTTGAAAAGTTTTCTGTTGACTTTAGTGAGACTTCATTTTCAGTTGTCAAAAGTAGTGGGGACGAAACAGAGGAATGCGAGAAGTTGTGAGGCTACAGCACCAACATAAACGAGACCTATGTCCTTTTCAGACGTACAGTACTGCGCGGGCACATCTTTCATAGTAAGGATTCTCATCATTCCAACCGTTAACTTGCCTGTGTGGGTGTACGTGGGGCCAATCCTTTACAGTGTAACTTTTTAATGATGATGAGGTGCATCACAGCTCATCTGCAGTGTTCTCTCTCTCTGTGATGAAGTAGTTCAGAATGCTCTGTTACTAAAGCCTGAAATGAACAACATGCAACACAAGTCATAGACACATTGTTCAATATTGTTCATAGTCATTATTTATGTTTTAATGTTTACGCAGCACCTACTAAACCCAACTAGTAAGGGATTTCTCACTCATTGCATCTCACTGAAACAAATAACTGCTCTTGCTGAGTCGTACATGTATTATGTTTGCAAAAATCAGAAATCTCCCCCCCCCCCCCCCTCTCTCTCTCTCTCCCTCCCTCCAGTACTCCTCTCTGGATTATGCATGAACATGTTTAGAACGTTCTCAGGCACAGTGCACATGTAAATTAAGTTGAGATACTGCAGTTATTCCAACCGTAGCTTATCTCTTGTGTGTGCCTGCCTGTTGTCCTACTGTAGGTGTAGACTGGCACTTGCCTATTACCTCTGGGCATATCCTTTCTTAAGTATGAATATGCATGTATACACATGTTACATATAGACAAGAGAAACACAGTTTATCAAATGCACATAATGTTCAAATCACTCATGAAAATCATCATTCACCAATACTGAACATCTGTAGCTGACAGCTCATGTGCTATTAAATGTATATTACATTTCTATACATTTCCATCAGTGTATATGCCGCATGCTGAACGGCTGATTCAAAGTGACATCTAAATAATACATGACAGTGCCATGCAGCCTCTCCTGGCTGAGAACTCATCACGGATCGGTTTCATTATGGCCCAGGTATGATATCCCACATAGTTATGTGTGGGAGATTTGGACTTTGTGCATGCATAGGTCAGCCAAGAACTTTGCAAATGTTTTTTTTTTTTCCAGGTCATTGCAAGGGGGTTTAATCAACCTGGGAATGCCAACCCAGCATTTTTTAGCTGTGGCACGCTTTTACATACTGCCCAAGATCCACAGTTGACACCAGTGGATCTGGGTGTAAAACTGTACTGTAAGTGTGAACAAGTATGGCAGAGGATGTCAGAGCTGAGGTGTGACTAGTTCAACTCATAACTCAGAGCTGAGTTGTTGGTTTTTTTTTATAGAGAGATAGAGAGAGAGAGAGAGAGAGAGAGAGAGAGAGAGAGACAGACAGACAGACAGAGGTGTGTGATTTCTAAGTGCCAACGTCAGATTTTCATATTGCTATTTGGGATTTCCGTCATTTTTTTTAGCAGGGTAAGGAGAGAGACTAAGGGCTGTATTTTGGGTCACCAGCGAATGGCGTAATACTCGTTATTCACCCGCGGAAAGTTGAATTCGGTATTTTGCACGTTTATTTTTTAAGCATTGCGCCCAGGGGTGTGGCAATTAACAACCTAGGGAGGGGACTCGCGCATTGTCTAAAAATCGCTATCATACACCAGCTAAACCTGGTCAGAAGTCAATGGCTAGTTGTTCATATGCTATTTTAAGAGCGCATGTCTATCATTCATGAACGCACACCAGCGCAAAGCATTAAATTGCACGATTACAATGGGAAACATAATTAGAATAAAGATATTACGAAATACTGTACATCTCATGATGAGTAGTTATTCACCATCATTTGCAAATTGGTAATGACGGTTAAAAGTGATTAGGGGAGAGGCGAGAGACACGTATGGAGCACAGCTGAAGACGCACTGTCACGAGATATAAGCAACTCCTCTGCAGGATAAATGTTGTTTTATTCAGTCATTTGAGCAACATTAGGGTAAGTGTTGCTTTTTCCAGCCTATGTTTTCGATGGTAACCCATTGTCAGTCAATAGTAAAAGTAACTGCATATAACTGTCTTGTCGTTGACTGACTCCTTGGTGAAGTTAGTTTCAGTTTGCCAATGAGTTCAAATAATAGACGAGTGCAAATGCGTGAAGGCTATGCTAGGTTTTAGTAAATCATGGTTTAAGAATGACTATTCCATACAGTCTCGCAAGCAGCCTCCTTCAAATGCGCTGTTGAATGCCAAAATACCGATGCATTTATTTGACATATCGCGCATTGCGCCGTTAAAGGGAATGACAGATGTCATTCTCATTGGTTTAAAATGATGTTACGCCCCAAACACACCCATATGACTGATTAAAAGACCTAGGAACACCTTGTTACGCCATGCTCCACTTTTGATAGCGAAACCCCTCCCAATGTGAACTGGACATCCTACTAAATTTGAATAGACTTTTGACGAGTGACGATGCACTTTAGAATGTCATGATAGGGCCCTAAAGCCCTCCTGAAATAGCCCTAAGGTGTTTACACATTATCCCAAGGACCCCGCAGCCGCGCTGGGTGTTTAGGAGCTAAGCTATGAATGTGCACTGCTGCCGTTAATTCCATAAGTGTAACTCACTCAAGGGCCTCTCCTGGCAGCTGCGGTAGCGCTCTTTAAATAGATAAGTAACAGCGTCAGGTATGTAATTGGTCTTTGAAATAAATGTAATCCCCCTGTGTTCACACGCAGGCCAGTGGATGCCGGCATTAGTGATTAACGAGTGGTAACCTTATGCACCCAGACACCCACACTAACAGTATTAGTGAAGATAGATATAAGTATTTTGAACATTCAGTCCAATTTTGTGGGGCATCATTAATTTCATCTCAGCTCAATTCCTTTATTTATATAGCACCATTAACAATTGAAAATGTCTCAAGGCTATTCTCCAGAGAGAGTCTGCAGTCTGAGCCATCGTCTGAATATCTGAACCCTGAAAGATACCTAGTTTGGGCAACTGGAAATAATTATTGTGTCTGAATAGACGGTCAGCATTGCAGAATCTTAGAAGTCATTATAGACTGATCACTACAAGAATGATGCCTGAACGGGATGTTGCAAAGATGCAGAATACTTTGAAGTCATCGTGCAGTGGTCTCATTGAATTTGTTTAAATAAAACAAGCAGCTTTTAATATGGTTCAAATATAGAGATGTTGAAAAGTATTGTGCCTTGGTGAAACACTATATTGGTTTAATAAAATAATATGAATAAATAATTTTACTTTTTATGAGCAATTCACCTCATCTAAAAAATACAGTTATTAATTTTTTTCTATTTGATTTAATTAGACAATTTGAATTGCAGTTTAACCTTGGGCCCTTAAAATATAATTAAACTATAATAAATTAATAGGATACAATGTTGTCATAATTTCTATTTCTTAAAACTCACCAGTACAGTTTTTTATCTAACTAAATGAATGAATAAAATTAATAAATTCCTAATTTTACGACCCATTCACATTTAAATCCTCGGCCTCTCAATGAAATTGCTAAATCCCTCAAGTTTGCTACCTTAATGGGCCATTACATTGAACCTAAATTGAGTTTTTTGTCATCCTGAGGTTATGGTAAAAAGCAAACTGCGCACTTCACTGATATAACTTCTTTCATCATTCGAGAACTGGACATAAGAAGAGTCTATTACAACTCACACGCTACTAAACGGTCCAAAAGATGTCTATAAGTTAATAGTATAGTTAATAGTAACCATACAGTATGTCAATGCCATGCAGAAATGAAAGGATATAGATTTGGTATTGGCTGTCTGTGTGTCTGTCTGCAGTTTATTAAAGTATAGGTGCATAATTGTTTGACTATTTCTGGTAAGCCTAGTTGTTTTCAACCTCCAATGGAAACCAGGAAGAACTCACTCTAGCAGTGCAATGCAGAAAAAAGGCACTGTCAAATTATAATGATTATATACAGCGTATGCTGTGTGTGTGTGTGTGTGTGTGTGTGTGTGTGTGTGTGTGTGTGTGTGTGTGTGTGTGTGTGGTGTGAGTGTGTGTGTGTGTGTGTGTGAGCGTATGAGAGAGAGACAGACTGACAGAGAGACAGATAGAAAGAGAGAAACTGTGACAAAGAGAGAGAGAGAGACTGTGACAGAGAGAGAGAGAGAGAGAGATAGATAGAGAGAGAGAGAGGAAGAACAGGAAATTCCATTAAGTCATGCTTCACTTGAGCTCCTGAATATTTGCCAATTTCTCACCTCGAAAATGAGCCAAACCTGAGGAACCTGCAAAGTGCTGGAAACTAGAGGAAGAAAGGTACCAAAACAGTAGGATCCTTTTTTCACCATATAATCTAGACCTGGCCTCCCTCAACTCAGCACCAGACCCAACACCCTGTGCCCCAGCACCAGACCCAACATCAGACCCAACACCCTGTGCCCCAGCACCATACCCAACACCCTATAGCACCATCACCAGCCCCAACACCCTGCAGCCCCATCACCAGACCCAACACCCTGTTCCCCATCACCAGACCCAACACCCTGTTCCCCATCACCAGACCCAACACCCTGTTCCCCATCACCAGACCCAACACCCTGCAGCCCCATCACCAGACCCAACACCCTGCAGCGCCATCACTAGATAACAAGGATCCACAGATCCACAAGACCAGCACCAGCAGAACCAACCCAAGACCCCTGGCCCATTTCCATGGTTAAAAATGAACAAAGGAGGCAGAAAGAACCAACACTGCAGTACTGAAAGAGCCTTACATTAGCCGAAACACTGAGCTTAAAGATATTAAAGAACTCCTCAGCTTCATATGGACACAGAAATTAGCTAATTTGTTAGTTAGATAAGTCATAGTTAATTATAGAGATAGTTAGAATTAGATAAGAGGATATGTACATCTACTACAGAGGCAAACACCAAAACAAACATGCCAGGCAGAATTAGGCCAATACCCTCCTCTAATTAAAAAATCTAATGGAATTGCAAAGAGAGCAATCAAATTCTAGCAACATCTAAAAACTAGTGACCCCACCTCATATCATTTCAAAGCACTTTTCTCTATTATTGTGTTAAGTGCTCCAAATGTGAGCCGCATTCTGTGTATGAAAGGTGCTATACAAATAAAGCTTAGTAGTATTATTATTAATATTATTATTATTATTACAAGAATTTAATTGAGAAGAGATTCCCCTCATTCAGTTTGTCGCCTCCACCAAGAAAGCAACAAAACTAACATGACTTACTGGAATAACACTAATCAGCCTCAGGGCACTGACACTCTTATTGAAAGCATTAATACCTAGCAGCACAAAAACAAAGCAAAATATAGCTGCAAGCAGCAATGAGGGGGCCAAGCAGAATAGGCCGAAGTAGCCACGGTGACAAGATTGAACTCAGCAGATACCCGCCATCAACACTTTCAACAAGTTTCACATCAAAACATAATTGATTTTGTAGGGCTGAAACAGGGCTGAGTATTGCCACTGCCTCCGCCAGCCAGCCCCCCACCTAATCACCCCTGCCCGTCCCACCCCGTCCCGCCCCGCCCTTGCACGCACGCACGCATTAGAATGAACTGGATGGAACATGTTGTCATCAGTTTCACATCAAAAAATAAAAGATTGATAAAACACATCAGCAACTACAGATCAAAATGCAATATTGCTAATTGCAGCACCCCCTACAGGTCAAAGGTCACCAAAGTGTTTGAGCGTCCTCCTAATGGGGTCATGAATCCATGTAGTAAGTTTGGTTATGATACATGGCAGGGTTACTGAGATATGAGCTCACTTCCTGTTTGGCGGCTTCGCCACCAATTTCGATTGGCTGTTACGGGCGAATGCTTTTGTCAATTGTTCCAAAAAGCAATACATTGATAGGTTATGGTCTGAAGATGGTCTCTGCCAATTTTGGTGAGGATCCGCTAAAATTTGTGACCTGCGAGAACTTGTACGTGTTTTTGATTAAATCCAATATGGCGGCCGAATCAATTATGATGACATCACAAGTTGGCTTGGGTCGGCCTAAGGACCTCCAACAGTATTACCAGACACCACTAGTACGTTTTAATTCCAAACACATCAACAGCTACAGGCCAAAATGCATTTTTGCTGATTGCAGCGCCACCTAGAGGTCAAAGGTCACCACATTTTTTGAGCGTCCCCCTGATGGGGTCCTGAGTCCATGTACTAAGTTTGGTTATGATAGATCAATGGGTTGCTGAGATATGAGCTCACTTCCTGTTTGGCGGCTTCGCCGCATATTTCGATTGGCTGTTACGAGCGAACGGTTTGAGTTCCGAAGACGAAAAGGAGTATCTTTTGTGAGGCTTGGTCTGAAGATAATTTGTGTCAAGTTTGGTGATGATCGGACAAAATTTGTGACCTGTGAAGAATTAGTTTCACTTTCACTAAAATCCAAAATGGCGGAAAATCCATCATGGCGGAAAATGACGTCATAGAGTGCGTTGAACTCGGCTTGGTCCAAGGATTCCAACGATACCTCATTTTTGGCAATCGGGCCTACGGGTCAAAAGTTACGTACGTCAACACACGTCCAACTTTGGCCTGTTGGTGGCGCTAGAGTGCTCGAGGTGCCGGCATGAAACTTGGTGAAATTAATCATTGGACTTTCCCCAATCAGTGTGCCAAATTTCACAACTTTTCACCAGACGGTTCTATGGGCTGCCATAGACTCCAATGGCAGAGGAAAGATGTTAAATAATAATAATAATAAATATAGCTGCAAGCAGCAATGAGGGGGCCAAGCAGAATAGGCTGGAGTAGCCATGGCGACAAGATAGAACTCAGCAGACATCCGCGATCAACAGTTTCAACTAGTGTCACATCAAAACATAACTGATTTTGTAGGGCTGAAACAGGGCTGAGAATTGCCACCGCCTCCGCCAGCCAGCCCCCCATCTAATCACCCCTGCCCATCCCACCCCGTCCTGCCCCTCCCCGCCCTTGCACGCACGCATTAGAATGAACTGGATGGAACATGTTGTCATCAGTTTCACATCAAAAAATAAAGAATCGATGAAACACATCAGCAACTACAGATCAAAATGCAAAATTGCAAATTGCAGCAACCTCTACAGGTCAAAGGTCACCAAATGTTTTGTGCGTCCTCCTAATGGGGTCATGAATCTATGTAGTAAGTTTGGTTATGATACATGGCAGGGATGCTGAGATATGAGCTCACTTCCTGTTTGGCGGCTTCGCCATCATTTTTGATTGGCTGTTACGGAAGAATGCTTTTGTCAATTGTTCCAGAAAGCAATATATTGATAGGTTATGGTCTGAAGATAGTCTGTGCCAATTTTGGTGAAGATCAGATGAAATTTGTGACCTGTGAAAACTTTTTGATGTTTTTGATTAAATCCAATATGGCGGCCGAATCAATTATGATGACATCACAAGTTGGCCTGGGTTGGCCTAAGGACGTCAAAAAGAATTACCTGAAACCACTAGTGCATTTTAATTCTAAGCACAACAGCAGCTACAGGCCAAAAGGCATGTTTCTTAATTACAGCGCCCCCTAGAGGTCAAAGGTCACCAGATTTCTTGAGTGTCCCCCTGATTGGGTCTTGAGTACATGCACCCAGTTTGGCTTTGATACATGCAAGGGTTGCTGAGATATGAGCTCACTTCCTGTTTGGCGGCTTCGCCGCAAATTTCGATTGACTGTTACAGCCGAATGCTTCTGTCAATTGTTCCAGAAAGCAACGCACTGATAAGGCATGGTCTGAAGATGGTCTCTGCCAATTTTGGTGAGGATCCGCTGAAATTTGTGACCTGCGAAAACTTGTACGTGTTTTTGATTAAATCCAATATGGTGGCCGAATCAAGTACGATGACATCACAAGTTGGCTTGGGTCGGCCTAAGGACCTCCAACAGTATTACCAGACACCACTAGTGCATTTTAATTCTAACCACAACTGCAGCTACAGGCCAAAAGGCATGTTTCTAAATTACAGCGCCCCCTAGAGGTCAAAGGTCACCAGATTTCTTGAGCGTCCCTCTGATTGGGTCTTACGTCCATGTACAAAGTTTGGTTATGATAGATAAATGGGTTGCTGAGATATGAGCTCACTTCCTGTTTGGCGGCTTCGCCGCAAATTTTGATTGGCTGTTACGGGCGAACGGTTTTAGTTCCGAAGACGAAAAGGAGTATCTTTTGTGAGGCTTGGTCTGAAGATCATGTGTGTCAGGTTTGGTGTCGATTGGACAAAATTTGTGACCTGTGAAAACTTTTTAGTGTTTTTGATGAAATCCAAAATGGCGGAAAAACCATCATGGCGGAAAATGACGTCATAGGGTGCGTTGAACTCGGCTTGGTCCAAGGATTCCAACGATACCTCGTTTTTGACAATCGGCCATACGGGTCAAAAGTTACGTGCGTGAACGCACGTCCAACTTTGGCCTATTGGTGGCGCTAGAGCGGTTGAGGTGCCATCATGAAACTTGGTGACATTAATCATGGGACTGTCCCTAATCAGTGTGCCAAATTTCACAACTTTTCACCAGACGGTTCTATGGGCTGCCATTGACTTCCATGGCGGAATAATAATAAATATAGCTGCAAGCAGCAATGCGGGGGCCAAGCAGTGCGCTATAGCAGGAATGGCGTTGCCATGGGATGAGCAAGCACTCACAGCAAGTTTGATGGCAATTGGATAAAGAACGGCTGAGAAATAAGCTAATTTACTTTGTTAAAGCACAACTAGAGGCCAAATTACACCAATGTCCTTGTGCGTTCTTACAATCAGCTCCCATATCCGTCTACCAAGTTTGGACTTCATACACCAAAGTGTTGCTGAGATGTGAGCTCACTTTCTTTATTGCAACACCCCTAGAGGCCAAATGAGACCACTTTCCTTGCATATCCTCACAATCAGCTAATATGTCCATGTATCAAGTTTGGACTTCATACAACGAAGCGTTGCTGAGATATGAGCCCACTTCCTGTATTACAGCGCCCCCTATAGAGGCCAAATGATGCCAATTTCCTACTGTGTCCTCACAATCAGATACCAAGTCCCTGTACCAAGTTTGGACTTCATACATCAAAGCGTTGCTGAGATACAAGCTCACTTCCTGTATTGCAGCGCCCCCTGTAGAGGCCAAATGACGCCAATTTCCTAGTGCATCCCCACAATCAGGTACCAAGTCTCTATACCAAGTTTGGACTTCGTACATCAAAGCATTGCTGAGATACAAGCTCACTTCCTGTATTGCAGCGCCCCCTATAGAGGCCAAATGATGCCAATTTCCTAGTGCGTCCTCACAATCAGATACCAAGTCCCTGTACCAAGTTTGGACTTCATACATTAAAGCGTAGCCGAGATGTTAGCCCACTTCCTGTTAGGCGGCATCGTCGCCATGTGTGATTTGCTGTCACGGGCAAATAAACTTAAAATTAAAAAATCTGACAAGTATCGTTTGTGCGGCTCGGTCTGAAGATCATCTCCGCCAAGTTCTGAGAAAATCGGAAGAAATTTGTAACCGCTGAAACTTTTCGTAGAGTTTGGACTAAATCCAACATGGCGGAGGTCCAATATGGCGGAAAGTGACGGGATAGGGGTCGATGAACTTGGGATGTTCCAAGGATTAAGACGCTACCTCAATTGTGAAAATCAGACAAAAGAGTCAAGGATCACGCGCATGAACGCATGTCCAGCATTGAACTGGTGGTGGCGCTAGAGTGTTCAATGTATATGCATAAAAATTGCTGTGAGTGATTGGGACAGTGTCCTGACTAATGGTATCGAGTTTTGTTATGTTAACTCAAAGCGTCACGGAGATGTTAGTCCACTTCCTGTTTGGCGGCTTCATCACCATATTTGATTGGCTGTTACAGGCAAACAAAAATGAAATTGAAAAATCTGACAAATATCGTTTTTGCGGCTCGGGCAGAAGATCATCTCCGCCAAGTTCTGTGAAAATCGGATGAAATTTGTAACCGCTGAAACTTTTCGTAGAGTTTGGACTAAATCCAATATGTCGGAGGTCCAATATTGCAGAAAGTGACGGGATAGGAGTCGATGAACTCGGGATGGTCCAGGGATTCAGACGCTACCTCAATTGTGAAAATCAGACAAAAGAGTCAAGGAATACGCGCATGAACGCATGTCCAGCATTAAACTGGTGGTGGCGCTAGAGTATTCAATGTATGCATAAAAATTGCTGTGAGAGATTGGGACAGTGTCCTGACTAATGGTACCGAGTTTTGTTATGTTAGCTCAAAATGCCACAGAGATGTTAGTCCACTTCCTGTTTGGCAGCTTCATCGCCATATTTGATTGGCTGTCACGGGCAAACAAAAATGAAATTGAAAAATCTGACAAGTATCTTTTGTGCGGCTCGGGAAGAAGATCATCTCCGCCAAGTTCCATGAAAATCGGATGAAATTTCTGACCGCTGAAACTTTTTGTAGAGTTTGGACTAAATCCAATATGACGGAGGTCCAATATGGCGGAAAGTGACGTAATAGGGTTCATTGAAATTAGGTCGGTCCAGGGATTCCAACGGTGCCTGATATGTGAAAATCGGACGCACCGTTCAATGGTCACATGCGTGAATGCAATCCAGGTTCGACCCATTGGTGGCGCTAGAGTGTTGGGCATAGAGTTCTGTAAATTGGTGAGAGTCATCATGGGACAGTGCTGAATCAGTGTGCCAAATGTCATAACTTTAGACCCAGCGGTTCAATTTTCGGCCAGATTTTGACCTGTTGGTGGCGCTAGATGGCTGGGTTTAGAGGTCCGTAAATGAGTGTGAGTGGTCAGTGGAGTGTCCCGAAACTTTCTGCCAAAAAATCTGAACTTTTTAGCCAGGCGTTCTATGGGCTGCCATAGACTCCAATGGCAGAAGTGTAATAATAGGAAAAGCTAGTAACTCAATGGGTGCCTTCGCAGCTTCGCTGCTTGGCCCCCAATAAATATAGCTGCAAGCAGCAATGCGGGGGCCAAGCAGTGCGCTATAGCAGGAATGGCGTTGCCATGGCATGAGCAACCACTCACAGCAAGTTTGATGGCAATTGGATAAAGAACGGCTGAGAAATAAGCTCATTTACTTTGTTACAGCGCCCCTAGAGGCCAAATTACACCAATGTCCTTGTGCGTTCTTACAATCAGCTCCCATGTCCGTCTACCAAGTTTGGACTTCATACACCAAAGTGTTGCTGAGATGTGAGCTCATTTTCTTTATTGCAACACCCCTAGAGGCCAAATGAGACCACTTTCCTTGCATGTCCTCACAATCAGATAATATGCCCATGTATCACGTTTGGACTTCATACAACGAAGCGTTGCTGAGATTTGAGCCCACTTCATGTATTACAGCGCCCCCTATAGAGGCCAAATGATGCCAATTTCCTACTGTGTCCTCACAATCAGATACCAAGTCCCTGTACCAAGTTTGGACTTCATACATCAAAGCGTTGCTGAGATACAAGCTCACTTCCTGTATTGCAGCGCCCCCTATAGAGGCCAAATGAATTTCCTAGGGCGTCCTCACAATCAGATACCAAGTCCCTGTACCAAGTTTGGACTTCATACATTAAAGAGAAGCCGAGATGTTAGCCCACTTCCTGTTAGGCGGCATCGTCGCCATGTGTAATTGGCTGTCACGGGCAAACAAACTTGAAAATAAAAAATCTGACAAGTATAGTTTGTGCGGCTCGGTCTGAAGATCATCTCCGCCAAGTTCTGTGAAAATCGGATGAAATTTGTAACCGCTGAAACTTTTCGTAGAGTTTGGACTAAATCCAATATGGCGGAGGTCAAATATGGCGGAAAGTGACGGGATAGGGGTCGATGAACTCGAGATTGTTCAAGGATTCAGACGCTACCTCAATTGTGAAAATCAGACAAAAGAGTCAAGGATCACACGCATGAACGCATGTCCAGCTTTGAACTGGTGGTGGCGCTAGAGTGTTCAATGTATATGCATGAAAATTGCTGTGAGTGATTGGGACAGTGTCCTGACTAATGGTATCAAGTCTTGTTATGTTAACTCAAAGCGTCACCTAGATGTTTGTCCACTTCCTGTTTGGTGGCTTCATCACCATATTTGATTGGCTGTCACGGGCAAACAAAAATTAAATTGAAAAATCTGATAAGTATCGTTTGTGCGGCTCGGGGAGAAGATCATCTCCGCCAAGTTCCATGAAAATCGGATGAAATTTCTGACCGCTGAAACTTTTCGTAGAGTTTGGACTAAATCCAATATGGCGGAGGTCCAATATGGCAGAAAGTGACGTAATAGGGGTCATTGAACTTAGGTCAGTCCATGGATTCCAACGATGCCTGATATGTGAAAATCGGACGCACCATTCAATGGTCACATGCGTGAATGCAATCCAGGTTCGACCCATTGGTGGCGCTAGAGTGTGGGGCATAGAGTTCTGGAAATTGGTGAGAGTGATCATGGGACAGTGCTGAATCAGTGTGCCAAATTTCATAACTTTAGACCCAGCGGTTCAATTTTTGGCCAGATTTTGACCTGTTGGTGGCGCTAGATGGCTGGGTTTAGAGGTCCGTAAATGAGTGTGAATGGTCAGTGGAGTGTCCCGAAACTTTCTGCCAAAAAATCTGCACTTTTTAGCCAGGCGTTCTATGGGCTGCCATAGACTCCAATGGCAGATGTGTAATAATAATAATAGGAAAAGCTAGTAACTCAATGGGTGCCTTCGCAGCTTCGCTGCTTGGCCCCCAATAAGAACAAATAGAAACACAATGGGTGCCTTCGCAGCTTCGCTGCTTGGCCCCCAATAATAAGAAATCATAGAAACACAATGGGTGCCTTCGCAGCTTCGCTGCTTGGCCCCCAAATATAGCTGCAAGCAGCAATGAGGGGGCCAAGCAGCCAAGCTGGAGTTGCCATGGCAACTCAATGTTGTATAAGCAGTCACTACAAGTTTCATGTCATACAACCCAAGATTGGTTGAGATATAAGGTCACTTCCTGTTTCATGTGTGTCAAGTTTGGTGTCGAAATTTGGTGACAAAATTTGTGACCTGTGAAAATTTAGTTTCGCTTTTGCTATAATCCGATATGGCAGAAAATCCATCATGGCGGAAACTGACGTCATCATGGTGAAAATTCAACTCGGCATTCAACTCGGCTCGGTCCAAGGATTCCAACGATACCTCAATGTCGACAATCGGGTCTACGGGTCAAAAGTTACGTGCATGAACGCATGTCCAACTTTGGCCTGTTGGTGGCGCTAGAGTGCTCGAGGTGCCAACATGAAACTTTTACACGAACTTTTACAACTTTTTACCAGACGGTTCTATGGGCTGCCATAGACTCCCATGCCAGAGGAATAATAATAATAAGAAAACTAACAAACACGATGGGTGCGATGGCGTCGTTCTTCCAGATAGCGAGGGCCCTCATGCACTGGGGAGTAATTAACACCCGGCAGTGCCTGTCCCTGGACGGGTGAAATTTGTGTGAGGCGTAACCACATCTGAAAACGCCTCATATGCAACAGGCCCATTGGCAGGGCTACCGCTGCAACTGCCATCATTCCCAGTAATTTCTGGCAGGTGAGCGATGACACTCGCCGCCTGACCCGGAATATCCTGATGCATATTTTTATATTCATTATTCGACAGGCGGATGAGCATTTCCCTGGAATTCAATTCCATTCCCGGGAAGGAAGCAGTCTGAGCCGGTGTTAATACAGTTTTTGCGTGATTTACAACGAAACCCAACCTCTCTAGATGAGATAACATCATTGTGGCATGAAGAGAGGCTTTTTCTATTGACTGTCCACATAGGATCCAATCGTCTAAATAAGTGTAAATTCGCACACCCTGGTGGCGTAAAGGCGCAATTGCAGCCTCCACGCACTTAGTGAACATGAAGGGAAAGAGGGCAAGTCCGAACGCTAGAACTTTAAACTCGTAAGCCTGCCCTCGAAACGCAAAGCGTAGAAATTTCCTGTGCCTGAAGTGTATGGGAATATGAAAGTATGCCGATTTTAGATCCAGGATTATGAACCAATCATTTGGACGAATGCACCTGACCAACTGGTGGGGTGTGAGCATTTGAAATTTGCGTATCATTAAGTGTCTGTTTAAAGCACGGAGATCGAGAATGGGGCGCCAGCCTCCGTCTTTTTTTGGTACAAGAAAATAGCGGCTGTAAAACCCCAGAGCCATTTCGTTCGGTGGCACTGGCTGAATAGCTCCGTTTTGCAGGTGAGTCTCTATTTCCTCCTGGAGAACGTGTGCCTGGCTCTCTCGCACTACTGACTCCACTATTCCTGCGAAACGCGGAGGTGGGCTAGCAAACTGAAGGACGTAGCCTTTGGTTACAGTCCTCAGCACCCAGGGACTCACTGCACACGCGCGCCATGCCGCTTCGTGTGCAGGAGGAGATGGGAAAGTGTGATGCGAGTTCACTCCCTTTATTGACACGAGAGGGAACAAAAGATTTGGACTCCAGACTCGGCACGGTGCTCGTTTGAGCCAAAGTGCGTGAGGGAGTTTTGTCTGATAAGCACAGCGCTCTGGGAGCAAGCTGCGTTATTTCTGAGCGAGAAGTGGGGGGAAACACGTTTATGTGACTGTGTAGCAAGCATTTGTTCGGGCTTAAGAATGGGCAAACATAATGTGCTTTGGTGAACCTTTCTCTGGCCATGTACTGGGGGAGAACAGGCATTTTTGGTGGGAAAGGATAACAATCGTCCCACATCCCCCTCCTCTTTCCCCTGTCCCTAGGGCTGCGGCGTTCTCTCAGTCGAGCTCTGCCTAGCTTGCTGGGCCTGACGATTGTCCCGTCTCCTCAGAGGTGGCTGATGTTGAGGAGGTGGCGCTTGAGGAGGACGGAAGGTGTGTCTGTTCCATGTTCCATCCTCTGGGGTTTGAAGCCTTCGGAGGAGGCGCAGGAGAGCGAGAGCCAGCTTCTCTTTTAGGCGGCTGCGTCCTTTGAACGTCCGAACGAAAGGGGCGCTGGGTGCCTTGTGGTGTCGAACGGGGGATCCAGGCTTGTATCGCTTCTCTGTTTTTCTTGTCCGCCTCAAATTTTGCAGACATGAGGTTCACTGCTTCGCCGAAGGTCCCTTGTGGACTCACAGGTGCGTCCAGAAGGGGACTCTTCTCCGCGTCTGAGAGGCGAGAAAGAGAGAGCCAAAGGTAGCGCTGCGACACAATCATCGCCCCCATGTTGCGACCGATATCCTGGGCCGCGCAGCGAGTCAGCCGGTCAGTGGCTTTTCTCAGCTCGGTCACCACATCTTGATCCACATGCGTCTCGGAGAGCTCTGTCAGCAGTTTAGCTTGGTAACGCTGTAACAGGCCTTAGGTGTTAATAGCGCACGCCGCCTGACCCGCGGCGAGGTACGCTTTTTCTGCGATGGCGGTCTGTTGTTTCCCCGCGCGTGTTGGCAGTGCGGGCTTCTTGCCGAGACGCCTGGTGGGAGCAGCGGGGGAGAGGTAACTAGCCACCGCGTCCTCCACGGGCGGGAACTCGAGGTAGCCTAGATCCTTGGCGTGGTCGACATCCATGTACAAGTCGAAGCCTCGAACTGGGGAGCGAGCGGAAAAAGTGTAGCTCCACTCCCAGCGTCTTGCCAATGGCCTGGGTTGCGTGGGGTTCGGAGGGCTCAGCTTGAGCGGACGGTGGGTAGTCCTCACTCGCTGAATCTGCAAACTCTTCGTAGTCTGACTCATATTCGAAATGGAAGACGTCTTCCGACTCCGGAGGGAAGCTGCGTGGGAGGATCACGGGGAGCACATTGCCGGCCGTGGTGGCTCCGGTGGGTGTAACAATGGCTAGGGAAGCGGGACGACTCAACTCCATAGCTTCCTCTTGCGAGTCGAGCTCCGGCTCAGCAGGCAGGGACGGTGGGTCGGCGTCTGCTGGTGGTACCGTTGCTTTGTCCCAATGCACCAAGCGTTTCCTCACTTTAGCTAGAGGCATGAGGGCACAGGCGCGGCACGAGATGTCCTGCTCCAGAAGTGCTGTTTCAGCGTGGGCCCTTCCGAGGCAGTCGACGCACAGACGATGCTGGTCGCCCTTGACCCTAGGGTGGCCGCAGTCCGGTTAAGCGCGGGATATCTTTGTCGTTGTCAAGAAAAAGTGATTCGCAGGCACTCAGTATTAGTGTTGAGGAACACAAATACAATTGAGTTGGTAGCCTTACGAAAGTGCTTGTAGGAAAAAATTCGACAAGAGCTTTGTATGGGATGAGCAATGCGAAGCAAGAAAGAGGAAGATGGATGCGCGTCAGTGGGGTTTATAGCCTCGCCTTGGGGGCGGGCTCTGCGTGTGCTGACGCTCCATCAGCCATTCGCCGTGATTGTAGAGTTTCGATTGGATGACCTGATCTGGGGATCAAGTCCCATTGAGTAATAGGTCGCAGTTCCTGCGACAGGGAACCAATGTGTTCTTTGCTATATGTTTATAGTGTAGTGATGAGAGGAGGAATACATTAAAAAAACGTAAAAAGTTCTCTGTTTGTGTGGTCGTAAGTAATTAGCATACTGTATGTTGTTGGACACGACATCAGTACAGTAGCATAATCCATTCTCAATGAAGAGAGATTAGACAAGTACACTGTGCATATACAGCATCTCTGTGGGACAAGAAAACAGAAAGAACAACAAGACAAACTCTCAGTACTTTGAACAATATTCAGAAAATGTGAGGTGCTGGAACAGGAAATGATTAGTGTCTAACATTTTGCTGTCAGTTTGTAATTTGATTGTTTATGCCGAAAGTCAACAGCACATTATCTATCAAGAGTTGCTTCTTGTACCTCTGTTTGTTTCTATGACATTAGTTAGCTGCCACGTCTCATGCCAGCTCAAAGGCAATGGCAGCCCCTCAACTTGGAATAAACAGGCTTGGGGTGTTTCCATACGGGTGTACTTTAATTCAGATGAGTGTGCTTAGCACCAACACCGTAAAAACTTGAAAGGAAAAAAACAAAGGCAATTTAGCCAGATACAAAATAGTCCTTTGTCAAATGCACTTTAGCAAGCTAGCATCACATTGATAACAGCATTGGCAGGCAACAACCATTATATGAAATGAATCTCATTACATTTACATGAACGTATGAAATGAATTCATATGAAATACATACATACAGTACATTACAATGAACCACATACCTCGCCCCACGTATCAAGGGGTGCTAAAGAGTGGTGATCCAGGGAATACCGCCATTAACTTAACTACTTATCTAGCAACTTCGTAAATATTCTCAAATTATTACTGCCAAAGCAAATCAAGCACTGACTCAAAAAAGGGTGGCCAGGAATGCTGCAAAGTGGTATAACACTTCAAAGAACACTTTAGTTTAAGGTTACAGTAATATTTTCCGATCTCTGGCTCTAGACAGACTTGTAACGTGCCTTCTTGTGTTTTTCTTTGAACGAGCGTGAGCGTGGAGAGATTAGTTCACCATGCAGATAGTGTGATGTCAAAATAAAAGTCACATAAAATCAGTCAGATAAAAGTATAAGTATATATCATAATAAAACACTGCTAGTGGTCATCTACAAATGGTGATATATAAATCAAAGGCACATAATCAGCTCTGACATTTGGAACATTTTAATCGTCACAACTTTGAGTATCCAATCAGAACATCCAGTACATCATTTGCTTGTGGATGACATGAGCTGAGGTGATATGATATGACATAATCACTCCGTATGTGAATACCATCCAAGACTGACGATCATGCCAGTGCAACACATAATTGGTCACCTCATTAACTGAGAGCTTTTGATGTTTGCAGTGTATTTCCAAAGGTTAGCTCAAACTATTTGGAAAGAAATAGTCAATATGTACAGGTGGAATCCCTCCAAGCAACTTCATTGATTTTATCAGTATGTGTTTGAAGAGTTCCAAATAGGAAAGGACTGAGTGTTTTTCTTTCTTTTTTGCATGCGATCTCAAAGTTCTGACATGAAAAACAAACCACCAGCACCACAATTTTGAATTTGAGTTTTTTGCAGATTAAAGGCTAGTAGGCATGTTTCCACTTTGTTTACCACGTAATAACTGGGGAAAAGATTCAGATCACACAATACAAAGCAGACACAAAAGATTCAGACACGTGATTTTAATCCTCACTAATAGCAGTTCTGGTTATTACTTCAGTAGAGGAATTTTATGAACTTCATGAGTTACTGTGATCATTGTATCAATGATGCACTGTCATGGAAACCATCCTTAAATAATCAATCTTAGTGTGGTATTTTCATTCATTAAAGTCACAAGTTTAAGAACCAGGCATATATATGGAGTAACACAACTATATCTGTTTCAGCTGACCTATAGGAATTGCGTCCTGTTATATCCTAATTCAACACTGAGTTGAAGACCTAAATGACCAGTAGTGTTTTGATTAGTTTTAATACTCACAGGCCTTATAGCATTGCGTACATTTGCAATAGACCTCTGAAGTTCGCCTACAAAAAAGAACCAAAACGGCCATCTTTGCCCATATAAGGAGATCCGGTTGTTAATTGAAGCTAACTACCTATTGCAAGTTGCATTGCAAGTTAGCTCTGGAGTAGCAAAAATCTAAGTGTGCCGCCTTCACGTACCGGAGATCACAGTATCCACTCAAAGGCAGAGGACAAAAGTGTGTTCAGGAAAACGTCTGCATTTCAGAGTTTTTCATCCCTGCAAGAGTTTAACAGGTGCGATAATTCAAAATCCCCATGTTATTTTCCCATAGGAAAAATCGCCAGATACCGGATGTCAAAGATGGCAGCTTTTTTGTAGGCGAACTTCAGAGGTCTATTGCAAACCAACAAACTGATCCAAGGCGTAATGTGGTTCGTCTAGAGCATACATGGGCAACATACGGCCCGCGGGCCACATCCGGCCCGTGGGCTTTCCCTGACCGGCCCGCGTAAGGTCCGTGAAAGAACAATAGTCAAGAGCCTAGCATAGAGATAAAGCATGCAAATCAATATCGTTGTTTTTATTTTGAAAGCGACTGCTATTTGTACGCCCATACATTTGTGCGTGGATGCATACGACGTAAACACCCTCACTGGTGTGCTGGTGAACAGAATTTATGCTTCTGCGTCGACACAATGCAGTTGCCTTTACGTCGGCGTAAACCTTTCAAAGTTTTGTTTCTCTTATGTCTGCGTCGCTCACCACCGCAAAGTTGTTAGAACGACTGGAACTCCTACTGCTGCTCGTTGGCGATACGAAGTGTTCATTTCAAAACGTTACTGGCAGATAGACAGTTTACAATCGGATAACCCCGTAATTGTAACCAAAATATGTCTGAGTTTATTTGCAAAGCTTATGTTAGCGAACTAGTATGATGCTACTACCCACAGGTTGCTTGAAGCAGCCGGCTCAACACACAGAGCGAGTTGACCAATCACAGTTATGTGCATAAAGTTAAAGCAAAAAAATAGCCTACATTTTAAAAAAAGTTTTCTTTGTACATGTTGATTAACTAATGACAGCCTACTATTGTCTGCTCCACATTTTCGTAGTCTAATTCTGCATAGAGTTAATTTAATGATGGTAATGATTTAATGATGAAATATTGCTAAGTGTTGATGAAATGGTGGCACAGGCCTATCGGTTTCATGACCTAGCCTAATTATATAGATATTGTAGTACTTTTTTATATCAGTCTTTGAAAACTGAAAAAAATGTCAATGTCAAAAAATCATTTTGGAGAATGAGGATTAAATACTGGACATAGATTAAATATTGCTGTTTTTCCTTTGTCTCCCTCATATTTTCGTCTGTTCTTACAACTAGTAAACAAAACCATATGATTTACTTAATGTTATACAAGAACAGAATAGAATTGAACAGAATTGAGTTCAGACTTGAGTTTGGTATTTTGGATCCGGCCCTCCTCAACAGTCCCAGTTTGTCATGTGGCCCCTTGGGGAAATTAGTTGCCCACCCCTGGTCTAGAGAGCAACCTTGACAGAGAACCTTGAACCTACATTACTTTCATAGCAAGTAACTAGTTCCCTGTGAGCTTGCTTCCAGTGTTGACAGCCTATGTGTGGTGGCCACTCTGACCAAGGATTTTAGAGCATAGCGCTCTATAGACCCTTTCAACAAGGTAAACAAAAACAATGCTTGAACTTTCTATTTGGGCCCCAATCTACTTCCTCTGCATTAAGATAACATATGGAATGTTAAAAAGGAAGTCTTGTGGGGCCAACTATGATGCTGATAATGGAACTCTCTTGAAAGGGTCAATGGCTCTGACTCTTGAGGGCTATTGTGACATCATACAGGCGTGAGCATAGACTGTATATAGTCTATTGGTGTGAGTGACACATTGGTGGTGTCCATTCATTCATTTTTAACTCACATTCATTTTGGAAACCAGGGTAAATGTCTTCTTTCTAGAAGATACCATGATCGTTCCAATATCTGGTCATATTCTCTAATGTTTTTACAAAAAAGTTAAAATCTAAGAGGAAAACTAAAAATGATTGATGTATCAGTGATCTCAACAGAGCTGTGTGAATTGAAAATGAATTTCTAGCCATCATCAGTTCTTGGCTTGTTTGATTTCCTTCCACCAGCCCCTGCAGCAGGCAAGCATGGCTGCCATAAAGCAGGGGGAACAGAATACAGTCGTTTTGCTGTGTCAGAGTGCTGTTATCTAATGTTGACAAGTCGTAAAGGAAAAAGGAAATAAGGCCACACTTCAGGTCTAATGACCATTTTATAATCAGTATGCTGAAGAAAGCAGAGAGCAGAAAATGTGTCTTTGCTTTATTGAAACATTCAAGACATTCAAGACAACTTTAAAAATGGTGTTATGAAAATGTAAAATTGCTGCAATAACTCATACAGGAATTTTTGCATATGCACACAGTTTGTTGTAGGTAATCTCAGAACCAATGTGCATATATCAGAGCTGATCACTATGCACAGGCTCTCTTTGATCTTCATTAACATTGGCAACGGGTTGGACTATACAGTACGAATGAAAATATTTTCAAAGATTATGTAGGTTTCAAGGTGACGCTTGTGCGGCTTAATGTTTCATTTTAATGGATGGCCATGAACTGATCAAATAGAAGATGTTGAAATCATATTATTTTGGCGAGCCCAGAGTGAGAGAGGGAGGGATAGAGAGACCAAGGGGCGCTAAGTGTGGGTTGCATTTGGAGTACACCCCCATTGCAAAATGAGACTAGTCCGGTCTTAATGTAACCAGCAAAAGCAAGATCAAAATCCATAGAAATTCAATTAGGAATCAATTTGAGTTTGTGCGAGACAGACCGGTGCCAACAGAGAGGATTCCTAACTAGCTTATGGTCTGGAGAGAATGAAACACTTTTCATTTATACATTTTCCCGTGCTGCTTGGCCATGCTTGAGGATTGCCCACACATATTAGCCAGGCTACAGAACTGCTTTTGCCTAAATAAAACAGGTCGCTTTGGAAATTAACTTTCAGAATTAAAAAAAAAGAAAGAAAAGAAACTGAGAAATCCTTCAGGGCCAAACAAATGTAAAGAAATGCATTAAAACAAATACATTACAATCCTCTGAAACAAAGGCATTAAGATGGATTGAAAGTACAAGGTCATTTGTTTTCACTCTTCCATCTTTATTATTGGTCTATGCATATATACTGCACGGTGCATAAATTGCACGGTGAACCTTTAACAGCCAGACAGAGCCTGGAAGCCTATGTGTGTCTCTGTGTGACTAAATCAGTCTCGTACAAATGGGAATTCATTGACCAACCCTGGACACAGACAACAGGAAACAATACACTCAGAGCACATTAGCAAATTCTGACCCTTTCTATAATCACTTTGGATGAATGTGCCATCAATAACTTTTCTGTCATTTCTCTCAAATACAAATATATAGTGATCCAACTGCATCACATTAAGGAACCATATCCAACGTCAATTAAGGACAGAGGGAACTCTACAGAGAGAAATGTATTTGAAGTTATTTCTTTGGCTCTTGCCATTCAACTGCAATCCATCCTACAATAAGCAAGAAATTAAGACCATAGAGACTCCTTCATTGAGACGGGAACAGTACTCCAGATAGTAATATCCTGGTAAACTGCCAAGGCAGGCTCCATTAATTGCAAATTGTGAGAAATAGGTGGCAGAGTCTTTACCATTTGCCGGCACAGGGGTGGTAGTTAGAGCGTATCTGTGGATCTATTAAGGGGAGACACAGTGGGGAGGTGTGCACCGTGAATGGGATCTCAGTGTGACACCGTCAGAGGCCCTGATGAAGCGAGCTCCTCGAACAGCACCCGCTCCGTCTGCAATCTGCTGGTCTAGTTCTCCGCTTTCTCTCCCTCTCTACCCCCCGAGCCTCAGTTCACCTCCACACTGATGCAAGCGGACTGGGAGCATGGGGCGCGCACACCAGTTAGCTTACTAGGGTTGGAGATCTCGGCTATATTTGCTTTGGTGCTTCACTAAAAAATGTAGGAAGAAAAAAACAAAGACAGAGGGCAACTTAGAGTAGAGGCTGAGAGTTCTAAGAACATGCACTTGACTTCAGGGCTCTAAGAAAATGTGCTTGACTTCTGGAGTTGAGCTGTTCAAACAGGAACACAACTGTGAACACTAGAACACCCCCCCCCCCCCACACACACACACACACACCTGCTTTGATTAACATTGCTGATCCACACAGTATTGGTAAATTTCTTTTGGTTCAGGGTACCTCTGCATTCCTTCAGTGTTTGGTCTGTAAGATGAGCCCCAGAGTAAATATGTGGAGAGGAATGATGATAGTGAAGCTAATTCATTCTTCGGTCTCCTATTTTCCTCCTCGACTTCAATCAAGAGGTGTCAGACTTGTGACTGGAAGGTAGCCTAATATGAGATAGCAAAGTGCCCTCTGCATGCATTACACTATGCCATCAAACAGCAGAGATTTGTGATGTTCAATTTTGAGAATATCAGCTGCTTTCGTGTTATTTCCATTTAATTATTTTAATTATTGTGAAATCATTCGTCTGGAACACAATTACGTTGGAGAAACACAATTGTGTGCTGTTGAATGCCAATGGAGGTGGCGCTCCAACGTTCAGAACGAATGATGGAAGCACATCCAGTAGAGCCGTTAGAGGCAACTGGCCTCAGAGGGAATCTTATTCAGGAGTCTTGTATTCTAATGGCGTCAGCAGATGTATAGCCATGAATTATGGGTACTCTTCTGCCTCGCTCCACATGGGCTCTGTGCTGCTCCATGAGTTCAGTGTTTGTTCCGCAAGTCCAAAGCGGTGTGAGGCCAGGGAACACATTTGAGCACGAGTGTTTCCTAGCATATCTCTCTTGGCACATGATATACCTTCACGACAAGTTATTTGGGCTCTTTTGCATGTTTCCATGTCATGCAGCATAATTCTGAATTAAAATGGCCTTCCTCGAGAGAGCTGTTGGCGGGGGAATGGCCTCTGCAGGGGTGGGTGTGCAGTTGTGGTGGTTTTCCATGACTGCGGCTCTGTGGAGGACATTCAGCTTGTCCTCTGTATGTATGAAAGGCTTGGAATATGTAAACTGGATATAGTTGAAGGACCTTTGCACACACACAAACACAAGCACACACATGCACTCACACAGAGACACACAAACAACACTCACACATTCGTATCTCCTCTCGTTGTAACACACAGTCTCTTTCTTTCATCTTGTTCCCTTTTTCTCCCTTTCTGTTTCTTTATCACCCATCCACCCACATAAACACACACACACACAAACACACACATATATATATATATATATATATATATTTACATATATACTAATATATACTGTATAAATGTGCGCACACACACACACACAAACTGTCACACACATTGCCACCACCATCATCACCCCTGTGTTCTCTGCTGTCAAGCAGCTTCACTTAACATGGCAAATATAGTCTCTCCGCTTGACTAGCAAGCATGATTTGGTCAGATATTCAAATAACTTCTCACTTCTGTGTCACCTTTCGACTCACTCCTCCGTCTCGTCCTCATTTAGCATTCTGTCCTGTCTCCGGCTGCCATGCTGAAGGACTAGACGGGTAATTAGGTCAAATGATTCTGTTGTTCACTTTTGTCATGCCACATACACACTACCTGTGGCTGCCTGTGGGGTGGATACAGCTTATCAAAGATAAAATATAAACTATATTAGAAATAATATATATATATAATATATATTTATATAAATAATATATTATTATTATTATTATTATTATTATTATTATTAATAATAATAATAACAATAATAATAGTATTATTATTATCATCATCATCATAATTATATACCATTGTATATACTGTTAGATGTACCCATACTCCTAGAGTATGATCCACAAAATTAGAAACTTTTTTTTTTTTTCATCTATGCAAATTGTAAAAGTCAGAGTTTTGCATATTTTAGAGTATTAACTCTTTGCATGATTTGCTTTGTGTCACATGTTGTTCTGCATATTCATGGCAATGGCATTTCTGTACCTCCAGCACTGTTGGCACGCACAGTTGAAACCTCTCGACTATTCTCCTCACGTCTTCTGACATGCCGCACATCCGGGGTGAGAGTGAGAGACAACATGTGCTCTCTCTGTGTTTGTAGCAATAGGTTCCTGGAGGGAGATAGCAGCGAGACCTGCGCGCCTCCACTCCACTCCCGGGGGCACTGCCGCCGTGGCTTAATGAAGATATGACATTCAAGTCGGCTGAGTGGAGTGTGGGGCCCAGGCTGGGACTGAAGTGGCGTGCTGACAGCCTATCAGTCAGAGCAGCACTCAAGCCTTGCAGTAGGCCTCCCTAAGGTGCACGGTACACAACCAGCACATACTACTCCTCGCGTCGCGCTGGAGCGGCTCCATTTAGGCCACAATGCCCAGCGAGGAATGTAACTCTGGATGATATGGGGCTAAATGAATGTAATGCCACATGATAGCCAACTGTAGAGAGGCTCTGGATATTGTAACTAATGCTTCTATGATTTCTGATTTAAAGAAAGTCAATCTCATGTGGTTTTCTGAACACATGGAGTAGGTCAACATAATGTTTGATACATAGTTCAGTGTATTCACATAAACTGACTATACATCCATCCCATGTGAAATGATGGGGTATTAAAGCAACATTGGATAATACATATTGTACATATTGTATAAGATTATATTATACATATTGTATAGCTATATAATGAAACTGCCAGTTTGTGTAACTCTAAAAACATGACCAGTCATTGCTTCGGTGCATCATTTCCTAGTTTACTCACATGAGAATAAAAAGCATAGCTAATATATTCATTGATAACTCATAATTGCATTTTTAGTTGTAGTTTTTTATATTTTCACAGACAACAGCCCCTCAAAACAAATACGCAAACACAATAATTCCAGCGTCAAACTCCATCAGGAAGCTAGAGGCTCCTAAGCAGCTGCCATGGCGATGATTTAGAGGGCGGCCTATGATGGATGGGCAGCTTTGAGAAACAATAATGGCCGCAATAACAAAGCGTAAAGGTATCTAACCTGGGGAAGAGCGCGGCTGTTCGGGGCCAGATCAGGAACAGATCTGTTTCTGCTGTCTCCTGCTTTCCAGGAAAAGCCTCGACCAGTTAAACATTTATAACCCATGACCCATTGCCAACACACACACACACACACCCACATGTGCACACACAGTCATGAGAGTGCAGAACGCAGACACACTCATAGAAGTAGGCTATTCGTTTTCAGTCAAATATAATGTTTCCACCCATTAGCGATTTTTAAGAAGACACAGATAAAGTGTCCCATACTGTCCTCCTGAGGGTATCAGGTCTGGGTCCAATGCCTTACAAAGTTATAACATGTCACTCAATACAGATGTATACATTTATACTGTCTATTTACAGATAAGTGAGTTAAGATAGTCATCAATCTCTTCTATTCCACCCTTTTGAAAAAGAAAAAAGACATACAAAGGAAAAACTCTTCATAACCTCTGAACTAATGAAATGGTGCTGGTTTGCGTGAGTGTCCATGTAAGTATAATTATAGAGGAGGTGAACAAAGGTGTACAAGTATCACAGCAGACAAGCTTCGTAACCTGACCCTATAGTAAGCGCTGGTCAGTGGCATCGTACCGGCCACACTAAACACAGATAACATTTCTTAATCTTTTGTGATTACTAAGGCCACACAATCCTTATTTCACTCCTATGTAACTGACAGCCTATAATTGTTTTACAGGGTGTTATTGACATGTGAACTTTGTATCACACAGTAACCTTGATCACTCATACCAACTTTTCTAATCAAAACAATGTTTCATGCTGTCACCTAGATGAATGTGTATGTAACAACATGTGCATGATTGGAGAATGTTTTCTTTGAGAATCTGTGCAGCTATATTTGCTTCTATTTCTGTAGACAGCTCCTAAGTTGGGGGTGGAGGGTTGGTGGTTGGGGGGAGGATTAGATAGCCTAGTTGTCATGCATACTATATGTCAACTATAACTCAATTTGTGGTAGGTGCTACCTCTATGGTTGAACATATATACCCTACCAGTGCTTGTTTACTAAATGAGTAAATCTACTGTAAACTTCATTAAGAAGTCAATTGCATTGTATCTAGATTGAGACAGGAGAAGTCAAAGTCAACCCTTATGTGTACAATTAACTATGCATTCTTTGACTGAAAGGGTTGGGTGGGGGGGGTGTTCCACACATTTTCCAGAAACCTTCAGGTCAAATCATGCATTTCCTAACCAGAACCCTGAGGTACCTCCTACACATGAATTCTCTAGTAAGTGCCTCAGTCCTGGGTTTTACTCGTGGAGCCCCACTGCAGAGGAAAGACAAAACTCTGATGTGTAAAAGCTTATGAGGAAAATCCCTTCCCTGGCATTTGGGTTTGCATTTAGCTCTGTTGCAGATATTGTTTGTGTTGCGTGTGCTCTCCAAATGAGATGAGCTGTGAGGTACCCACAGGGGAAGACATCCATCCTACACCCCTGCCTGCCTCCAACTCACACATACTGTATGCAGTATGCTACTTTCATCTCTCCCCTTTACACACGCTCCCGCACTCTCTCTCTCTCTCTCTCTCTCTTTTCTGCTATATGGTGTGTGTGTGTGTGAGAGAGAAAGAGAGTAAGAAGGGAAGAGAGAGATAGTGTGTGTGTGTGTGTGTGTGTATGCTGGAACGCAACACATTTTCTTTTTTTTTGTGCCAGTGCACCAATCTAGCCAATGCAGTCAGTGAGAGAGACATTGTGGAGAAGCCTTCAAACTGACATCAAAAAGACACACTGTGCTGTTTTGCATAAATTGTAAAAATGTGTATGTTTAAACTTCACAGTTCACATGATCACAGTTGCGAGATCTTAGAGCTTGTTTTCCTCCTTACAGTAAATATTTCACTCTGCCTCTTGCGCCTGCCTGCAGAAAGCTGAAAATGCAGGCCAGAACAGCAGCCCCTAAAGCAAACAAGCCCAGGTCCCCTCTAAAGAGGCTGAACGGATCCCGTGTTTGCTCAAAGAAGCTGCATGATACCAGAGTGTAACTGAGCATTTTCAAGAACAATTTTTATTCCGAGATCCCTGGTGAGATTAAATAGACATTTTTGACAGTAGCATTTTAAATTAAGGTGACAGGGGGGAACCTTGTGCTCCATGATATCCATTCATTTAACTTAGCAACTCTAACCAGTGGCAGAATTAGCATTAAAATTAGGCTGGTGGGGTAGGACTCTTCAGCACAGTACGCTGTCTGTCTAATCCAATCGCCGTGAATAGCGTTAGCATAGCGGATGTGAAACTCGAACAGCAGGGCTTCTATTTGTTCAGGAAGAATGTACAGTATGCACTGTATGATTTATGCACCGGTTCATGAATAGATTTGTCTTCTTTTCTGGTCCCTGCTTTGCTGTCTTTATATCTTGTGTCTGTTAGGTGGTATTCAAAGGTCAGCCTCAAGCTAAGTGTGAATAATTTCCTTTTAAACTTCCTCTGCAGTGGTCTGGTATAGAATATTTTGGGGCACCACCCTTGAGCATGCTAAACTTTTTCTACTTGGGAGCTTCCACTACACTCTCTCTCTCTGTTTGGTTTGATTTACTCCCCATCTTAACCCCTTATTGCTTTACTTCTGTTGCCTGACACCGGTAAGATGGAAGAGCACAGGAGAGCAAACCTCCCCGAAATGCAGTGTGGATTGGAGAGTTTGATTTTGTTGGTCCTTCAGGGAGCTGGACTCAAATCCATCCTTTACTGTCAGCGGCCGTGAGAATGAGTCAATTCTGGGCAAGTTTCAGGCTCTGAAGGCCTGCTCACAGAGCCCCACAGCACACGCTGTCTGATGGATATTGCTCACTGAAACGGCCGTTGCTATCACAGGGTTCTGTCTTCACGCTGTTGCCACTATTTTTTCTCTCTATTATGTATGACATAGAAATACTGAATAACAACAGAACAGGATGACATTAGTAAAGTAGCAAGGAAAATAGAAAGGCAATCACAATTTGGACTATTGTCAAAAACTCAGGGCAATGAGACATATATATGATTATTAGTAAAGCATGAAGAATTCTCAGACCGTTGTGAAATCCATCTCATTTTAATTTTGCGCGCATCTGCCTCTGACGTTAAGAGTGACAGAGAGGAAAGAGAGCACCATAATAATAAAATAAATGTCAACAGTGTCAAAATGACACTGGCAGTAATCACTTGGCAGCACTGTGGAAAAACAGGCAGCGCGAACATTGAACTTTTAAACTGAAAAAAAGAGAAGTTGATGAGGTTAGATTGGGGGTTGAAGTTTGTGTTTAAGAATTGAGTTTGAGGCTGTTACTGTGCTCTACTCGGATTCAGAATGAGTTGCTCAAACTTTTTATCCCAGGGTATAGATGGACATTCAATCAGTACACTATTTGTTTTTCTGAGCCGTATAGCCAAATCATCATGGGAACCAACTTCTTTATTAACATCTCAACAACATCGAGAAGACTATGATAACTAATCAACTCTACTGGAAAATGAGAAATCCATATGTCCATATAGTATGTGTGGTGTGTGTGTGTGTATGTGTGTGTGTTTCTCTCTTTCTCTCTCTCTCTCTCTCTCTGTGTCATTGAGTTTGATTGTGTGTTTGATTGTGTAAGTGGCTGTGTGTTTGTGCACATAGGGGTCAGGGCTGAATAATATTAGAATAGACTAGATCTGTGCCATGTTGCCATGGCAATTAAGACAAACTTCTCAAGTAGCTTCAGCAGGAGTTGGAGTTGGAGGGGCTCGAGTCTTCACTGCAAAGGTCAAGACTAAAGACTCCTTTTGGAGACATCTTGGCACATTTACCTAATCCACGAACAAAGGTCGCCATGGACAAAAGCTGAATGTGACTTTTCCCAATAATCACGAAGCACCCAAAAATGGACATTGGCAAAATGCTGAAATGACCTTGGATTAGACTGTGCTTGATTGAAAAAAGGATTTATTTTTTTATTCCTTTTGGACAACTGCGCCATGGACAGTGGCTTCTCTGTGGCTCCTCTAAGAGAACAGAAACTCATCAGCTTGTGTAACATAGGACTTTCCTCTTTAGCAGAATTTTACATTCAATTGCATTAGCAACACAAGCGGAAAGTTAGGAAATACATTATACGTACGGCCAAATGGAAGAACTTTATTTTATAATTTAACTCATTGAAATATTCAGCAAAGTACAAAGCTCTATCTATAATGTCCATAATATGTTCTAATAACTATATATATTATTCAACATTGTTGTCAATATTTGTCAATGCAAATACAAATGGTTAAGCAAATAATGGCAAAGTACTAAAAAGTAATTTGGTAAATACAATTCTGCTTAAATTTTCTTAAGAATTTTACAGTATGAGACTGTACTAGCTCCAGTCACAAAATTCAAACTTACTGCTGTAATTGATATGCAAAAGTACCAATCAAAAGTAACATGCATATAGATTATTCAATTTGTAAACAAGCAACATGCTAGGTAAAATACCACCTAACTTGGTCAATAAGCTATTTCTGTTTTGCTGTCACAGTGTATGGTGCGCAGGCACACCCTTCCTCATATCAGGGTCATAGTAACAGCCTCTGTAATTTACCACAGCAAGCCAAATTAAACTCTCAGCATTTGACGAGAACTATGTTTTAAATATTGTGCTTACCTGTATTTCTCTTGGGACAAAATAAATGTCTGGAGGTTAAAAGTAGTTCAGTCATCAAACGTTATGCATTAATTTTACCCACTTTTCTTCATAGCTGAACAGTCACTGAATATACTTAGAACAATTCAGTTTCATGGAAATAGGCTATATGTGCTTAGAAGATTTATAATTATGGTCTTTTATATGGACCCATGGAAGCTACTTTTTAAATTAATAGAAATAATAAGAATACACAATTGGGTCAAGGATAGAGCATTTACAATTATGCATGCCTATTTGAGAATTTTCCCACTCCCCCAATTAAAACTCAGGCAATTACTCCAAAAGATTATTGACCTCTAGTGGGACGTGTGGTGTCAAAGGTTTTGCATTTTTGCCTTATTTTCATCATGTGCCATTGGTTTTGGTCAGACAGAGAGACGTACCATAAAATGGCCTGAGTAAGCATAGCCATAGACTTACCCTTGTTGGACTGACTTGACAATTTCAAGAAAGGTCATTATGGTCAGTGGATTTAAATGTGGTCCTTGCAGAGAGAGAGAGAGCCCATCTCAATAAGCTAGCCCTCCAGCCAGGTTCCTTTATGCAAATCATATGCTTATGAGCGGCTGGGAAATGCTATTTGTTTAGCCTTTTGGAGGTAGCATCAAGGTTCCCGGAGAGCGATATAAATTTATTGGCGTACATCATGCTTTATGAGTCGCTAAATGGCAGCCATATTTCTTAAGGGGCGAATGAAAATTTCAAAAGAGCGCAGGCAGAGATGACCACCTTTACTGGGGTCTGCGTGGCCTGACTCCGACTCCGACTCCGACTCCGATGCTGACACTGACCTTCATGCCGTCGTGGGCAAGGTGGACTCCCAAATGTCTTTATTAGGTTGAGGTAGTTAGAAGGTTTTCTTTTTCTTTTCTTTCTTTCTTCCTGTCTCTCTGTTGCTGTCCTTGTTTTAAGAAACGTCTTCCTGTACACTAGCCAGAGCCACATCACTTTGGATGGAGCCAAATTAGAAGTGTTGGCCTCCGCGGAGGCCCATTACTGCCCACCATACATCACGCTTCTGATGGGACCCAAACACGACCACAGCTGCTTCCACTTAGCACAGCCGTCTCAAAGCACATGCCTTTACGTCCATTTCGCCCTTTTGATGTTCATTTCACCTTTATGATGGGTAATTATTATAATATATTGGCACAAGAAAAACAAATGCTGTTATATTTACTGTACCAAAGATAGTACAGCTAAGTAAAAATGTTAAGTAGAATATGATGTAAAAAATGTAATAAATCTACACTATGCTGGAATGACAGTTGTTTGTATGGTCTGTTCATTTAACATTGACTTTATTTGACAGTAATGCTAGACAGGGTCCTTGATACTCCCATTTGAAACCAAAATATGGCTGTTTACATTCTTTTAAATTGCTTCCCGTCTCCCTGTGCGTGCTGAGGGTCCGTGTAATGACTAGTCTATTGAGTTGGACTGCACAATTAGTAAACTAAATAAAAAACAAATGCTATATTGTCAGGGCGTGGGGAGACATGATATTGTAAGGCACAGGGAGGGTGCTCCGCAATGTTATTTGAGTTTGAAGAGCATTTTCCCTGTGAACCGTTCACAATTACACAGCACACTACTGATCAAAGGTATATGTATTTATTAAGCAGTTCATCAGTTGCCTGATATCAAAAATTATTTAATTTCATTACTGATCATTGCTTGAAACAGTTGACTTTGGTCACTACTGTTGAAATGTTGAATCTGTATATGCTGTCAGGAGGTACAAAAAGGGGTATTAGAAAATAGAATGTGAGAGTTGTGTCTTCGAATATAATTTGATTTCCGTGATCTAGAGTTAAACTTCCTGCTGAAGATTTCACTTCACCCTGAACAAGGGTAAACGAATATGACCTCATGCATTAAAAGAAAGAAAGAAGAAAAAAATCAGCCACCAGAAAACTGCTCACAGATGTTGTTGGTTACCCATGCATGGTGGCGAGAGACCTTTTTACTCCTTCCCCTTTTAAGTATTTAATCAACCTAAGTGATAAATGAAAACATTTAAAGTTGTTTTCTAGTTTAAAGTTTACAGTTTACATTTACCTATCACAACAATGCAGAATCATGGTTTGGCCACTAATGGATAAGTATCGCATTGATTTAGCTTTGTGCAGAATATAGCACTGGCATTCCTTACTCACAATCAGGTCATTTTTTAATTAACCTCAGCCTTCTGTCATAAGAGGATGATCAAACATGATACAATATATATATATATATATTTTTTTTTTTTTCCCATTCTGCCAAACATCAGTGTGACATAAAATTATTAATTGCTGATTGTCCTGAATCATCCTGTGGAATCAAGATTTCAAAATGTATTAAAGCAATTTTGGTCAGAGGACTATCATTTTTTTGTTTAAAAATGCATTTTCTGTTTCTAATGATTGGGGTCACGTGCAAAGACTCTTTTTGTCTTACAAATATTTTTCCTCTTTTATATATAATTATTTTTATTTTTCAGTAAATGGATATCTGACTTTGATGGTCATGCTACATCTGTTTTCTCTTTTGTCTGGTAAAAAACATTATGTAAAATTATGCCTGCGGAAACAGGAGCATGGAGGACCCAGATAGTCACCTTCACCTAGTCGATACAACTCAAATTCAGGCTTCCCCTTAGTGCCTCAAACCTGTATTTTTATTAAAGACAGGTGTGAAGGGGGCCTGCCTCCCCCTGTCTGATGAGACATTTCACGTCTCCGGTTTTCAGATTGGTGAAAAATTCTTTGTTACTTATGGACACAACCAACATCACCACCAGTTACTCAGAGGGACTGCGGATGCCACATAAAAATGGTTGATCCATTTAGTAGACTATAGCCTACAACATTTTTTAAATATATTTACCACTGACATAAATATCAACTTACATTTAATACAGCACAGTGACCATACCTACTATTTATTTATGTGCATTTGGCTATGTGTTTGTGGTGAAAACTTTTTCTGCTGTGATTGCCAGCCTGTTGTCATCTGAAGCCAGCAATGACACTACTCTCCCCCTTGTTTTTGATATTTGTTAGTGTTACAGTAAGGATATGTCATAGGCAGTGGTGGAGGACTCTGAACCTCCATCCTAACGTTACCATAAGAGCATGCAGTTGAAATGGAGTGGAAAATGGGCAATGGTGTATACTGTATTTATAATAATCTACTACACATTTGGGCTCTCTTCGCTCTAATCTTCTTTTCCAACAGCCGGGACTAAAAAATTGTTTTAGGCTTGCTGGACATGATAATATGTTTATGTGATTAGGGACTTTTTTTTTTTTTGGTCTCTAGAAATTCCGAGTCAGTGAGGTAGGAGAATCCATGTCGGGATTTGAGAGGAGTCCATTCACAGACTGCCCGTCGCAGAAGCCAGTCTGCTCTGCACTCGACTCAATGCACTAGCGCTGTTTACGGGAAAGCTCGTAGCTCTGTGTCTAGTCACTCTGAATGCCGCGCGCAGGACCTTCTCCAAATGAGAGTTCAAACTTTGCAGTCGCGAGGCACAACATTATCATTCTAGGGACAAAGAGGACTTAGGCCTACATTAACAGAGAGGAAGTGCTCGTTTTTCCTCTTTCGCAGTTTTACAACCAAGGCAGAGTCGCAGGTCTGCAGTTCCTCGCGTACTCCTTGATCTTTTTCAGCGACTGCTGACTGTGCGATGTGAGTAACGATAGACTCCACGGCTGAGAGGGAGTAAGAATAAATGGTAAATCAGCGGCGCTGATGCCTATTGACTGATAGCACCCTGTCATGGAACTGTTTTCCCTGACACCAGGGATGTGCGAACTCCAAGAGAGAGCCGCTGCCTGGTAAAGCGCTGTCTGTCCCGGGGAAGTGGAGCATGCCTCAGACCTGCAGCGCGTCCCTCTATGCCGCCTGCTGTGTATTGAGCTGCAGAGGAGGACCCGCTCTCACATGCCTGCAAGCCATCTTCTCCCCACTTCCACTATCCAACTGATTTTTTGCCACTCTTTTCGTTACCGTCACAGTATCTCTCTGAAAGGTAAGTCCCTAAGCAATATTCCGTTTTACTTTCCTGTAGGATTCAGCCTCTACAAGTAGGCTACTCAGTGGGCTAATAGCGCAACGGATCTAATAACCTAATCGGAGGTTACAAAGTTATTAGGCTAAGTTGAAAAGATGCGACAACGCTCTGTTTAGGCCTAGTGTATGCTTTGCTAGCATACTTTTTTTTTTACAAAGTCTAGTTAGGAACGTGGCGAGATTGTTTAGGTTGTATTAAACAACACCCAAAAAAGTAATGGCATTCAATTTAAGTTGGCTACTTGGCGTAATTAAAATGTTCCATGTGTTGGCATGGCTAATTGAAAAATTGTTGATGAAAACAGAACCAGATGTGGACCGATTTGGTCGGCTTTCGTAATTTTTCGGTGTCAGAATGCATCGAAACTCAGAATGTCGTGGCAGGCTACGGAGAACAAAATAATGGGTTTCATGTTCAATCGGTGTAGTCGGTAAGGCTTGTGAAAGTGATAATTTGCATTTAACATGGGTATTATTCTGGATTGTCTATCTATACAACGTAGCCACGGCCTTGGCTAGCCAAGAGCGGCGATAATAAGCTAAAGAAAATATAAATATTTGACTTTGATATAGGCTTACTGATAACAAATAAAATTGGACTCAACATATAAGTGAACCCAACAGGAACACAACAAAGAAACAAAGAACTTCTGCAAACATCACACAAATGACAAGTAACTTGGATGTAGAGTGCTGCAGGGTTTAAATCCTTGAAACACTCGGCACTTTGGCTGTAAAATTAGATCCTTTCACTGACCATGCATTATTTACCAACACTCCCGGCCCTCTTGTCAACCATGTGTTTACGGCTGGGAAGGAGGCACATGAGTAGAATGGGTCATCACCAGTGGCTTGGCATGTTTGACGACCTGACGGCTGCTCGGCGAGGCATAGAAATAGAGTGAGGATTTCGTGATCAATAGGACACGCTTTCCCCCTGCCCCCTCCTGCACTCCGCTGGGCTGATGACAACAGTGTTATCGGTGAGGATTTTATCTGCTTTCCCCCCCCTTCCATATATTCTCTAACACCATCTGTGTAGCCTATTGCTTCTAACTAACTTCAAATTGAACAGTGGCAGTGTGTGCTAATGCTCCTGGTGAATAACTGTGAGTGTCAGTGTTATGACACGGTTTAAGGAGAGACTCAGAGCTATTTTTTGTAGTTTTAGTTATTTACTGGTGCAGTCTGATTTATGTGAGCTCATATAACTAGACACCATTTCCCAGGACTGGGGACAGAGTTCTTTGAATTGATGCAAGTGTAGCCTAAGTTCCCACTGTTTTGAGGCCCTTTTTAGCATTTCAAAGTGGCATCATATCCTTCCTCAATAGAGGAACTTCATCCCTGTCCCCCATTAGTTTAGTCGAGGCCAGAAGGCTGAGAGAAGCGTGATGGGGTAAGGAGGGCGGTAGACTTATAAGCTCTCACAAATGTGTGTGTGTGTGTTTGTGTGTGTATTTGCACTGTGTGTGTGCGTGTGCACATGTAGTTGCGCCCTTGTGTTTTGTATGTGTAATCTTTCTCTCTCTCTCTCTCTCTCTGTGAAAACACATCCCTGATTTTTTTTCAACTGACACTATTTACTTTGTGGGGGGGGAAAAAACTAATTTGATGTCTGTTTTAGTATGCTCCATTTTTTCACACACAACTGACCCAAATCTCCTAATTTCAGCAAGTCCTTATTTTATTTGTTATTTGTTTTTCACAAAGTACTTGTAGTTCTGAAGCAGCACTCACAGTTGAACAAAATAAAAATAAAATAAAATGGGGGATATTTGTTATATGCCGTAGTAATGAGAAACGATGTTGAAATGGCATGTGTTGGCCAACATGTCGAATCAGTTGTACCACAGACGATTTTCATTTATATTGTCTGAGCCTTGTCCCTTTGTTGAGTTGAAGCTACCTCCAGCTGATGTGTTCAGTCTTGCTTACATTTATTTGTTGATTCAGATGCTAACTTTTTGTGACAAGGAGGAATTGAGTGTGTGTGTGTGTGTGTGTGAGAGAGAGAGAGGGGGGGGGGGGGGGGGGCAGAGAGAGAGAGAGAGTGTCAGAGCCACTATTCTGAAAGAAGTGCAGCTGTTGTTTGTCAGGGAATGATAGGATTTATCATCCTTTTTTCCGCGCAGCCTTTAGCTAGCCCTTTCCCTCTGTAACATGCAAAGCAAACGTGTTCTTGAGTTTCAGATTTGAAAAAAAAGGAATCAGAGAGAATCAGCGTTCTCATAGAATTGAGAGATTTTGTATGAAGTATTGCTCAGAGAAATGGGTGGCCGTATGGCACATTTTAAATCGAATCAATCGATGCATTTGAATATCTTGCAAATGCATTGGGGTCAGCCTGTATTAGCACCATGCCAAGTGTGTTCTCCCTTTAAAACTATATCGAACTATTTTTGTTTTTGTTTGCATGACGCTGGAAACTGGGGCAGATTTCTCTTTTATGAATTTGGTCGGGGCTCTGTGTGTCTTTCATACTTAATATTGAGCCCATAGTTAAAAAAGAAAAACCCTCTAGAGCAGAGGCCAGTGTCAGTCTTCACTTTATAATGAATGCAGTCCACTGCATTCTGTACTTTTCTGGGAAATGTTCAGTAGGTTAAATACAAATATGACCTTTGCAGGGGGGAAACGAGCTAGTGAACGATCACGCAAAACGAGAAAAACACCCAGTAACTGTGAGACGGTGGTGGCATCACTCAACAGTGGAATCAACTTATGAGACACACATACAGTAAATACCCAATCGTGCCTTTTGATGCTTTTTCCATTCATCCAAAATCGTACTGTACAACTAACTGATCTGCTCATCTTCAAAGAGAATGAGTGTGAGTGTGAGTGTGCGTGTGCGAGTTTGTGTGTGTGTGTGTGTGTGCCTGTGTGTGGGTGTGTGTATGTGGATGCGTGTGTGTGTGTGGGTGAGTGTGTGTGTGAGGGGTGGGTGTATGGGTCGCTATGATCAGTTAAACATGTAGAAGCTTGGGTGTTTCCGCCCTGCAATTTTAGGGGGAAATATTAGTTTCCATCATCATCTTCCAGCGTGTGACGCAATCATGCATCCCTTGCCTGCTCAGATGGCATATCAATACTGGAGCTAATTAGCTTCAGTGATGAATTTCTCAGAATAAAAGAAAGATGAAGCACTTGATGGAAACACATTCTTCCACCATTTATATTCACAATTGGCCTATTAAATTAGATATACCTATCACATAATAATCATCATCAACAACAGCAATGATGATAATAATAATAATAATAATAATAATAATAATAATAATAATAATAATAAAAATAATAACCATAATAATATCAAAATACATACTTATTATTATATTGTTTAATATTACATATCCAGTGTTATTATTTCCATTATTATTATTAATAATAGCCATATTATCATCATTATCATTACTATTATTATGTTTTTATTATACAAAAATGCAGACACACGGCCGCCCACCCACATGCACACACAGTGGTAAATGAGTGGAGTCTTATGAGGAGGATGCTGCTAAATACGACAGTCTGGGAAAATATTCAATTTCTGGGTCAGTGGCAAAAGTCGGGGAGGCAAAGCTTTGAGCAAACAGCCGTTTTTGTGCTTAGGCCTTGGCTGTCCACAGAAGGAGGAGTCTGGCCAGGAGAAAGGATCTGCAGACATCTGCAAGGGGTAGCGCAGGGCTACAGGATTAGAGGCAAGCACATCACATCCACACTTTTAAACAAGACAGGCCTGACGCTTGGATGGGGTCTAGAGCAAATTGGGTGAATTATATGATGACATTTGGCCTTGTGTGTGTGTTGGGGGGGGGGGGGGGGGTCTCTTTCTTTCTTTCTTTTTTCTTTCTTTCTCTCTCAACAGAGACGCCATTAATATTTTTTGGGGGGTGCCAAGAATCTTATTTTCATTCTCGGTGGTGGTGGTGTGTGTGTGTGTGTGTGTGTGTGTGTGTGTGTGTGTGTGTGTGTGTGTGTGTGTGTGTGTGTGTGTGTGTGTGTGTGTGTGTGTGTGTGTGTGTGAGAGAGAGGTGCAAGTCTTGTTTGGAGGGGGCCAGTGGTATCACACCCTCAACCAAGGCTCTCTTGTAATTCTCACTCTGTGTTGGGGAGTGTGTTGGAGAGTGTGTTGGGGAGTGAGTGGTTTATGGAGTACAGAAGGACACAGATGAACAAATGTTTGGTGAAAGCAACAATTATTATCAAAACATTTATGAAACAGCAAAAAAAAAAAAAAACAGTTTAACCCATTATTTGTAAAATGCGATATTTTTCCGTCTTGCTTGGAAACACATACGGTATGTTATACATTTCTACATATAATACATGTTTGATATTCTTTATATTTTTGTAGGTCATATATGAAGTTGCATTCACTTGATTTTCTTTTATGTTTCTTTGCTTCATGTCTCCAGCGCGATAAAGGAATTTACTGTTTGTGAGTGTGTATAAAAGCGGTTCAAAGCATAAGATGTTTCAGTGAAATATTGTGAACATCTCTCTATGGACTAAAGAGATATTAGAAGATCTGAGCTAATTAAAGGTGTTTTATACCGGTATTCAATTCAAAAATGGCCTAATAATTTATTCTCATTGATATAGCAACAGTGAGGCCTGTCTGAAGTAAGAGATGACTGTGGAACACGAGTTAAATCTTACATTAACATTATTGTTTTTTGAGGGGTTTACGATACAACAGGCAATGTGTGCATTCAGAACTAAAACACCAGAGTGATGAATAGGGCCTTCAATGGAGTGGCTCCATCAACATGCTACCTATCTCAGATATGGATGGATCTATTTTGCTAAAATGATATGAGAATACCTTGAGTAAACATATATATTTTGAAATGGCATCATAACAGTATATAACATCCCGTTAGGTTTGTCTGTATTGTAAGAAGTAAACCTTTGTGATGATGTGAAGACACCTTTCTGCAGAGACGGAGACACATTATACGGTCTATAAACCATTGTTCTAAAACACCACCTTGCCGATTTTCATCTTGACAACGGCCAGGGCATGCATGCTCTGGACAGTTGGCATGATAATAGCTGCTGTTGGCCTAGCCAGCCTCTCCTGTAGCATACAACAATAATGTGGTCAAACCCAGACAATCTAGACTGAAACAAGCTGGTCTGGAGCATAGTGTCGATTTTGTAAAATTGCTGGGGGTGTGGGAGAGAGTTTGTCATGGCAAAACGAAGTACAAAGGGAGACGTTCCTATCTAGTGTCTGGCGCTGAAAGGTGACATTTTCTCCCATTTTCTGCTGACTGGTGTGTCCCCTTCTGTTGATGACCGTAATAATCCTCCAAGTGACAAAACCTGGGCTTTGACAAGGGGAGCTTCACGATAGGTGGTAGCTTCTTTTGCACACTGTTGAAAGTGCACAAATAGTGCATGCACAAACACGCACACACACACACACACACACACACACACACACACACACACACACACACACTCACCCACACACGTACACACACACACACATACACACACACACACACAGGATAACAATAAAGAACCAACAACAAAAAAAGAAACATTCTGGAAACAGATGTTCCTAATTCATGGCTTGCAGTGCTTGCACCCCTTAAACAATCGCAGAATGTTCCCAAGTCTATGGGCAGTCAGTCAGACCTGCCAATCCCTCCATTTGTCATTGCAATGCACAACACTCCCTCGTTCTCTCACTCACATACCCTATATGTCCACTCTCCATTGTTGGCTCGGAGCGGTGTCTTATGGTGCTCTCTAGCTCCTCACCTCAGGGGATGCAGCATGGAGTATTGGCTAAACCGACAAGAGTGCGCTCTAACACCAGTCCCTTCAAAAGAACGTCCAGAGGGCCTTGGGGGAAGTAAAGAGCAGCTGTAGAAATGGTCTTGTTCAAAGCCTGTAAAATTGACTTTGCTTTCTCTGATAACTTTTTTTTAAACAAGTTCTTCAACTTCAACTGTTCTGGTCCATTTGTTTTATTATTTTATTCTTCTTCTCATTATTATTATTATTTTGTGAGCATGAGTTAATATTGTCAGTGTGTTTGTAGAATTTAATACATTCCTTTCATTCTGAATACATCATGCTGGTTCATTGCATGAGTTCTCTTTCATACATTCGGAGGTTGAGCAGATTTAAACGGTGTCCCATTTTTGTGTCTGTCTGTTTGGTCTGAGGTGCCCGGCCTAGCAGTCGTGTACGATGTACAGACGTGGGTGGGTTTTATTGTTCCATCATGTCGGAAGCAAGGATTTCAACTATTTACGCAATTACCTTCGCCAAATCCACATTAATCTCACAACAAGATAATCTTCTGTTGTTTGGTCCTGTGCTTGCAGTTACCAAGGGAGGGTTCTCGTTGAGAAACCTTTGAAAAGGTGCCGTTTTGAAGATAACATGTTTTATTTTTTTTCAGGCAGTTTTTTCTCCATCAGTAGGATGTTGTCATGGTAATTGACCTGCACACATGCCATAAAACCAGTGTGTGAATTTCCGTCAGTTCCAGTCAGTTTTACTCCTTATTATTTTCAGCAGTCAGTGTGTGTAATAAATCGACTGTAAGTCCACCGTTCATTTACAGCAACCTGGCAGCTCCGACACCGTCTGAGACATGAGATCCAGCTTACCATTCTAAGTGTCAACCTTTCAGGATTTTTCTCTTTTAAAAAGAGCACGTCGACGTAGTAGCTCCGAATGAGATTGTGGAAATGTGTAAAGCCTATTACCGGAGTGCGCTGCATATCTAGACTGTTCAGTGTGCAGCAGAGACGACTGCTGTGCCGGCTCCCCTGCTGAGGGTGGCGGAAGATGATAACCTTGCCACTAATTCTTACATCGGAAATATTTTAGAATTGTCAGACGCCGGCTTTTCGGGACGCCATACTTGCTCCTTTTAAAATGTGGCCCGTCCTCGGAAATTGAGTGTTATCTGTCCTTGTCTTCCCCTGTGGAGAGCACACAAACACACACACACACACACACACACACACACACACACACACACACACACACACACACACAGAGCTTTAAATGTATGGAAATATATTTCTTCATGTGTACACCGCACTGCTTGCAGCAGACCTTGGAGACACATTTTAGATGTTTGTTTGGGACACTGTGGACACTCACTGAAGGGAGCCTGCATTACTACACATTACATCTGGAAAGAGTCGTCCGCTGCAGAACAAAGAGCAGGCTGGGGGCCCGGTTAGGGCATGCCGTTAGGTACGGGGTTGCACGTACTGATCTGCGTTTGCATCACAATCGCTCCGAAGGCCTCGTGGTTAACACATGTTAATGAAAACGTAACGATCCGAACACAATCAAGGCCTAGGAGTAGCACTCAAGATCTCTGGGCCTATGTCGCTCGGGGATGTGCACCAGTACTCACACTGAAACTGGATCTAATTGAAAGGCTAATAAGCCCCTTCTCTCTATGTCTCTCTCTCTCTCTCTCTCTCTCTGGACAACTGTTTGAAACACACTGAGTGTATTGTTCTTAGCATACAGTATGTGTAGATTTGATACGCTCCATTCCACTTACTGTATTTTGAGTTTGGTAATAATTGTACTGAAATAGTGTAATGAGCCTGACCATTGTTTCACAGGGCTAAGGTCACTACCGATCAGGGAATTGATTTTCGCTGGTCTTAATTCACTGAAGGCATGCCATTAATTTTAGATTGACCCAATGTTTCCAAGTGCTGTATTTTTCATATCCTCTCTAACTTGTTTAATATATCATTACTTCCATCTTTTTGTGCTTCTTTTATTTCTCCTGTGTGCCACTCTATGAAAGGCTTTGTGAATTACTGAAAACATTGTCTAGTTATCATCGTCTGTTTTCTTATAGCCGGGACTAGAACTGAATTATGTTGGGCGATAACATTTCCCTGTGCTTCCGAACCCTCCTTGTTTGAGTCTTCCCTTGCCTTGTGTTTTTGTCTCTGATCTCGAGATCCTCTGATGTGACTAACGTTAGTGTCTGTCTATTTGGCTGGTCACGGTCTGGTGTGAGCGGATGGGGGTACTATCTGTGTGTGTGCCTGTCTATATATGTGTGTGTGTGTGTGTGTGGGGGGGGGGTGTTGGGAAGTGGGGTGTGGCTGAAGGATGCCCCCGGCTTCAGGGAAATCTAACTTTCTGTGTCATCGTCCATTGTGTCCCCTGCACATTATCCCAGTTAGATACCCCCCCCCCACACACACACACACTCACTACACACACACACATCCTCAAAATGTTGCTAACAGAGCACATACTGCTTGGAACCTGTGTTACAATTGGTTTGTACTGATATTGCATTAAAATTGATTGTGTAGGTGTCTGATATAATTATATGATTGGGCAAACATGGTTGGTTGTTAGCATGGCTTTTCATGACGATTTGTTGTTGACAGCGCAGGTTGAGGGCGGCTCCAGCTCCTATCTGCCCTGTCTCTCTGTCTTTTGTTCATTCGTGGCACTGCAATACAGCTTGTTTACATCAGGATCTGCCATCTTCAGTCTTCGGGCGAAAATTGGTGCTGAAAACTTTAGCCAGAAAACATATTTGATATGCAACGGATAGAATCTCTAGTTTATCCAGGCGCTGTGTGACAAAATGTTTTGATTCCGTGCAAAACTACACTTTTGTGTTGTTGCGGGTTGGGACATGCTCAGATTTTTTCCCGATAGTTTTAGTTGTTGGTGTGGAAACTGCAGTTTGCTTTTTGCTCATGTTTAGGGTTGAGAATTGGTTACATGGCTGCTATTCACCAGCTTAGCTTGTCCTTTTGGCACACAAAGGCTTAATTAGTTAGTCACAAAAGTGGTCGAAGGGAAAGGGTTAACATACTGCTCAGCCTGCATGGCATCTTTTGTAGTCAGAAATATCGTCCTTTTTCACGGGTTGATTGTGGAATGTGCTAGTCAATTCAGGCAAGATGAGGTTTTTTTTGGCTCTTGACAGTTTTTGAATGCTAGCATTTTCTGGACATTTTTTTTGTGCCACCCAATTTATGTTTTGTGTTGCCTTCCTCTATCTTAAAAATTAATCGTCCTGTTGAATAATGCCTCACGATCATGGTGAATTATTTATGATCAGGCCCTTAATAGAGGGCCGGAGGAGGCTTTTTACAGCTCTGCAGCTCATTTTGGCCCCGTCTGTGAGAAATATTATGAAGGAAGCTGTTGGGGCAATGAAACATATGGAATTACATGTAAATGTTAGCCAATCAAAACACACAAGAAGTAGGCCTATTTTTGTTTGCCCTTTTATTCTTTTTTTAAAAAGAGGGTTAAATCACTGCTGGTCAATGTATAAAGCAGTCTATTAATTTCTCCGTCTAGAGAGATGGTCCAGATTAAGGGTGAGAATGGCTGTTTTGACCGCCCCGCAGTAAAGATGCTCCCCCTTTGCACTCTGTTGATTTACTCCACTTGACAGATGAGCTCGACTTCACCCCCCCTCTCATACTCCACCCCCCCATTTTCACATACGAGCTCAGAGCATGTGCACGGCTGGTTTTGACAGGAACACTGCCGTTATTGCAGCAGAGTGAATGAAATATTGATGTATTTTGTTGAAATTGAGATGATGAGCTTAAGGGACCTTTGAGGGAATTCGGCAAGCGCCTCTTTTTTATTCACCAAAGGCTGCCGAGAGGAGGCTGTTTTCGGAGAGCGCGGCCGCTAAAGGGCCGGGTCAAATCCACTCCCTCGCCTGTCTGTCTGTCTGCCTGCCTGTCGCTGTCTGTCTGTGTATCTCTCAGTCTGTCTGCCTGTCTGCAAATCCTGATTTTTGACTCCTCACCTCGACGTGTCTGTCGGTGCTTGACACAGGGACATTGTGAGGCTTTCTACAAGGCCTTGTCACCACACCTTAAGACGTACCGCACAACTTCCCTCAGATGGGCTCCATACTGCCTAGTCTCCGGAAAATATATATGCGTTTAAAAAAACAAAAACCCCAAAAAAACAAATAATGCGTAGTGTTATAACATAACATGGGAGCTATCTGATTTATTTTCGAAAGGAGAAATAAGTGTTGTAACTTGTAAATGACAGGCAGGCACTATCATGAGACACCTGTATAGTGGTGGAGCTCGGGTTCTCTCAACCTTCATTTTTATCTGGCGGTATTGATGTCAGCTTATTAATGCTTTAGACGAGGAGCATCTGGTGGCACTACCATTTAACGGCACCGGAGGAATTACCCTTATCGTGCGTCAGCTGAAAAGAGTAGTTTCCGCTATCAGTAAATGGAAATGACAATTTCACATTTCACTCAAGACACTCCTCTTCAGTTTCCATAGAGCATCAATACGGTAGTTAATGAGGTATGAAACCGGCGCTGAAAGTTTGGCGCCTTCGCCAGAAATGTAGACCATGAACCCTATTTAGAGGCCCATAACATCACCAGTGAATGCTCATATGTTATATAAGGCAGCATGTGGATTACTCTCAAGTGAGGGACAAACAAAAGATGCAAAAAGACTTTTGAAATGTTTTCCATTTGCCCAATCATTTACATTACAGTAATCAGATTTTCACTATTTATGCTTTAAATGTGAAAACAGTTCAAAGCAGCAGCCTATGGAAATGGATATTTGAATTAATAAATGATGCACTCTAGTGCTAACATCTTTATTAGCTTTTGGGCACAGTTGTCCCATTGTTGTCCCTGTGGTGGTCAACACACACCGATTCCAGTCTGAAATACGAGTTTAGGCCAAAACTCATATCCCCTTTATAACACTCATATCTTTCCCCGAAATGCCATGGCAGAATCCCATGAAGAGGTATATGAGTGAAGTTTCTTCTCACTCATAGACATCTCATTTTCCATATTACTCACATCACTATAGCAACATGTTTGTGAACTGTACACACACACACTTTTCCCCCCTTTTGAATCAAAGCACTTTTTTTAAGAATATCGGGGGAAATGAGACTACAGTCCGCTATTAATGCTTTTATGTATCCTAATACTTAATAAAGTATATTAAACTGAATGCTGTAATAGTATAGTACAGTACATAAATAAAAGAGAAAAGCTAACATATAGCCACCCCTTTCAGTTTATTACTGTAAAATGACTTTCCTTGGCAAAAAGTCATGTTGGAATTAAACAGTGGGATACCATCTCAATGTAACGTGATATAAAATACATCGTGACTTGAGGCTTGCGCGTCAATCATTTCACTGAAATCAAAGGTAGTTTGCTGTTGCAAAAGGTGTTGCATTTTTAACTATACAATACAGTGAAGGCTGGCTGGAAAGAATGAATGCTCTCTGTTAATATTTCATTAACGTTCGTTCAGTAGTGTTGACTTAAATTGATCACGGCGTTAGCGCCGCCGATATGTATTTTCATCCTTTTGATATATACGTATGTTCTCAAACTCTACAGTCTTACAGTAGCTCCGTCCGAATGCAAGGTGACAGCAGCACCGAGGTTGTGGGATTGGCTCTCTCAGTGCGTGTACACACATAGCATATAAATGTGTTGTGATCTGCTTTCAGATGTACAGACGCAAGCTAACTGGAGCCATAGAGTGAGCAATACATCTGTGTGTTCTGTTGGTGTGAACAGACATCATATTACTGCCACAAGAGGCTCTGATATAGTTGTTTGTAATTCTCTCACTCCTGTTCCAACCCAAAGGAAATGCACTGATGTAAAATCAGTCACATTTGCCCGGGAGGTACAGCCCATGCCACGTGTTCTTGGTACCAAACGAGCATGAGGAATAGGAGCTCGGAAACCCTGTTTCATCATTTGAAGCAATGTCATCACGACAAATGCATTGCAAACAGGGCTAAGGCTGCCACTAACGACTCATTTTCTATCGAATAATCTATCAGCTATTTTATAAACTAGTCGATTAGTCTAAACGATTAATTTCCTTCCAAACAAAATTCACCATATCATTCACCAAGTTCCTTTTATTTTAACCACAGCAACCTGTTGGGGCTGAAATTGCAACGACATAGTCTTGCCAATCAATCAATTTAGAGTAAGCCCAGCCTCCAGTGCAGGCATGTGCTCAGCATTTAACTGACAAACTGAATTGTGTAAGGTCCTTTATGGCTTCAATAATGAGTGTAGTCCTATCTCTCAGCTGCAAGGACAAATAGGCTACTTTGAAAGACCTCTGGAAATGTGTTAAACTTTAGTACTTGCAGTGGTTTTGCCTTTTCTCATGGTACAACATTTAGCACACCATGGCAAGTGTCTGCGGACCCATGTATGGATAGAAAATGTTTTTTTTTTTTTCAAACAGAAACTTACGTACAAATGAATGAAGCCTCATCAGGTCAGTCGCTCAGGCTTTCATCAAGTCCTCCACTGTGTTACCTGCGGCTTCTTGTCCACATCTCCTTCTAATCACCTGTCCACTTTACCTGTTTCATCATCTCCTGAATCTTGTCTGCATGCTCTGATTACCTGTCTAGACTATAAGCACTCGACGCTTTTCAGGAGAGATGCAGCTGGCTTGCTGTGCTTGTATTGTTAGCTGCTTCTCATGTTCTCAGTTGTATGCCAATCTTGTTCCAGTATCCTGCGGCGCAGCTTTCGGTGTTTGCGTTTTCTGAAAGTAAAGAAAAAACAAAAGAAACTTTGCACAGTTGCCTCCAGTCTCACTGTGCCACGGAAGTCCTGTTTGTGTCTGTCTGACAGACGTTTCCACCAAAAAACACCTTGAAGTATTGTTAAACATTAAAGTTTAGGTTAAGTTTAAAGATTGGCTGCTAATCAGGCTAGCTTTAATCAAACAAACTCTCCTTTCCATCTGCTCCCCTGTCCTGCCCAGAGTCTGATTGACCTCTTAGAGGCCCAATCCCTGCCTTCTCTGAACTTCCCTGAGCCTCTGATTGGTTAAAGGCCTAGACTCTGAGAACCATTAAGAGAGAATAATGAGATAATGCTGCTAAGGTTTTTGAGCTTGCCCTACATTCCTGGGGGAGCTCATGTCTGCAGTGAGATACATTGTACGCACTCTTTATTTGATTCAAGCAATGAAAGAATAATCAATTGGGCATGTGTAAATTTGTAATGTTGAACTGACCTCGGACATGGTAGGGCAAGTGCTGCTGGCGTAACTGGCACAAGAGCATTTGTGTAAAAATGTTTTGCTATCACAGCAGCTTGTTCCAAATAGCATAGTCTGATCGTCTATGTGAAATAGAAATAGTTACTGCAGGAAATTATGGGGGAAAACAATTGTTAATGGAAACATTAATTCCTAATTATTGTGAATGTTAAGTGATAGCAGATGGAGTAATTGCAGCCAGAATAACATTAGAAAGTGTGAGATTGAGTATTTTCTTGCTGTTAGTATTTGCTAGTATTTTCTTGCTGTTTTCGTGCTGTTACATGCTCATTTTGAGAGATATGACTGTTGCAGAATATCCATCAGTAATTCAGCATATTCTGTAATGTTCAATCCAAGGATGTCTCATTGAGTAGCGTGAAGCCTAAATCAAAGAGGGCAGCTCTGATCGATTAGCTGGGTGACCAGTAAATATGACTGATGAACTAGTGTGTATATGACACCAGTCGGACGAGAGCAGTCTCATGGATGTATACATTCACTGCAAGACAGGCTATTGCTATTCAACACGACAGCTCCGTCCTATTCCTTGTTCCTGTATAGTGAAGCTGCCATTTCTATATTTTGATGCAGAGAAAGGACCTCAGCTCCTCACAGCAAGACTCAGCTCTGCAGTGGAAGCTTGGTTTCACTGTTCAAAGAGCTGTACGTTCTTAAAAAGGAGTCACACTGCGAACACCTACACCCTTTGCTCTCTCTTGCTCTTTTCTTATTGATTGTAGCGCATGGGGTGAACAACGTGTCCCACTCCTCTAAGAACAGGAGAAGTGACCTGGAAACCTGGGTGTGTTAGGCAGAGTAGGGCGTGTGTGTGTGTGTGTGTGTGTGTGTGTGTTAGTGTGTGTTAGTGTGTGTTAGTGTGTGTGTGAGTGTGTGTGTGTGTGTGTGTTAGAGTGTGTGAGTGTGTGTGAGTGTGAGTGTGAGTGAGTGTGTGTGTGTGTGTGTGTGTGTGTGTGTGTTTGTCTGTGTATGCATGTGCTCATGTGTGTGTGTGTGTGTGCACTCGCTTGCTTGCCATAGCAGCTGCACTAAGTCACGTCGTTGCCGTGGTCACTGTGTCAGTGTCGGTCCCTGTGCTGTATTTCTCTCCCTCAGCCAGCGGTGGGTCAGCGGTGGACCCCCCCTGCCCCCCCCCCCCCCTCTCCCCAATGCCTGACTCAATGGGACATGATTCATGTGATCACTGACCCAGTGCTTCGTCGCAGGAGTAAAGATTTTCCGATTGCTCACAAAATCACTGGCCTCTTTGCAAGCCCTTTGAAGCCATGCACTTTTATTCTGCTTTCCATTTTTTTACTCTTTTAAAGGGTCCTCAGTCTCCGAATCCTAGATATATCGCATCGCATTTATGGAATTGTAATCTGTGCTTAATTTCTAGACACAGTACTATTTGTTTAGCATTTAAACACACGTATGAATTAATTGTTTACCAATTATATGTATTTTTTCTTGTTTACATTTTGCTCCAGATCACATAGCGCCACTGTAAAGGTGCTTTCCTAACTATCCAAACTCGAGGTCCTTCATGCAGCTCCATGAAAGCTTGGGGGTTAATTCACAGGTCAAGCAAGACTTGCAGGCTGTCAATTGTGCATTGTGCTCATTCAGGCTCCCTCCTCCCCTTGTCCAAGTCCCTTTCTCCTCTTCTCAAGTCTGTTTTTCCATGCCTTCCATTAGAGGACGGCCCACAAATGCCATTCTTCTTTGGTAACCTCCACACCAGCTTTCCACGACACATCTTAGCTTTGTTAAGAGACTTTGACATTCTTTTCCATTTGTCTCTTGGTTCCTTTTGTGGCATTCGGCTCGCAGCCTCTCCCAATCTTCTTTCGGAACTGTAATGGTTGTCTTCCTTTTTTTGAAGCGCTTGTCGTTTTGGAAGAGTGTAGTAGATGCACTTTGCAAGTCTTCTTTTAAATTTTTTATCGCAAAGATCTTATTATTGTTATTAAATTATTAAACATTTGAAGACCCACTTCTTTTGAATCGGCCTTAATATCTAATCTGCTATTATCTCCTATATCCATTTTTCTGAAAACTCTTTAAAAATAGTTCTTCATTCATGATTACTCACATTCTTTCGTTTAAGTCTCCAGTTATAAAACACGTCTTGCTTCTAGTACTATGTGTCCTTTAATCACGGTCATCTCTTTCTTCTCTATTCTCCACTCTATTCTTTAACTTATGCTTAACTTATTAACATTTTACATCTCACTGATACACTGTCTATGCAGATTTATGTAGCTGAGCATTGAGCATTGAACACTGAGCACTTTCTTTGTTGCTAAGCATGTAGTCAGCCCATATTAAAACCTGTAAAGGTGAAGTCTCTGGGTGCTAGAGCTCTACAGTGGCCCCAGGCATCAGGAATGAGTGACAAGCGAAAACCTCCACCTCTCTCACAGGGGAACATGCTGAGGTGGTGCACCCTACGCTTTTTATACATGCCCTCGAACCTCAGGCCAGAGTGCTCGTACAGAATGGGAACATGACAGGAATGGAAACGGGCAAGACAGCAGTAGCTCCGGCGTCTACTGTATGCAGATGAGCTGTTACTGCTGAGGAGGAGGCTGTCAGGTCCCGTAGCTCAGTAGTCTCTGGAAAAATGTTTCGTGACACACAGCTGGTTCCCATAGGTAAAATGTACATACATATGTACTGTATACACTTACTTACTTACTAGTACTTACATAACTGTAAACACTTGGATTAAGGCATCAGCTAAATGAAAAAAAAAAAGTTTTTTTTTAAATCAAATTATTGCAACTGAGTGCCAGTATGCTATTAAGATGCTAGTCTAGCACTGGAGGAGTGATAGTTATTGTTGTTGGACAGAATTTATTGAATTTGTTCAAATTAGGAAGATGCCTGATATTTCTTCCTTTGGTAAGATATGAAGTCCCATACACACCTGATCATTTGTGCATAATTTTCAGAATCCACTGGGTAAACAGCAGAAATAGCCTCAGGGTCCAAGCTGAAAAAAGAGAGAAAAAAAAACCCACAGCCGTTGACAATGAAATGTCTGCATGTTTTTTCTGTTGTCCTTTTCCCTGGTGTCATCTAATAAGGTACCACTTCAGAATCAATGTTGTTAATGTTGTTAGTACAATGTACAAACAGGATAATAAATCACGTGTTTTAGTACAGTGTACTTACAATGTAAGATCATGTTATTTCAAATGAACAACCTTAGCTCTAACACTGTCCCTTAAACTAACTATACCTTTTAATACTATGGACTTTCTGCTATTTGAATTGCATTCTACTAACCAATGAAAGTAAGTATTAAATACAGTGCACCTAATCAATGAAAGTAAGTATTAAATACAGTGCACCTAAGGTTGTGGACGTGGGGGCAATTTTTATTAGTTTGATAATGACTGAAAGCTGCGATGTCCTGTTTTGGGTCAGGTGTTGTAACAGCTGTCTTGTGGCTTAGAGCCAGCTTTGAATTTGGATGTTTTCATTTGAGTTCTCATCTTTACAGTCCTAATTTCCATCTAACACCTGGGCTGGCTCATAGCGTTGCATTTTTATGCCGTCTTCCCACCCCTTCCACTAAGATCCAGGATTTGAAATGCCCGTACGGTCACACAGCAGTGTTTGTGCCCTTTTAGAAAGAAATGTCTGTTTGTATTGTGCATGTGTGTGTGTGTGTGTGTGTTTGTGTGCATCTGTGCATGTGTGTGCATGTGTGTGCATGTTCATTTCCAGACCTATAAGAGTGTGAATTCGAGATGGGCCTAAGTGGGGCTGATGAGCGATGCTTGCAGCAGCTTATGGGCAGAAAGGCCTCCTGCAGAGCCGGGAGAGCTCAGTGTGTGTAATGAGGGGCAGGGCAGTCAAACTGACTCCCTTAGTCTTTGCCTTTGGTCTCCGGCGATCAGTATGTTAAACACTCGCACAGCATGACACAAAGATATTAAAGTACGAAACTGTTATCATCGATTTACGGAGCACCTAACTCCACACACACACACACACACACACACACACACACACACACACACACACACACACACACACACACACACACACACACACACACACACACACACACACACACTCACACAAAAGAAGTATCTGTCCTCCATTGCATTTATTTATTTCATTTCTACGTGGGGGGGGGGGGGGGGGGTACTGCTCTGGCTTCTACTGTTTTATATCCTCCTCCCCTGGCATGTTCAACTACGGACTTGATGTAAATTAAAACCAACAAACACAAAATGGCTCCTGCAGCAGCTTACTGTAGGTAGATGAACCAGTGGATCTTCCCATGGCTCCTCTGCTAAAACGCTGTGCAGTCAATGGCAGAGTCATGGGTTCATTTCACACTTCACATATCATTCTCCTCACACCTATTTTTTTGCTTGTTTTTTCACCCCCCCCCCCCCCTACATGCTGTGAAATATTGACTCAGAGCAGAGACAATGACTTCCTTCTTTCTTGTGGTGCATTGCCCCAGTTGAACACTACTTATCCAAAGGAAGGCCTTCACAGAAAGAGGCTCTTCTGTTAACCTGCTTTTAAAGAGTCAGTCAAGAGTCTACTGTGTTGGAGAATACCATTTCTGATCTGGCTTTGAAGGATTTAAACAAAATGTTCCAAACTGCTGTGCGGGCACTGGAAAATCTATGTGTTAGACGTCTTTCAAAATCCTTCTCATCATAGGCAAGGGACTTCTAATCCACATAAGATTTTCGATGTAGACTTCTGGAATCTGTGTCACAGACAGTTACATAAACGTTAACGTTCTATTGATCTGTTCTAATTCTGCTGGCTTGAGGCCTGGTGATGGCGTCAGTATGGAACTGTAAACTTGTGAGTCTGTTTTCTCCTCACAACCCCGCCCCCCCCCCACCACCACACACACACACACACACACACACACATACACACACACACACATACACACACACAAAAAAAAGAAAAAAGAAAGAAAAAAAGTGAAACTGTTTTTAATGGGGCCCTGTGCGCTTGGTTACTACAGCGACCGTATTTCCCCTGGTGGGTTTGTTTCGGCCCCGGTGGGGGAGTGGCAAAGCAGCACTCTGTGCGCGATAAACATGTGCACCAAAGCATAGCTGCTAATACAGGCAGATACACGCAGCGTGCTCTGCTCACAAACCTGCATGCCAACTGACTTAAGCATTTTTTTTTTTCTCCGCACTCCGGAAGGTGAATAAGCGGAACAGAGGATGGCAGGCAAGGCAGACGGTCAGAGCAGAGGAGAGATAGAGGGACCGGCGGGTCGGTGTGTTTAGGATGTTGGAGGCAGATTGCTGCGTATTAATTTGCTTGTTAGTTTTTACGTTGCTGTCTCTGAGGTACCCCGCTGCTTAAATCTTTGGGATGGCGGGCACGCCCCCATGCAAATGGTGAGCTCTTAGTCCCTATTAAAGGGATTTCCGCCGGCTGGATTATGTCCCGGCTTGCTTTAACTTCTGTGGATTTGTGGCCTTTTTCTGTTTTAAATGTGTTTTCACTCTGCAAAAAACAACAAGGAAAAACATTTTGATACACCTGATATGATACATTAATGTTGTGGATATAAACATTTTGTGTTTCAGGATCATAGAGAGAAGAAGGTGCTAGTCTCTTTTGATCTGTGCATTAAGTCCCTCTCCTCTTGCTCTGCAGGTGAAAAGATCAATGATGATCATCTCTGAGAGCTGTTGTCCCCGACATCTGTAACCGCCATCGATTCTGTCCAGCATGTGGGGAGCGTCCAGACCAAGCGCAATGGCCTGCTTCTTACTCCGAACATCAGCAGTCTGCTGCCTCGTGTTAGCATTGGCTCATGTTCAGTGCTCAGAAGGTACGTTACAATCACCAAACTAATTAGCAAGCACAGACAATGAGAGTGAATGAGTGAATGAGTGCCGTTTAATACACTGGGTTTGTGGGTGAATGCGTGCCGTCTAATACACTGGGTTTGTGGGTGAATGAGTGCCGTTTAATACACTGGGTTTGTGGGTGAATGAGTGCCGTTTAATACACTGGGTTTGTTTATTGTGTAGCTCATTCTGATGTCGGGGCTAAAATCAGACCAAAATCTAACAGTGTCTGTCTGGTTTAACAGGAGGAGTTCTAAACTCTCTCATAGATACTAGCCAACAGGCTAGGACAGAGGCCAGCACACCCAAATGGAGATGTTCACAAATCAACATTCTTTTAGGTTTGGGGGTGCTGTGGCGCAACTGGTTCCAGCACCCATACCATATTCAGTGTTTCCCATACATTGACTTATTTGTGTTGTCCACCACAATATCAACATTGACCACCACACAATGATTTTGCATGTTGTACTTTAAATTGGATGGAATTGGTTCATTGTAGAGATATGTGCACCTTTGTGCAGCCTCCCCTTGTCTCTCAACAAACCTACATGCATGTTTAAAGAAAACACTAACAGTCCTGCAATTGTTGTCATAAAAGTCCACTGGCTAAATCGTGCTTAAACCGGCATCATAACCATAATTTGTTAAAAACAGTTAATTCTGCAAACCTACCACCACAAATAGAATTCAATTCTGTGGGAAACACTGATATTGGGGTCCACATGGCCTCTGTCATTTACCAGTCCCACCCTATCTCTCTCTTCCACTTGCTTCCTCTCACTCTCTCTGCTGTCCTGTCTGATTTAAAGGCATAAAAAATATTTTCTTTTAGTTTTGTTAAAGTTAGGTTGTAGATGAAGACATAATCATGCAGTTAGGATCTGTGAAATCTAACTCCCGCCTGATCCATTTAAAGCAAAACTCTCGCCAAAATGCAACCTAGGGTCTTTTTGTGAATGTACCCGAGTCAAACTTTTGTTTAAACCCATAATTACAACGTAAGTGCCATTTTTAAGATTGACCGTATTTTCGGGTCAAATGGCCTTTTGAATGGGGAGTGCTAGGGACACTACTATGATCGCATCAAAATCCCTATTTTTACTAAAAAAACACTAAGAAGGCTCGACACAACATGAAACTTTTCTCAAAATATCTCCTGAGTCTCGAGCTCGAAGCATTGAGCTCAATGAACTCGAGCATTGAGAACATTGTTTGTGTACACAGACTCAGAGTTTACTAAAAGGAAAGGTTTTGCCGGAAAAGCCAACTGTTAAAGTGAGTTGTTCAAAACCTTTCCATTTCACCCAAAAACTAAAATATGGTCAAAATAGTGGTGCTTACGTCATAATTATGCTTTTAAACACATTCACAAAAAGACCCTAGGTTGCATTTTGGCGAGAGTTTTGCTTTAATATAATTTTTGCATGGACCACATTGGTGCATTACTAATTAGACTTCAGAATACAATCTCCATGAGCATGAATGTCCAGCTGCATGAACATCCCCAAGCAGGCTTGGGTCTTTTCTACTGATGCCATATTCTGTGATGTTCATCACATGGCCATTATGTATTCTGCATTCTGTGATTAGGTAGTTAAATTGTACATACACATATATTTTTAACACTTTGACCACGTTTGACTATTCAGACTCAGTTGCCTTAATGTTAATAGAACAAGGTCCTTGAATTAACCATATTATGAGTAAATGCATTTTACTGTAAGGATTAATAAACCAGAAGCAGTATTATACTCTAAAAGTAATGTTCCCATTCACCTCCAGGTCCACCACTAATTATCAAAAGATCAAATCATTAGCTAACATGAACAAATCATTAACCTTTGCATTAAGAAACATTAAGTAATACTAATCACTGTAGTAAATGATTTTATTTATGTTGACCACTACTGGGATTTAATGCTAGTTAATATAAAGTTTGACCAGTTAACATCTTAGGTAAATACAGTAGCTGCAGTTGAGCATCACCAATTCACCTTTGACTTGGTTTGGAACAGGCCTCTCTCCTCGTGTGCTTGAGATTCCATGTTTTAACTGTAGGGATGAGTCTGCATTAGTTCATTATAAACAATATCCCAAGTAAACATGGTTCATTAAACAGCATCCTGCCTGTAATATCTTTTTAATGCATTTTTATAATTGAATTAAATGGGTTACAGCCGCACTACAAATGACTCGAAGTTTGTGCTTTTGAAGAGGCTCAGCAAGATTTATAGCCTCAGGCTTGTTTCCTTGTCTAACATCCCAAGAAACTTGGGATCTGGTCGTTTCCATTTGTAATGGCAGGGGAACTGTTTGTGCAGGATAGGGTGATCTGAATTCAGACTCCTCTTCTTCCTGACTAATGTCATTTGTTTTCTCCTCCAACTCTTGTGAAAACCTCCTCTCCCTTGACTTGGGGAGGGGTGTCGTGCTGATGTATGAATCACTTGTGTTATATTTGTGAGAAAGGAATGCAAATGGCTTAGACCTAATAATTAAAGAAAACATGGCATAAGACAGGGTTGTAGAGCCCAAGGCTTTCACTCTGTATATGCAGAGACAATCAAATGTGTTTTAGCTCTTGAGATATTGTAATTGTGGAATATAGTGCATATGTTTATTGTGTTATGCAAGTGTGTGGGTAAACTACTCTGTTAACAGTGTGAAATTTCAAACCCAACTTAATCAATATTGTTAAAAAAGCTCCTATTTTCTAGCCGTCTCAAGCAATCTCACATTCTCTACAGAAGCCCCCCTTTTCCTAATGCCTAGTTCAAGTGTTATAAAATATGACACTTGACATTAAAATAATATTGAAACTTTTAAATGACCTGGCCCGTCAAAATGGCCCTCAAAGAGTCAAGTGCAGTTCTTGACAGCAGAAGCGGAAGACTAACCTAAGTGACCGCTTGACAAACCCCAAGCACCTCTAGTTCACTCCCTGCCAAAAACCTTTTTAATTCATAAAAATGGAGGGCCCTATTAGGCTGTGTGTGTGTTGATAAGATTGACTAGTTAGAGTCTCTGTCTCCTAAACTGTCAAGCAAACATGCCTAGGGAAGAAAAGAAAAAGAAGAAGAATTTCAAAAAAGCTGTGTGTGTCTGTGCTGCCAGTTTCTGCTAGCGGATGTGTCCTGTTCAGCTTGGCATTTCCACAGCAGATTGTATCTGTCCGTTATCCCCAATTCACAAACAAGCTACAAAACAAGTCATTACAGAAGCCCTAATCTGGAAACACTTTGCACATTGCATCAGTCCGCTCAGCAAACTGGTGTGGACAGACTTTAACAAGATTGAGCGGCGCGCACAATCGAGTGTGGCAGAGGCATGGATCTAACTAGGTTAATCTCTTTGTTGTACTCCTCAGCTTGGTGAATCGCCTTTCTCGGGGTAAGGTTTCACCACACCTGGTGGCCTCTGCCGCTGCTGCGGCGGTGTTCCGTTACCGATTGGGAATCTCGGTGGCTGGTGGGTTGGAGCACCGTCGGGGCGGTGTTCCATTACGGATTGGGAATCTTGCTGGCTGGTGGGGACGGAGCGCCATCGACGGCAGTGGTTGTGGCGGAGGGGGGGGGGGGACCGCATGCCGTTCGGCTCTCTCATCAGGGGCTGTTTTTAAGAGATAAGGAGATAAGGGCACGGAGACAGACTGTACGTGGGCAAGGTGTGACTGCGGAGCACTCCTAATCTTGGGCTGGATTGCCCGTTAAAGAGGGAAGGGATTCAGTGGATTAGCCCTCGGCACAGCTGGTTGCCGCTTTATGTTTGTATATTGTGTAGGATTATTGACTACTCTGATTTCTGAAATGTCTCTTAGATTTTTTTTTAAAGACATTAGTCATGTAAGTCCGGCATTAATTGAAATCACTGTAGCCCTGGTGTGTCACAACACCAGCCACCCTAATTTTCCACATTGTTTATAAATAAACAAAGAAATGAATTCATGCTTTCGGTGATATCATGCGTATACTGCATGCATTGTCCTTAGTTGGATTAAACTAAGAAAGGATGTTCTTTGCAGGAGGAAATATGTAATAAAATATAATCTACAATAAACATGTAAATATCAGCAGCTTTGTGAATAAATTACATTTCATATAGGATGAGTGGTTTACTGGATGAACATATACATGCAATTATGTGCGACAAGGGAGATTTTCTAAAATGGTTTATATTTGAATGGTTTAAAAAGCCATGAAGGCTAAATATGTAATGCATCTTTGCAGACCGAGTCAGAGAATATTGTCTCACTATAAACAAATGAAACGCTGTTTTGAAACCATAAGGTAAACTAAGTGCCCTGTATCAATCCACTCTTGTGTTACTGCTTTTCCAAACTTCTTCCAAAACACATCCTGGAGACAGGGGCTTTGAGCCAGTGGTGTAAATCCATCCATTTTCATGTGGAGACGTGTGCAGACAGGCCTCGCACCCGCGTGCGCTGTGAAGGGTCGCTGTGAAAAAAAAAGCTCAACACCCCAAACAAATGCGTGTCAGCGTGGGTGTCATCCTGCTGTTTGAGCCCTCAACCCCCCATTTACAATCAGTCAACAAGAGGCCGAGACGTGTCTGTGTGCGCCCGAGTATGATGACAGCCGTCGACACGTCTGTCCGTCATCCAGTCGGCCGGCACTCCCTGATGTTTCACAGGAAACTGGGCTGTAAAGAGCATCCCAAACGCATAGCGCTGTCTCATATGGAAATGTATAGATAGCTTTGCCTGATCCCAGTAGGGCTAATGGTAGAGCAGACTATTTGGTCATTTATCTTTCATCCAAAATCATTTATAGTACAGTGTTAGCATAGATGTGTTAAATTAGTGTGTGCATGCTCCTTAGAAATCAAATAATTCTGAGTTGTTATTAGACCTTGGCTCTGCTGGTTAAGCAACGAGAAATCTATTCCAGTAGCATATGTCGTGATGCAATCCCAGCAAGCAGCATCGGGACAGGATAATCAAGTAAATGATCAAATGTGTCTGTGTGTGTTTACACTTTGGTCACAAATTCATTTGAAATTCAGCCTCAAGAGATGGCAAAATCTTTGCCAAAGAACTTCCTTCTGGGCAAGTGGCCCCATCCTCTCAGTATGATGTCTCAGTGCTGTGAGGGGCATACAAAGTTTTAGATGTGGTTAAGTGAATTAAGGAGTCCCTTCATGCTTTTGGATTTGCTGTCTGCACTCACAGCTAGATGATGAAGAGAAAGTTACAGGCACATGTATTAGATCGGGAGGTTCACATTAGTTCTCTCCCTGCCCTGACAGACAGAAGCAGACATTGTGACTTGTTAGAATTCATACCATACTATCCAGGAACTGGCTAGTCCAACATAGGTGAAAATAGAAAGATGAAGATTCTTCAAACCTTTATCTAGATAAAAAATACACAGTCACCAATCATGAAAAAATCATATTGGCAGGGAGCTGACGCAGGAGCTTGACATAAATCTGAAGCAGAATAATCAGCAGAGTCCACTTCCACACTTCTCATCAGCCCAATACACAAGAACAGACTGCTCAGCGCTCGGTCTCAATGCTGAGTATTTGACTGTTTGGAATAACAAGCTTCGTTTCATAATAGCACTTGTGAATAACCTCATGGGAACACAGAAAATATCAGTCGTACTCTTGGCAAGCTTTTTTTTTCTGTTTGTTCTAAAGCGATGTTTTCTCAGTCTATACAAAGTATACATAATGCAAGTGTAGGACAGAATCCGTTTACAGATGCTCTCTCATCTCATGGAGTACTTGAATGCTAATATGAAGTTCAAATGAGAGATGGCATCATCCACTACAGTGGGGTTGAAGCTGCCAGTCAGGTTTATATTGTGTTGCTCTCTGTTTGTGTTATCCATTATGTCGCATTATCAGCTCAGAGAATGGAACATGATTGCTCTGCAGACAGGGAACAGCCAGGTCTCTGTTGCCCGTGGATGAGAGACTGTTAATCTGAGGAGAAGCCGCCCAAAGAATATTAATTGATCGGCCGTGTCAGCCAACATTATGCTCCTCAGGGATGAGTGTTTTTGACCATGCCTCCTGAGCTAATTCGCTCTCAGCATGCTTTGTGCGTCATAGCATTGTGTCATGACACATTGTTTAATCATCATTGTTTCAATGAGTAGAGTCTACAGAGTTTTATTGTACAGCTTACTTACAATGTGGTTAATGTGTTAAATGTTCTCTCTACAGTTGTGTGAATGGACTCTGTTTATCAGATCATCAGAAAACATTATCTGTATATAATTATCATATCGTAACTATGCTGGAGGCAGAGCAAACCTGCTCATGAATGAAAACATAAATACTACTTGTTTTTTTTCAGAATCGGCAGAGATTCAAAGGATAGAATTCAGAACACAAACCAGCTAATAGAGGTCAGAGGGTTCAGTCTCAAGAACTGTGTTGCTCTCCATATTAGCGCCCCATTACATGGTCATGAGTCCCATGTGAAGGGAGCTACATAGACTGGAAGACTTGTTCAATCAAGCACTTCCTTTTTCACTTATTGTTACTAATGGATGAATTTTCCCAAATTATTTAGCTATGAATTACTCTAAATTCTCTCATGAAATTGTGTTAAATCCATCATAAATGATCAGTTTTGTTTTTAAGACACCATGAAAGTGTGTGTGTGTGTGTGTGTGTGTGTGTGTGTGTGTGTGTGTGTGTGTGTGTGTGTGTGTGTGTGTGTGTGTGTGTGTGTGTGTGTGTGTGTGTAGGGGTGTTTGTATCCAATTAAGTACATCATCATTACATAATTGTTTTGCAGCAAGAATACAATAGATAATCCTGAGAGGTATCATTGAGCTGTAACAACAGCTTGGAGCTGAAGCTGAAATGTCTGATTTGCATGGTGGTGTTTGGTAAACGAATGTAAAAAAAAGAGAGAGAGAGAAACACTTGTGCTGCCTTTGAGCCAGTGGAAAACAAGACCTGCGGGAGGCCAGTGATGAGAGCAGGACCACGTTTGTTATTTTCCCCCACGCAGAAATGTCTTGCAAGAAAATCAATACGGCCTGGTCCCAGTGTACAGTAGCTCGGCCCGCAAGTGTCAGTCACTCGCTGGACAGTTCTCTCTTTGATTTGAAAATTGATTCAGGTTGCTGTCTTCTTCATCAATCACGTGTGAAATCAGAGAGTTGAGTCGAGACGAGGCACCACACCACACCAGGTTCACTGCTTTTCACTTCGCTTGTAGATGGATTAGTTTTCAGTTTATCTGTATTACTTCTGTGGACTTCTCACGGTCTAGTCTAGACAATCCTGTTTTTGTTTCGGATTAATTCCAAACGCTGGTGCCTACAGTGGACACTCTCACACCTGATGGGGCTTTTACCTCATGTCTCTCACGCGGACAAATGCACAGAGCAGTGGCCTTGTGAGTGACCAGTGACATTACTTTCTGCCTGCGAGTTACTAGTTATGTCGGTTTCTGGTGAAAGTAATCACAGCCTTTCATGATTCTTTCTACCTTATATTTGTTTTTTTTTTCAAGTCCATATGTTTGAATCTTATACAGCTCTCAGATGTGGTCAAACTCTGACTGAAGGGTTTGCTGCCATGCATGAAATTTCTTTTTTGTGTCATTGTATGGATAGGCATAGCCAGCTACAATAGTGCTTAGCGTGGTGTATACCAAGTTGTATACTATATCTACCACATCATCTATAATGACAACCCACCATCCTATATACACCAGTGCGCGCCTCACATGCTTTTTGAACATAGACATCAATATTTTTTAACACAGAATATTGTAATCATCTGAAATGATTTTACTCCCAGTATGGACTTCCAATTATACCATTAGTCCTTTAGAAATGCATAGCTGTGTCACAAGCACAATTAGTGTGTGCCTGTGGTCAGTCTGTCTGTGTGGACATCACAGCTTTCCCCCGTACAAAGGGCGACTGTTGAATGACCAACAAGTGACCAATCAGAATTGAGTATTCCACTCCATGACAATAGTGTCACATCCTGTGAGTGGATGACCTTGTGACAAGTGACCTTGAGCCTTCAATATTTTGAAAGCACGCGGGATGGGGTTGGTGGTGGTGGGGGGCGGGGGTTGGGGGCGCTGGTGAGGGTTGTTGTACCCTGTGCCTAATTTCAGGAAAACGACAACAACGGCAGCATGAAATAGCACACAAAATGTGCGTACAACAAAATACTTTAAATCACCAGTTAATAGAATGCCCGAGTATAGACAGCAAGAATGAAAGGCTTTGCTTGAGCCAAATATCCGTAATCCTCCTCTTGTTGCATAGAAGCTAGGCAGTGTGTAATGCAGTTATTGGAGATTCACTGCAGCAATATCCCCTGTGTTGTAGCATTTATGACAACTGCCAACAGCAATTACCCCATGTTTTCTCTGTCTCATTGTCATCAGTCTACCAAAATATGGGTATGCATGACATATAAGAGCACATCTAAATACATGCAATAACGTTATTAAAGTGCCACTTGTAATGATGTTATGTAGTTGAAGCCATCTATATTCACACTCATTTCTGTGACTAAGATGAGGGCTTTTTTTGCCAAGCATTAGGAAGATTTCTCTCACATCAGCTAATACAGTGTGATAAATATCCAGAATGCCAACCTGCAGACTGCAGAAGTATGACTTTTAAATAAGTGGGAGCTGTTTTGCCATCACTAAAACTTGTGAATGATTCTCGGGTAAATTATGAATGTGGTGCCAACTACTGATTTACTGGCAAAGGGGATTCTGGGACAATAAAACACAAAATGACTTTACATGTTTTCTCTGTTTGCATATTTCTGAGCTGTTGCCAGAATTGAAGAACAGGATCGTTAAAAACCGGATTCCATAATAACTCCTCCTAGCCTCATGGGGCTCCCCTGGTATATTTAAGTCATGCCTTTGCCAATGGTTAGGACACTGAAAAAGCACAGGATTTGAGGACACATTGACTACATGAGTGCTGTTACCCTGCAGCCTACCCAGAAGCCCCTTGGGCCTTTTTAAACGTTGGACTCGCTCACTACGTTCTTGTGTGAAATTGGTCTGCTGGCATATGTGGACAATGCTTTGTCAATAATGCCTTTCAAAAGAGGTATTCTTGAAGCCGACGAGTCCCGTTGTGCTTAATTAAGCTTAAAGGTTAATTTGTTCACACACAACTGTGCACATTCAGACAGCATTTATGTACATATCTGAGCAGATAGTGTCAGCATTGTGTTTGTGTGTTTGTGTGTGTGTGTGTGTGTGTGCATTGTGTGTGTGCATTGTGTGTGTGTGTGTGGGGTGTGTGTGTGTGTGTTCTATAAAATGCTTCAAAGCGTTTGGTACAATATTTCATATGACTGATTTGATTGTTATGTATTATATTCCCAGAGCGAGCATGTACTTAATATAGCAGGCAGAGGAGGCCAGTTCGGTACAGTGAAAGCACTTATTTGTCTTTGCGTATTGACGCATTCCCTCAGCCAGTCCGTGGGTGAGTGGGTGGCGTGGCATGCAGATGTAATCTAAACCGCCGCCGAACAAGTCGAAAATATCTGCTTCAAACAGCCCACCTCGGCGAGCGAACATGAAGCAGCGGGGGGGGGGGGCTGTTTTTTTATGATGTCTGCCCTGTGTTAAATGACAAGGTATTTTTTTTTAGAGGTCCGTACTTATATCAAAGATGCTCCCGATAGCCCACCTGCTGTTGCCATGGAAGAAAAAGATGTAAATGAAGCGAGGCGAACACTGGTGGGGAATACAAATGAGGTGGGGGCGCCTGGTGCCGAGCAGTCTCAGAGCGAGCAAAGGAGTGTGTATGTGTGTGTGTGTGTGCGTGTGTGTGTGTGTGTGTGCGTGTGTGTGTGTGTGTGTGTTGGAATAATACGCCATGAAGGGAAGCATTCAGAGGCCTCTCTTTCACAAGCATGTTAGGATTCACTGTTTTGTTTTGTGTGTGTGTGTGTGTGTGTGTGTGTGTGTGTGTGTGTGTGTGTGTGTGTGTGTTTGTTTGTTTATTGCCCCTTTTTTATCCAGAGATATTGTCAGAGTCTCACTTTAATAAAAAATGGTGTTAGATGTTGAAGTTCTACTCCTTCCTTATACCTCTCCTCACAGACTTCAGAGATGCTAAAGACTAAGACTCGATTCTATATTTTACCCTGAATGACATCTCGCTCTAGCTTTTTAATCCTCTCAAGATAAGGATCAAGTGTAACTACCGGTAACTAACTAACTAACTAATCAAGTAAATAACACAGTCAAGCACCTTTGTTTTACTTATATATAATATATATATATAACATTTATAACAATTAGTAAATAAACAGCAAACATTACTTAGTTCCAGCAAACATTACTTACTTCCCATGACAAATCCCACCTACTTCACATTTCTCCGTGTGAGGAGAATGCTTCGGCACATGGTTCGAGTTCCCCCACACCTACTCTCGTGGCGTTTGGGTGACACCTGACTTCTTGAGACAACGAGCTCTTGTGAAGGATATTGCTGGATTATGGCGTCGAGGCCACTGTAGCGGGAGCAGAAAGCCTTGACATGAGATTTCCTCTGACTTCTGCAGACCCCTGTGCCCCGTGATGAGGATCGGGAAGGAAAAACCTGTCTGACTCAAGCTGTGGCGCCCGTGGTTCCCCACTCATTCTATATGCCAGACTTCCCCCCCCCTCCTAAATCCCCTCAGCAAGCGACCTCGTCCACGGAAAGAATGAAATAATGCCGGCCTGCGGAGTGTTGCAGGCTCATTCAGCGGAGATGGGAGCGGATGTCAGGGCAGATCGGACTCAAAGTTGCATTAACTGCCAAAGACAGGCATCATCGTTGTCTGCGGCCCGATTCTTTTTTCTCTTTTCTCTCTCTCTCTCTCTCTCTCTCTCTATCTCTCTCTCTCTCTCTCTCTCTCTGCTGATCTCAGAGTGTTGTGTCAGGAAGGGAGAGACTTCAGGACCATGTTTGTGTGGAAGTGTGAAGTAATGGAATTCCTAGCTACTGTAATAGTTTGGCTATGAGGGTTCTGAGCAGAGTGGAAATACTCCAACAGGCTCACAGGGGCTGAATTATGAACCACAATCTACCATTCCTGAGCGCATTTGGCAGCAAATCTACCAGATTAAATTGTATGCCAAATCACAAATTTAGGACAAAACTTTGGGGGATATGTTTTGACTAAGGGTGATTACGCAGGGATAATGATTGCAATCCATATCACCATGTGTGTGTGTGTGTGTGTGTGTGTCTGTGAGAGAGAGAAAAGGGAGATCCTCTGTTAATTACCCACTTCTCGGTGATGTTCATATCCTGGCAGATGGTCACTTTCCAGCTGATTTGCTTTGTAGAGGAGATTAAAATATAATATGACCAAAGAGACTGCAATATGTCATTGCATTAGCATGTCTTCGTCACCTCGCCTCGGCTCACATGAGTGCAATGTCATACCAGAGGTGATATATGTCAGTCAGCATGCGAGCCTGTGGGTCTGTCTATCCATGCATGGGAACACACATTTATATATGCACACACACAACACACACAGGCACACAATAAAACACACACACACAAACAATAAAACACACACATACTCATGCACACATACTCATGCACACACACACACACACACACACACACAAAACGATAAAACACACACATACTCATACACACACACACACACACTAGCTAGTAGGCTACTGCCTTTCTGTGTTTCAATGAACAATAGAACTGCCTTTGAGCAGATGATAATGTGTGCAAGTGTATTTTGCACTGAGACTGTGCAGACGTCTGTAGTTATGGAGACAGGAGAGGCATGGAGAGCAGGCCAGCAGAGCACTGCTCTGACCAGCTGATTTCAGTCCACAGTGTGTGTGTGTGTGTGTGTGTGTGTGTGTGTGTGCTTGTGTGTGTTTGTGTTTGCATTTGTGTTTGTGTGTGTATGTGTGTGCTTGTGTGTGTTTGTGTTTGCATTTGTGTTTGTGTGTGTATGTGTGTGCTTGTGTTTGTGCGTGTGCATGCATGTGTGTATGTGTGTTTGCATTCGTGTTTGTATGTGTGTGTATGTGTGTGTGTCTGTGTGTGTCTGTGTGTGTGAGAGTGACTGGAATGCATGATGGGGAGCAGAGGTGCCGACAAAGCTGGAAAAGGGATCTCATTGATCTTGGCAGCAGTGGACATGTTGCCATGGAAATGGGACAGAGCATTCCATTTAATCACAATGCGATTTAAGAGTTAGGTCACTTTAAATGGAGCAGATTACAGTTTTTATGATGATTATTGTTCCTCTCTGAAACTAAAAGCAACAACACTGATCAAAGTTCTGGAGGGTATTCAGATTTATTTTTTAAATTGCAAAGTCTTTCTAAACTATGTCTTAGGTTTTATATTGTTCAAGTTCTTTTTATAAGACTGTGGTTTTTCAGTAGAATTTGATGCTGAGCTGAATTTTCTGTCCCAACAAAGAACATAATGTCATTTGCAAAAGCCACAAATGTAACTCAGTAAAAACAGATGTTTTTAGAATTTCAGCCTTTTCAGTGCTGCACTGCAATTTCTACATGGCGTGTTCATGGATTTGAAGTATTCATCGATAGGTGTAAGGTACTCATACATTCATTTAATGAACTGGACAGACTTCTGTGCCATGTCAATTATGGGTGTTGGAGGGATTCTCAACGTAAGCAGGCGCAGGCTTTATTAAAATAGAGGAATACGACTCATCATGGCAGCTTTGCATACTTTAGTGAGGAACACGTTTTTTGGTTGATGTTATTGAGGTCTTAATATATTTCAGATTGACTTTTTATGCGTCCTCTTCTGCCTGCTAATGAAATCATCTTGTTGGAAATGTCAGAGGAATAGTGCGGGAGCTTGCAGCCTCTTTAGCTCAAACAGCTGCACAAAAGAACCAGGCGCGGGAAGACATTCACACGTTTTTCACCTCGACTTTATGTACTGTATAAACGAAACCAGCCAATAAAAACACAACCTCCTTTGATCTCACACCTGGCGCAAATTGATGAAGTTGATTTTATGTGTCTGCCTTTTTTAATTTGCGATGCTTCGATTTTCATGAAAATACTCTCTTCAAAATGAATGAACCATTCATCATTACGGGTATATTTATCCAAGTTGAGGCATGACTCATCTCAACTACCTACTTAAGAGTTGTTGTATATTTTCTTGAGGATGTACTGAAATGTATTTATTAACAGATATTGATAACCATTAAGTCACCTCACAATGCTGTAGTTGGTTAGAGTGGAAAAGCTCTTAATATCGTTCCGTAATAGTCACCAGTAACTGCTATAAGTCGGGTAAATAGCAGGAAGGCAGTGAAACTACATATGGATACACTTGGAGTGTATCCAGTACATCTGAGAATACCACAGCACTGCAGGCCATTTTGACCATATATTTAAATGTAAACATAGATTAGGGTCCACTGTAATCGTGACGAGTGCAGACTCATTGTGAGTTGGCTCTTGTTTTTGCGTTTCGTGGGCCTGTCCGCGCATTGCCCTCCCTTCATAGATATTCTCGTCAGTCACCCGCGTGTCCTCCGAGCCGAGTCTACATGGGGGTGAGAAAGTAGTTCAGCCGCGGGCCCAATCAATTCACAGCCTTTTGAAAGTTGCTTTCTGACCAGCCTTGTCTCCCGTAATACACGGAGTGGACTGCCAAACTATTAACTAGGAAGCAATAGTGTCTTATTGCTAGTTTGTTACTAAAAGAGGAGGAGGGGTTGGTTGTGCATTTAAAGGCTGTTCCCCAGGAAAAAAGGGGGAAACATTCCTAACTACTCACTCAGCGTGGCGTATTGAGAGGCTTCTCTTGTTCCCACAAACATCCTCTGGTTTCCTTTTTTGGAGCAGAGGGGCAGGATTTAAATGTGCCAGAAACTCCTTCTGAATCACTGCGTGGAGGAGCTAATTTGTAAACCATAAATGAATGATTTCATGGCATGACTTGGCCTGCTTGCTGGAAGTGAAACTATAGGAGTGAGTTAAACGCCAGGGCCACGCGTATGCGGCCGGGAATGTGGGCCAGTGCAGTGCAGGAAAACGAATGCAGCCCAGTCAACTGGACGTCCCTGCAAAACCTCATTGATCCATAGAGGGCTCATATGACCTCTTATCGAGTCAAACGAAAATCCAAACTAATTTAGGTCATTAGGACGGAAAAGTCATCTTCAGTCCTATTGTTCTGGATGCGGTTTGAAAGGAGTTCATCCTGTGATCATACAAAATGGTGGTGTTAATGTTTATATGATTTTAGGAATGCATGCCCCAAATTATCCCAAATGACTTTCACAGCTTGCTCTCTTTTGACTAAACAAAGCAAATAGCTTCCTGGCAATCAAATGATGCCACGTGGAATGCACAGGGGGCTTGGTTTGCTTTTAGGGTTTGATCGTTTTGACCAGTGTTGGACAGAGGCATGTGCATAGCTGTCTGCTGATGGAGAGCAAAATGACCTGAAATTGGTCTCTTTGCCTTTAACCACCACTATTTGACAGTCTTCACGTTTGTGAGGCACAAAGGCACATTATTGATTTTTACCCCCCCACCCCCCTTCTCCCCTCTGTGCAGCTTTTGTCTCTTCTTCAGCAGTCAAGATTGAAGTGGATTAAATTGCAGACTTTCAGATGCTTATTTGTCTTGTTTGTTTACAGATAGAAAACAAAAACATCCTGTAAAATGTTTACTACCAAAAATCATTCAGTATTAGAATCATACTCACCAAAAAAAAACCAGCAAGGTCATTCTCTGATGGAAGAGGATTTTGTTATCATTAGGCTTATTGTTTTCATGTCTATGTAGAACAATAAGAATGAAATGGTTGAAAACAGTTGTACTGAAGCAGACTTGATTTATTGTGTTGTTGTAAATTGATTTTTAATTTACTCAAGAGGCCACTTGCAATGACGAAAAAGCAAAGAAAAGATAGACCCAGTTCAGAGATAATTGAATATGTTCAAATGAAGAAACCTTAGATTGGCTGTTCTAAATAAAACAATGTAAAATCCCTTACCCCAAATCCTTCCTACTACCCCCCCCCCCCCCCAACACACACACACACACAGACACTAACCCACATCTACACACACATCATTCTCTCTGCCCAAGCAGAGAGGACTGTTGTTTTGTTCTTGATGTCTTGTTCCCCTCGTGCTGAAGTAAATATCTCTTCTCTTCTCTTCTCTTCTCTTCTCTTCTCTTCTCTTCTCTTCTCTTCTCTTCTCTTCTCTTCTCTTCTCTTCTCTTCTCTTCTCTTCGTTTCTCTTCTCTTCTCTTCTCTTCTCTTCTCTTCTCTTCTCTTGTCTGTTGCAGGTTTCAGCCGAGCCGCACTGCCATTCGGATTAGTAAGAAGAGAGTTGTCCTGTGAGGGTTACCCAATCGATCTCCGCTGTCCAGGAAGTGATGTCATCATGATCGAAACGGCAAACTACGGCCGAACAGACGACAAGATCTGTGATGCTGACCCTTTTCAGATGGAGAACATTAACTGCTACCTCCCAGATGCCTTCAAAATCATGTCACAAAGGTAATCTAATCCTGTGTTTCTGCAGCTGAAACATTCTTTGTTGATTCCAAAAAAAAAAAAGACATACAAGGGAAATCTAAACCTTCGTTGAACTCACACTTGCTTTCACTGAAAGTGTCTGCTAAACACCATGGAAATATGAGTGAAGTGTGGATGTTAGGTGTTATTTATTTATTTTTTATGCAACTTGAGTCTCGGTATGAAAAAGCTGTGGTCTATGATTACTTTTGATATGTACCAAAAGGTCCTGGGTCAGGTATTGTTGCACATTTATTATCTAAAATCAACAATGATTCAATTACAAAAGACTTGCCAGGTCAACAACAAGGTGTGTGTGTGTGTGTGTGTGTGTGTGTGTGTGTGTGTGTGTGTGTGTGTGTGTGTGTGTGTGTGTGTGTGTGTGTGTGTGTGTGTGTGTGTGTGTGTGTGTGTGTGTGTGTGTGTGTGTGTGTGTGTGTGTGTGTGTGTGTGTTGGTAGCGTAGTGGTTAAGGAGCTGGGCTATCATGCAGTAGCCTGAAAAGTTGTGGGTTCAATTCCTGGCTTCCACTGTTGTGCCCTTGAGCAAGGCATTTAATCCCTAGTTGCACTGGGGATAAGGGCTCTGTAATATAATTTACATATTAAGTTGCTTTGTATAGAATGTAAATGCAAATAAGAGTGTCCTGTCTTTAAATGATTAATGTTGATAAAATTATAAACAAAACGACTTTTGTCTTTTATCACCATGCTTCTTAAGCAAACCTTAAATGGATGCTCCTAATATCTGATTTAACAATAATCCTCTCCGATCCCACCATTATCAGTGGCAGGCCTGCATGGTTCACTGAAGTGATTCAGCACTTCATGCCATCGGCCTGAACCTGTTCTACAAATGATACTGGAGGGTATTTACAGTGTGTCAGATTAAGGAGTAATGGAACAAAATAAACCTGATTAACGGCAGTACATGGTACATGGTATTATTTGCCACAATACAGGAAGAGTATCTCTCTCTCTCTCTCTCTCTCTCTCTCTCTCTCTCTTGCTCTCTCTCTTTCACATACACACACACACACACACACACACACACACACACACACACACAGCAAAAAAATAAGATTTCTGTAATTGTGTAGGATTTTCATCACACACACACACACACATATTCAGTCATAGATTTCCAATGCTTATGATATGTTTTGGATGTGTTTCTTCAATATGAAAGGCTTCGGATGTCAAAGCAGAGAAAAAAGCAGACCCCTGTTCTTAGAGCTCTGCCTGTTGCGTGTCCAGATTTGTCTGGACGGAGCACATGAGAGCAATAAGCGATCAAGGGATGTTCGGGCAAAGTTAATTAGTCTGTCTGGCTGTTGACAGTGACTGCACAATCCAAGTTGTCAGTTTCTTTTACCGCCTGCACCAAGCAACTAGTTTGCAATGATTCTCTGTCGTGTGGCAGTGGGATACATGGGAACATGTGCCAGCGTGCAAACCCATTCAACAATTATGCATTCTGATTGCTGTATATTGTACCAATTGGTGTTGTAGTGGCACGTTTGATCAACGGGACACCCAAGATTATTTGATTTGGACTTTGATGATGCCTTGATTCCCATCAGCACGGAAATTGAGTCAGACGGGGTCATTCGTAGGCCAATCGGCCCAAATTGGATTAAAATTCAAAGTAGAAACTCTCTCAAAGTGAATTTCCCCCAGTCCGTGTGCTACTGCATGTGACCCCCATTTCCCAACGTGACTCCCCTGTCCTTTAAGATTTTAATAAAGCCCCTGGCTTTTGTAAAGATATATTATTCAAAAGAAAACACACAAATGCACACAGGCATGATTGCTGACCCTGTCAAATGCCTTTGTGTTGTTATATGTACAGGCTGCCAATTGTTCATTTCTATATCATTTGGATGGCACCATGTCTTGATACCTCACAATTAAATTGAGATATATAGGGGTGGTGCAATAATAAAGTCTTTGTGGTTGTGCTTGTGGTTACACTGTGTGAAGCATATTTTTTCATTTGCTTATTCTGACTGGGACTAGGTTGAGCCATCTCAGAGTGCCTGTTTGTCAAAGGTGTTGAGAGATGAGATGGTATCACATGTGATGGGGTTGCGGACTCCTTAAAGCCCATTTGGACTCAAAATACCTTCATCTGATGACATTATCTTTTTTCATTTCACTAAAATGGCCTAGAAAGAAATCACGCTTCTACTATCTACTGCCTTCAATTTGGTCATAAAACGGTGGGTTGATGGCAGGTGGGGTCCGTAAAAGTAGACAAAAAAAGTGCCTTATGAACTTTTATGTGTTTATTTTCTTAAGGAGCTGGCTATCGGCAGCATATTATCAGGAAAAACACTTCTCCACGTCTGTCTCCTTAGAGTGTTAACGTCAGAATGAAACAGGCTTTGATTTGGAAGCAGACCACCTCCGGCAGGAGGATTAGGTGCTTCTCATGGGCCTACTTGGCTTAAAAATACATCATATACTCTTACTGAAATCTACCCAAAATAGATAACGAGTCCCATTATATCTCTCCATGTAGGCTAAACAACTCGTGTCCTCCTCTTCCTGGTTTAGGTGCAACAACAAAACCCAGTGCATCGTCCTCACAGGAGCGGACAGCTTCCCTGACCCTTGTCCAGGGACCTACAAATACCTTGAGGTCCAGTACGAATGTGTTCCTTATAGTAAGTATGAGCATTCTCCCGCATCTTTATGGATGCACATGTAGTTTTATTATGTTAGTGTGTTACATGCTATAATCCAGGTTAAGTGGATACGTTTGCTCTAGCACATATAGGAACCATAAAAGGTCTAGCTAAATGCATTCATTTTTCATATACAAATGCTGCGAAGAAGCCAATTCTAGTCAGGACTGTTAAAGATGATAGCACAGTTTTACTACCACATTTTCTAGACTATGTATACGTACAGTATGTTGAAAGTTAAAGTTTAGCTGTAATTCTAAACATTGTTCATTTAGAGGCCCCACATATTGATTGAGTTACAGTAAAAAAATCTTAACTCAATATTTATGTTTAGGCAAAATAATCATTAGAGAGTCTTCCATTCAATGATGTGTAATAGGCATCTTGTTTAGTAGCCCTAGCTAATGTTTTATTGCACAATAGAGGCAAATTGCTGTAGAATATTTTCTCCTAACTGTTTCTTACATCAGATAGAAAGTGCTTTGAAATATGTAAAACATGTTTCACCAAAAATGTCCATAGCCTTAAATTTGGCTAATGAGACAATGGACAGCTGTTACATTCCCTCCAAACTTTATTTAATGTATAGCCTGATACATTTTTGTCAAGGATGTATATTAAGCATAGAAGAGGTTATATTTTTTTGCCCCATTAGATATAAGGTATGTCAACATTAACAACAGGTTTGAGTTTCTTTATTTATTTATTTATCTATTTTTTTTTTTCAATTTTACATTCATATTCACTCCTTTTATTGTGGTGCTATGATTAATCACTAGTATAAGGTGGAGAAATTCCAATGTGACTTAACCAGCCACGGTTCTGACAGATTTTTTTTCTTTAACACGTACCGCTTTTGACACCGAAAGTATCACATGTTTTATGTAAGCCAATTTAACACATGCGCAGTGGAATACATAGGAGTAACATATGAGGTTATGTATGTGCAGCAGCTTGAGGGGAAACAAAGCATGAGAACATACAAATGTAAGAGTCAGGTGATCAAGGGCCATATTCACAAAGCATCAGAAAAAGGTGCTTCCTGAGACAAAACCGCTCACTCCTGCTCAAGCATTTCGCTCACATTCATGAGTGAACGTTCCTGTGTGCACATAGAAATACACAAACACTGCTGTGCAGTGGTGGAAGAAAATAAGGGACCATTAAATATGTGCTTGGGTGACATTAACTGCAGTATGATATCAGTAGAATAACACATGAAATAAAATGTCACATGAATCCTGAATCCTCAACTCACACATGTACGCTAACAGTGAACAGACGCTGCAGCCAACAGTTTGTTAAATTGTCGCAGAAATATGAAGCCATGTGACAAGTGATATTTTACACAGAGAGACAAGTGATATTTTGCACAGAGGACATATGCAAATGAAGAGTGTATATAAGATAAATATATAAATATAATATAAGATAAAAAAGTGTTCCATGTTGCCCCATGTAATGGCACCAAATGGCACAAATAGCTTGACAGTCACACTCTGGTACTCCTACAGAACTACTGAACTAGATGTTAGCATGTGGCACCATTATTTAACATTCAATTAGCAATGCTTTCGATACGTACCAACTATTAGCCAAGGTTTATACATTGATTTTGCAAAATTTCTTCAGCTACTGAGGTTAATACACAGGGGCAGTTAATATGGTTAATATGGTATAAATATGTTTTTTTTTTACTTGCATAAAACACTGTCCTGTGGTTTATACACTATGTGGTTAATACACAGGAAACCTTTGCTTCACCCTGTTGATAAAGGAAGTAAAATAAATAAGTTTAGTACCTTGGTACTTGAGTGTTCCACAAGAGTTCTCAAAAAGAATTAAGGACGGTAAAGGAAAGGAAAGATGATTTTAAATTAATTTTCAGAAGCCTCCAAGCAAATTATGTTGTAAACTTCCACTTGGGGAAATTTCTAGGGGGGAAATAATCTCCCCAATTTTGTTTTAAATGTTTACAATAACATTTACTCACACCAAGAAAAGTTCAATTTGCCTTAGACCAAAATACACGGGATTTGGTAGGTATTTAACAGAGTAATGATCCACATGGCTTTGTGGTTTTACAACATTGCTTGTCTGTTACCTGAAGCCTTTGTAGCATCAAACAAAGCTGAAAAGTAAAGCTATTTGAATCATAAAGCCTTGAGAGTAAGATTACCCTACAAGTCACTAGTCCAATACACAAGCAGCTGGACTGCGAACACATTCCTTAAGCATACCATCTGTTTAATCTGGTAATGTGAAGTATAATTAATAACAAAGTGTTAGGCAACAGTGCTAAAGAGTATCATGCAGGATAGTTGTGTTCAGTTTAATGTTGTTTAATGGTTTGATGTGCAGTGGATATTTAAGTAAGCACCTGCTTTAAGATGATAAGTCAGTAGGTCCATATGCTTAATACACATCTTGGTGAGATCCGCTGTGTACCAACCTGTCTAAGTAGCTGTTTGTTTAACCAGTGGCATGTGAAGTGTGTTATTCATCTTAAATTGATCATTAGCAACTTATCCACGGGGTTGTGTGTGAGGGGAGTGTGGGTCAGCCCTCTAACCATATGTGTTAAGTGATGTCCCTGGTGCCTGCGAATAATTGGCAAGATGCTACAGTATGAGTTTGAAAAAAAAAATTCTAATCCACTGTCAATTTTCTAATATTCAACTTTCAACATAGTCTATCTGCCATATAGACAGTATTATAAACTAGATATAGCTTTTACTAAAACTGAAACTAAATAAACTTGTATAGCTCTAATAATGAGATTCAGACTCAAGATTAATCAAAACATTTCAATGCAAATTTCTAAGATGTTGGGGGTATTTGACTCCTGTTCTTGCTTTAAAAAGACCCTTTAAAGAAGATATGACACTACCATCTGTCATATTAGCAGATAATTAGGAATAGCTTTTATGAAAATATTGCTGCCGTTATTTTGAGAGAAGCAGAGGTATTCATACGCCCCCATCACGCCTCCAAAAATAAATTTAACAGCATTGTGCGTCAACACGGGTTCAGCCATTCAGTACCTGACCACTGGATAGCGGCCAAGACATTTCAGGGTGGAAATAATTGGGCCGAGCCGGAGACATCTCAGTCACCTGTCAGTAGCAGTAAACAGCGCTAAGGCCTTGGACAGACCCGTTTCACCACTGTGGCAGTTTTCTGTGGATGTTCACCAGCCCACCACACACCAGGTCACAATAAGTTGCACACAAAACATAATTAGCTGAAGCAAAATGGCAAAGCACACTTCGGAACTGCTTCTTGAGCATTTAGAGGTAGCAAATACATTTTTTAAAAAGGTGTCTTCTCAGTCATTGCTGGTAATAAATAAAGAATATTTCTTACAAATTCATTGTCAAATGGCAATATGTCAAATCAACACTATGACAGACACCCTATGGTTTGAACCCCTCCCAACACACACACACACACACGCACACAAACACACACACACCACATAAAAACATAAAGGGAGGCAATGCCCACCAAAGCACCACTTTGTGAATATGGTCCTTAGGTTCCTGTCTCTCTGCTACAAGTCTGGGGTTACACTCAGGTGTCCTTGCCTACATTCTCTTAAATGTTTTAGTGTTTTCTTTCCCCCAGCAGCTTCAGAAGGACAGACTCATTTTCCACCATGTATGACTTCAGTTGATTTTTCTCCCTCTTTTTTCCAGATAACAAGCTTTCTCTCCTCATATCTGTCCAGGGCTGCTGTTTTGCCTCCTTTTCCTTTTCAGAGACACTAACCCATTTTATTCCCTGCTGGCAGCGATGGATAATTTGCTCTGTCAATTGTTTTCACTGTGTCAGACCTTGTTGGAAGCCACAATTGCTGCTAAATGCTATCTACATCACATTCTACACATGCACCAGCACACACACACACACACACACACACTGCTCTATCATGCAGAAGATATCTCTTTGAAGGATATGTCAGCTCTTGAATCAAAACAGATTTTACATATCATGGTAAGAATTTTACATCAGGGTGCACTTAATTAAGATTAATTAAATGCAGTTGTTAACCTTAATATAGCATTGACTACAGTAATTAATATTACTCAGTGTTCAGCAATACTGAAGTTCGTGGCTCCTCTGTGCAATATGATGATTGATATGGAGAGTTTCTAAATGCAAAGCATAATTCATTGATGAACATGAAACCATGAGCTTCAGTATTAAACATTACTTATGCTTTCTTAATGCAGTTTCACGACTAATTATTGCATTAATGGACCCTCAGTGCAAACATTGCCCATATTGTAACAACTATGTTGTTTAGTTAGTCAGTGAAAGTTATTAGTATAGGCTTATACAACAGTTAGGTCCGGTCAAACTATTGATTCATTTCTGATTGGATGAAAGGCATTCCAATATTCATGATGAATGGTGATGATCGCTCAGAACATCCCGCTGAGATTCTTCAACACTAGTAATCACTGCACATATTGCATTGACGTGAACGTGAACGTTCCATTCATTCAAAGCAGAGAACAGCAATTTCATAACATCACATTTGACAGTTACTGAGTGGTAAAATTGAGTAAATGGAGTAGGGTGAATGTTCAGTTTAGAAACATATATGCTAGCAAGTAGGCTACAAATGATGGAGTACACAAGCACATATAGCCTTTTTCACTAAACTTAATTGGCTCTCAAGTGAAGTGTCCATCTACAGGGTGTCCAGGTTTTTTTATTTTTTTTCTCCAGTAATTGTAAATCATAATCCAAAGAATGGCCCATTTGCCAGCTCTCTGTTAAAAGCTGTTTTGCTCAGTGGCTCAGAGAGGCTCTGTGAAATGTCTTGCAGTGATGCTTGCTGAATACTGCAGCTAGATCTCACACCACTACCACAAATAGTGTGTCAAGCCATAGAGATCTGAGATGAAATGTTTCAAACATGATGTGTTTCATGGTTTAAAACCTCGATGTGAAAAGGCCTGCATTTGTGCCAGGAAGAGAGTCTCCAAGTTATGGATTGCCATGCTGGTGTTTATCTCATTCTCTTTGAATTCTGCTTCACTGGCCTTTTTACGATTTCCTAGGAATTTAACATGGCTCCTTGTTTGATGTATACAGTATTAAAGGCATTGTCTTGCACAAATAGTAGGTGTATGCTAACTGAGAACAGTGTCTCTGTCTCATGTTCCGTTATCTATATATAATCTGCACACAATCACGTTTAGTGTGCGTTTGGTCCTTTTGTATGTGAGCCAAAGCTTAGATTTCTGTTTTATGTAAATTTGATATCCTTACTAGAGTGAACGGCTGTTGCTTGGTTTATTTCTTATCCACAGTTGTGTGATGTTTGCATAGAGGCATGATATGTTAGTGAACATATTTTTTCTCAAACACTTCATCACAGTGTGACTCTGCGGTTGTATTAAAAGCATGATTGCTTTGTTGATTAGGGGGGAAAATGAGATCTATAATACTAAACTGTGAAATAATAGCAGTCTAGTCATTGTGATGATTGAATCATTTGAATAAGTGAGTTTAATTCACAAACACATTCAGATTTATGTTCATGTTTAGTGCTATCACCAATACAGTATGTTTTATTTTTAACAAATACAATATGTTATGTTTTCAAAGCCTGATTAAAAAAAAAAGATCAAACTATACTTTTTAATTTTGGATCTTGACTCATGACAATGACTTAGCTTGATAAATTATAGTGAATTTGTTTGGTATCTGTTCAGTAGTGAACATTAGTTGAGCTACCTTATATTCTCTGGGGTCTAGATTGTCATGTCTGTCTTACATATATTTGTAATGTAAACACTAACAATTTGCCTTGCCTTTATTTTATGACGTTTCACTGTTAAGCATCCATTGGTTTTAGATTGGCGTCTGAATGGAGTGAAGATAACTGACCTCTCTCTCTCTCTCTCTCTCTCTCTCGCTCTCGCTCTCTCTCTCCCTCCACCTTTTTCCTGTTGTGTCTGTGTCACCTTTGCCTAATGTGCATTTGCCTTTTTCTCCTCCACACTAAACTAGCTATTCTTCTTTATGTCCATGTCTCATGTGCTTGTGCTACTGCATATTTAACCACAGAAATGATAGTTAATTCATGTTAATCTCTTTTTTTCCTTGCACCCTTTCATTCCCTCTACCAACGCGTAAAATAGAAGTGGAGCAAAAAGGTAAATGACTGACACAATCAAAATCCTAGCTCCTTGTTTTGTGCCATATGGTTGAAACCCTCCTTTCCCTAGTCTGCTGGTCCAAGCTAAGCAGGAAATATGAAAAGAAAAAGCCTGTCTCATAACCCTATGGTCTTAAAGTAAATCTATGTACAGCATATCCTCAGCATGCACAGACACACAGCAAGCTTATGCTATGCCTACCTAGTGGCAGTAGTGGCTTAGGTTTCTTTGGGTCTTTTGATTTTCTTTTTTGTTCACCCCTGGGTGCCTTGTTTTTGTTGCATTCAGCCAAGTATTTACATTGTCCCCCCATATGCAGCCATGGCAACAGGTTTTTTTTTCCTGACCTTTGAACTTCCCTTCCTCTGCTGTCCTCTGTCTGCTCTCTTCCCACCCTCTCACCTGCTGTCTCGTACTCATTTATTACCTACATGCTCAGAGGACTTTAGGACACATAGGCTAGCACTACATAAAAAAAAAAAAAAAAACACAAAGTGCTAAAGACATCACTTGAGCATTGTAGAGCATGGTAACTGTTAGCATTAATGTACCTCTCAGGTCTAGTACATTATGTGCTGTAAATGACAAGTGTCGCAGAATACATATTTACAGATGTGCTGAAACCTGCCCTTGAGACCCTGTCTGTGTTTTCTTGTTGGTCTTTTAGTTTGCTTCTTTTATTTACAGGACAAGTTATTTTCCTTTAAGTTTCCCTGTTGTATATGCCGTCCCTTTTCTTGGTTTCATTATTGTACAGTATATGTCCATGAAGCAGGGTTTGTTTCATTTCAGACAAGCACAATTTTTTAATCATATATATGTTTAATAACTTACCTACTCTTTTTTTATTCTTTCTTTCTACGCACAAAACCAAACTCCTGCTCTTGCTTGTGATCGTTGGCTAGATGTAGTATCTTGGCCACTTGATGAGTTGTGTGTCCCCTCTGCTCTCGGACAACTTATTTATCAAGATGACATTAGACCTCAATTTCAAATGAACGGCTCAAGATAGCCACTGGGGCTGGTACTGATCTAGTCCTGATGTGGCACCTGTTTGTTAGACCCCACGTCAGATCTGGGCCAAATCTGCCAGATCAGGGCCAAATCTCTGCCAGATCAGGGCCAGATCTGGGCCAGTCTCGGCTGCTACTTGGGCCGTAATTTATGTTAATTTTTTGTTTGGTTTTGTTTGTTTTGCTTCCCTAAAATCTGTTTCTTGTTCTACTCTCCCCATTGCTAGTTTTTGTTTGTCCCGGGACTCTGAAAGCTGTCGGAGATCCTTCCTTTCTCTTTGAGGCGGAGCAGCAAGCCGGTTCCTGGTGCAAAGACCCGCTCCAAGCAGGTGACAAGGTCTATTTCATGCCCTGGACTCCCTACCGCACAGACACACTCATTGAGTACTCGTCACTCGACGACTTCCAAAACTCTCGGCAAACTGTCACGTACAAGCTCCCTCACCGAGTTGACGGTACTGGCTTTGTGGTGTATGACGGTGCTGTGTTTTTCAACAAAGAGAGAACACGCAACATTGTAAAGTTTGACCTCCGGACCAGAATCAAGAGTGGAGAGGCCATCATTAACAATGCCAACTACCACGACACATCCCCGTACAAGTGGGGTGGCAAGACAGACATAGACTTGGCCGTGGACGAGAGCGGGCTTTGGGTCATCTACGCTACGGAGCAGAACAATGGCATGATTGTTATTAGCCAGTTGAACCCCTATACTTTGCGATTTGATGCCACATGGGAGACGGCGTACGACAAGCGCTCAGCATCCAACGCGTTCATGATATGCGGAGTGCTCTACGTGGTCAGGTCCACATATGAGGACAACGAGAGTGAAGTCAGCAAAAGTGTCATCGACTATATTTACAACACGAATCTCAACCATGGGGAGTTTGTGGATATTCACTTTCCCAATCAGTACCAGTACATAGCAGCTGTGGAATACAATCCCAGAGATAACCAGCTCTATGTGTGGAATAATTTCTACGTATTGCGATATAATCTCGTATTCGGACCACCGGATCCAGCAAACGGTAAGTAGTTTCACATCTTCCTCTTTTGCATCCCATCACCATAAATTGCATTTCCAGTATTGGGATTTGGTTGTCCATTACTTACTTGTGTTGGTATTCCTTAGATAGCCAGCCGTCTTGTGTGTCAAGTGTCATGAGTGACTGGTTTTTAATTTAGAATCTAATATGTGTGAGTCGAGCGCAGAAGCTCAGGAGTGCCGTAAACATCACGGGGGTGAAGCACTGTGGCCCAGAAGTAAACATCATCTCGCCGACTCGGTTACAATATCATAAGGGATTGGCGTCGGGGGATTCCCGCTGACGGCCAACAACATCTCCCGTGGTGAGGCCCACGGGGCAGTAGCACTAGTGGTAGCGGTAGCTGCGGCGAGTCCTCCCCGATAGCGAACGAGGAGCGGAGCGAGCGAGTGAGCCCGTAGAGCCTCGCCGGTGAAATTAAGCCTGTCTGGACAGGTACGCAAACAGCCTCTGGGCAACCACGGATCACATCTCCATGGAGTATAATCTCAATTCCCCATCAGTCTTTAAACAAACAGTTCACACTCACCCCCCCCCCCCCCACACACACACACACACCCACACACACACACACATTCACACAGACACACACACACACACACATTCACACACGCTTGCTGTGTGGTGTGGGTGCCAGGGGGAAGAGACAGACAGCTGGGTCGAGACAAACATCCATCTGAAAGGTCACAGCAATTACAGTGTTCTATCTTTATTTGGAGTGCCACACACTGGTGCGGAGATGGACTGAATAAGTGTGTCAAATAGTCCAGCAGTCGGAAAAAAAAAGACTAACCATTCTAATCCTTCCACATGGCTTTATCTGCAGACCATGTAATACCCTCAGTAAAGCTGTGAAGGTCAAGCAAGTTTCGGCAGATTAGACTGGCCAAAGACTTACAGTAGCAAAGACATTTTTCTATTTTTTTATCAGTGTAGTAAATGTTAAGCAGAGCTGGCGCATCATACATGAAGCCATGATGGAACCAGATCAGTAAGTTGGACGAGTTCAATGAGTTTTTTTTATTTCTTTTTTTTGGGGGGGGATTTAGAATTTGTATGTTTCAAACATGGGAGAAAACATGAGCACATTGCAGTGGAGCAAAAAAAACAACATGCAGGCACATTTTTCATGAGCCAGGTTAGATGGTTTAACGGTATGTGTTTTATGTTGTATGTGCGTGGTTTGAGCACAGATGGAATGACAGAACGACATAGTTTGAGGCTCAATTAACCCAGCAGGATGCTCTGGAATTTAAATCGTCCGATATTTTGTAGTGTCATGTTTTGATGAAAGGCTTGGATTGACTGTACTGTCAGGTCACTTTGAAATCCAACCAGAAGCGAGCCAAAATAAATAAACTATTAGATTTGGATAAAAAAAGATAATAATCAGACTCCAAGAACATAAAAAAACTTTAACTGAAACTTTCCAGGTGATTTTCTGTCATCTACTTATTGAAGTATTTCTTACGGAAATGATTAGTTACTCAGGATAAATTGGCAGAGCTGAGGGAGAGGAGGAGACCCTGATGTATGCACATTCAACTAATGTGCAACTTTATACTATGAGCCCCCTTTAATCTCCTTGTATTAGCTCTGGTGAAGAACTAGCATGCTCTCAATGCACTGTCACTCAGAGAGAACTCTCCAAGAAGAAGTGGCAGAGGCAGTCAGTTCACACCCACAGACAGAACGAGACAAGTTCAGAGCTTTAAGGGCTCTTCAGACATGGTACTCGAAACGGAACTCTTTGCTGCCAGTCTGACATCCATTTTTTATCCTTACATAATAGGCAATAACAAACTAATTGTAAATAGCTGAACTAATAGTAGGGTCCTGGGCAGTAGTCTCTGATTACATTACGTCCATAATTTAGAGGTGTGTATTTACACTGTACATTGAAAAAGACTGAGGGGGAAAATGAAGCATTAAATACAAACTTGTAGACATGCATCATCAATCTAAAGTTAATTAGTTTCCAGTTACGCCATAACAATAACACACCTTTGATTGATTGCCTCTGATGCCATGATACTGGCCCCCACTAACTGTGAACAATAGCACAGTTATTCAGAACCGCATGCCAGAGCACATAGTTTCACATCTTTAGTCAGTGGAGGAATTGATAGTGTCTAGTAAAATATGGCCTTCTGAATCAAGATCGTCTGCAAAATGGCTTTGTGTTATGCCAGGCCAACATCTGTGGCTCCGTCTGAAACAGGCGGTCTCCAAAACAACATGTCCGTGTAGATTACACCTAAGTGGCCGCAGCGGAGACGGAAATGTGCTTATGGGGGGCGGTGCCTCTTGCTGAGGTCTGCGTCTGGCTCCGCTCTTGCGATGGACTTGTAAAGCCAACCAGCCAGCCAGCGGTCCAGGCAGCGCCTTGAGGCCTCCCGCGTCTCCACACGGCACAGCCACAGCCGCAACGTCTGGACTCCTCTAGATCAGCAGTAAAAGAATTAATTACATCAGTAATCAGCACTGATGATAGCAGTTACATGCTAATTCAAAGATGCACTCTGCATTTTGTCTCAGGGCAGTGCGCACGCTGTGAGACGCCTTTCCCCAGTCTCGAGGGTAATCGTCCATGAATCTAGCGCTAATAGGCTGTTGTTTTATTTATTGTGCTCAGTGTACAATAGTTTTCATGTTGTGGTAATAGGAACACTAATTTAAATTCGGAGGAGAGTTTGGAGGAAAGTGTAGTGTGTTAGACATGTGTTAAATGTTGCTTGTCTTAAATGCTTTTTGTTGGAACTACTCTAAAGGGCGGTATATTGATGATAACTTCATAACTCAAATGACCCTTCTAATTAAAAGAGAAACTGACAGAAACTGTAATTGCTTATATTTGATGTACAGCATTTTATCCCATTGTAGGCTTAAGGACTAGTTTAAATTAAAGGAATTTACCCTTTGGATTTGCACTGTTGTGTTGCAATTTAGGGCTTGTTGACCACACTCGGATTACCTCTGATCAAAAGTGATATTTCCTTTACTATTATCTCAATTTGTTTATTTGGAAAAAGCCAGCAGCATAAAGACCCAAATAGCAGAGTGATTATTGATTTATTTTTCTTTTCTTTACAAATGACCTACACATTGATTTTTGTAAACCATCCATGCAGTTTTCCAGTACAAATAAGGCAACCTTCAGCAATGTGTTCAGTGTCGCTGGTGTCAGTGGTGGTCTTAAACAGCATACAAATATTAGTAGCTGCCCACCAGATAATGAGAAACTCAAGGTATTGCCTTTATGCAGCTGACAGAAATTAGACAATCAGGCCTCTTCTTCCTTTTTCATAGAAGTATTACCAGCTCTCCTTTTAATAATTGAGTAGGTAAGCAAGGTTTGTGTTTGTTTGCACGATTTAAGACATCAAAAATGCTGTTGCGTTTTACTTCATGTAGAAATAGATGTCTCATAACCTAAGGTGGAAGATCTTTAGTCAGGGCTATGGTTATCCTTAATATTACACACCAGTAGACTTAATAATGCACACCAGTGTAAGGCTACTAATATACTTGATCTGCAGTATGTTAGACACATTGATAATTACTTACATTGCTTAAAATCTAATGTTATGAACTGCTGGGGCTCATGTCAGTCAGACTCACCAGCTGTAATCTCAGACTAGATTATTATCTTTGTGTCTTTAAGAAAACAAAGGCCTATGGATCCAGTCTAGCCCTTTGGCATTATCTAGGGATGATAGCTAAGCCTTGACAGATCTATATGATACAAATGAACATGTAGGCGTACGATATCTAAAGTGAATTCAAATAGCAGTTTTCATAGTGGAGCTTTCATATTCAGTGTCAGTGCTGAGCACATGACTGACAGACAGAATATATACAGACCAAAGATTCTAGAACAGAGCTCTGTTCTAGAATCTTTGATACAGACCCTTTCAAGAGAGTTCCATTATCAGCATCATAGTTGGCCCCACAAGACTTCCTTGTTAACATTCCATATGTTATCTTAATGCAGAGGAAGTAGTTTGGGGCCCAAATAGAATGTTCAAGCATTGTTTTTGTTTACCTTGTTGAAAGGGTCCATATATGAAACCATGCACAGAGTTTGGGAAAAGGGTAACTACCGGAACACAAAACCACTTAGGAAATAGATTGTAGGAAATGTGCCTTGTTTACATATGCATATTCATTCAATGATGGTTTTGCAATTCCACATTAAAACATATATTTATTTATTATCTGGGCTTCAAGCCAGGTTTTTTTGTTGCACATAGAAATTTACATCTAATATTTGATCCGTTTTTAAAACACACTGACAGAAGCCAAGGACTACACAATACAAGCAGCATTGTGACTAGCTGATACTGTGTCAAAGGAAAAAAATACAGGAAATCTTTCAAACGTGGCTGGTGCTCAAATGGATTGTAACTAAATTAGTCAGCAATAGGCTTTACTATGTACTATCCATAGTTAAAATAAAAACAACATTGAAAGAGAAGGAGAAAGAGCGAGAACCCAAATAAATAGGAACATTTGGTCGAAGCAACACATTCTTTGCTCTCCAGTTGCCAGTCTTTATGCGCAGGGCCATGCATTACAGACTGCTGTGCAGTAATTCATAGGCCCTGTGAAAGGCCATGTGATCCAGTGGAGAGTCTCTCGCCAGCTGCAGTGTTGCATGTTGCCGGTCCCCTCGTGTTGTTTCAGCTGAAGACAGAAGGCTTTTATGCATAGCTTTGTACAACTAAAGAACTTCGCATGAGCGGATCAAGATACTGCAGTGCTTAGTTGCATAGTTTCTTTTTTTCCCTAAAACATTACACTAGAGGTTATTCATGTGTGCATGTAGGCAGTATTAGAAATGTTAGTCTGTATGCAGTATTGATTATTATTACAGAAAGTTTCTCTTAGTGAAAAGAAAAGAAAGCATCTGAATGAGCAAGAAAGACATAGCCTTGCATAATTTAATTTCTTCATAGTTATTCTGCATCTAAACCTTCAATCCAAGACATCAAAGAGATCTAACTACAGTACGGACTGTAGCTCAATAAAAGGCCAAATGAAGTGCTGTGTAAATTATGTCCGCAGCCGTAAGAAAGACTTGCTAGTGTTTACGCTTCAGTATGTAGGTTGCATACTGAAAACTATAAGTTGCGAATAAAGCAAACAAAGCAAACTATAGTGACTATTGTGGCGCCTCATGGGTTTAGTAAATTCTCAACTTGACACATATCCTTTTTTATTTTTACTGTTAGAGTGACAACCACAGCCGTAACCAAATTCCTTGTCTGTGAGAACATAGTTGGTCATAAAAAGCTACCTCTGATTCCGATTCTGATTGACTCTGGAGGAAGAGATGTTCTCAATAGTTTGGTTTGGTGTGCTGATGCCTATTGCAGCTGGTCTGACAGATTTGCTGCTCAGCCTTGCTTCAATCCAGCATCTTGATTAAAGAGACACCGACATGTGAATGCTGGTTAACAACCACCAGATTACCATCAAAACCTCCCTCTAACACTCACACTTGGCAGAGAACTCACTCATGATATTAATTTGGAGTTGAGGCCAAGTTCCTGCTCCAAAGCTTCTGTAGCTGTTGATTGGTGGAGACTCTCTTCCTCTAGTGGCAGCCTCCATCACAGGGTTTTGGGGAGTGCTGAAATCATAGAGACGTATTCATTCAGATGCCACACAAATCAATACGTCTTATGAGTTTGTTTTGCACATTCAGTGCAATGGATGGCAGACTCGGGCAGTTAAGCAAATTGGTGGTGCATTGCCAGCCGGCATGCTGTCTATCAGTATTCTGCATTTGCATTGTGGGGAAACAAAAGCAGATGCGACGTAGAAGCTTGTGTTTTTCCACACACGGCTTATTCCCATGTTAGCTACGAGTTCCACCTGATGTGTGCAGCCTTTTCCTGAGCGACCTGCGTGTCTGACCTATGACAGCCAGTGATAAATAAGCACTGCTCTAATTGAAAAATGCCTGCAGACCCTTGTTTTTTTCCAAGTAAACATGGTGTTCCCTTTTTCCCCTCACGTTGAATGTTGAAAATATATATATAATACAGAACAGAAACAGAAGTGCGGAGACGTATGTGTATTGTTTTGGCCCTTGGCATCACATTACTTACCTCTCACCTGCTTTAACAATGTCCTGGGCCCAAAGAAAGCAACAGCAGCCAAAGTCTATATTATGTTCCGACAACGCAACAACACAAACCAGAGGTGTCTCTCTCTGTCAAAATTTAATCAGGCATGCTTCAGACTCCCAGGCACACAGCTCCGTCAGGCAGCAGGAACTGGCTGTAATTATTTCCTGGTATGGAGCTCAGGCTGAACCGCTGAAATGAGATGAGAACAGGAGGGAGAGCAAGCACTAGAGTAGACTATGCACGCGTTCCCATAATGCATTTCTCACATAGCATAGCTAAGTTGTCACAGTGTTTGATTAGTTTGTTGTTTAGATGGCTGTTCTTGAAGCTCTGGTTCATGAATGTGTTATGGGCAGTGAGCAACTCACTGTGATCTCAACTTTCTGTTTCTGCTTGTTAGGCCCGGTGATTTTGGAAGGAACCTTTTCACCAGAACCGGTCAAGACTACCACCACGACCACGACAACCCTAGCGGCCAAGACGGTCGTGAACACGGTGATGACCACCACCGTTGCCCCAAAGCCTGGAACCAAAGTGTTCAGGCCGCCCCCGCTGCCGGCGGTCCCCGAGAGCACCACTCGTCCCTCTCTGGACTCGTTCCCGCTGCCTGCCCGCTTCTGCGAGAGCGCGGAGAAGAGAGACATCGTGTGGCCCCAGACCCAGAGGGGCATGCTGGTGGAGAGGCCCTGCCCCAAAGGGACGCGCGGTGAGCTGCCTGTTTTTCTCACCGGCCCCCAGACACACACACGCACACACACACACCCACACACACACACACACACACACACACACACACACGCACACACACACACACACACACACACACACACACACACACTCACACATATACAAAACACACACTCACATACACACACACACACAGAGTCACACACAAGCCCCAGCCTAGCAACTACTATACCATGAGCATGCTTGACTGCACGACACAGCTTAACACAGTTCAGCTCGGCACAGACTGCCCTCATTTACTGTAAATCACATGCTGCATGCATAGTATTGATTTGTTGAGCTATTGCGTTGAGAAATATTTGCCAGTACGTTAGATGAAAGGGTAGTTTTTACACAGCAGCATCTACAATTATGTTATCACAATTAATTTAACGAGTATTTTCTTCGGTTTAGTTTTTATAAAGATCATTTCACATGATGATGGAATAATTTGCGGTAGATCTTGAAGATAATGAAAGTTTGTTTCACATAAATTGAAACAGGTGTCTTTGTTAAAATATGTGCATTCATGGCCTATTTAAAGATCTCTGTGCTGCAAATCAGCATATATTGTATTGATTTGTTTTGAACTGCTTGTGGCTGAGTGGCTGCCGGTGTTAACACACTTGCTGTTGATACTCTAGGCACTGCCTCCTACTTGTGCGTGCTTGCCACGGGAGCCTGGAACCCGAAAGGACCAGATCTCAGTAATTGTACCTCCCACTGGGTCAATCAAGTCGCTCAGAAGGTTTGTTAGGCCTGTTCTTTATGGTTTATGGAAATGTAATTGTTTGTGTACCACGTCTTGATGAATACTGAATAGTCTTAAATGACAAGGTTCAAATTGTGTTCCCTTTACTCCTAGCATGAGATTTGAAACATAAAACATTGCCCCGGGCTGTCTAGCCGAACCTCCCGCTGGTTTAATCTGATACTCCAACCCTGAACCTGTGTTTAAAACAGTGTAATATTTGATGATGACTTGAGTTAAAACAGCAAGTCATTAAAACACATTGGACAAAGCCCCAGATTTTATGCCCCTAAATTAACTTTTATCAAAAAAAAGCTTTTGTTAATATACCCATGGAATATTATCAGTTTTAATTAGTCCCAAATCGCTTATGAGTGGTATTGCAAAGGACTATTCTCTCACAGCGTGAAAATTCTCTAATGAGAGGAGGGAGCCTTATAGTCTAACATAATATTTTCAGAACCATGCTGAGAGGATAATTTGTATCACTGCAGATCCGGAGTGGGGAGAACGCGGCGAACCTTGCCAATGAGCTGGCCAAGCACACCAAAGGGCCCATCTTCGCCGGCGACGTCAGTTCCACCATGAGACTGATGGAGCAGCTTGTCGACATCCTGGACGCTCAGCTTCAGGAGCTGAGGCCGAGCGAGAAGGACACTGCGGGTCGGAGTTTTAACAAGGTAGTTAACGCCGCTAATGATGACGGCTTCGCACTTTGTATTGCATGATTTATAATGGCGGTCTTAATGCAGGGTGCCTGTCAACAATCTTTAGGGAGCCATGAAACAAGCACAGTGAAATTGGACTCCTATGCTTCCAGTTACTCAGTCATTAAATGCAGTACTCAAATAAGAGACATTTCTTTTCTTTTCCATTTTCAAGGAGTGACATGCTTAATATGTACATAGTTAGAGAGACACACAGTAGTCCGCATATAGGCGCCAACACTGTCACTTGCTATGCACATCAGTAACATCATTTTTAACCGCCACACATTCCATAAACAATGGATTTCATGGAGCGGCGGCAACATAAATAGAACTGAATGGTAATGTGCAAGGCTGTGGTGAGTGGGGTTGTGTTGAAAACAGTGGAATTAAGTGGAATCGCATGTCAAAAACAGAGTGTGCTGCAGTGATGTTGGCGCCTTTGTGTGCTGGGGGCCTGTGCACCTTTACGCACTGATAAAGAAAGGCAGTCCAAGTCAAGTCAGCACGGTGATGACATTTCCGATGGTTATTTCGACTGCAGTCAATCAGGTCTGAAGGACAAACCTGCCGGGCTTCTGTGCTGACCTCCTTCCCTGACGTCATTAGTCTTGCACCTGTAGATAGTGTAGGAATCGAAATCCGACTCAGAACAGGAAGGGGCAGCTGGCTGTCCAGTTGGATATGTCGGCTAACTCCTTTACTCAAACTCTTCCAACCTGCTAATTGTCTGTTTTGTGTTTGATCTTTTTCTCTCTCTCTGTCTCTCTGTCTCTGTCTCACTTTCCAATGAAAGCTTCAAAAGCGAGAAAGGACATGCAGGGCATATATGAAGGTATCTGAGCTCTTCTCCTGCATCACAGCTCTCTCTCTCTCTTTCTCTCATCCCTCTCTCATCTCTCTCTCTATCTCCCTCTCTCTCTCTCTTTCTCTCTCTCTGTCTCTCTCTCTTTATCTCTCTCTCTCTCTGTCCACCCCCTTCCAATCCTCTGTTCAGCCGCATGCGCAGTTCTTTCTGTTCCTTATCTTTCATTGCGATGCCTGTAGCCTCTCTTGTCCGTGCTCTTTCGGTCTGTGGTTGACCAATCCCTTCCCTCCACAGTCCAGTCTGGGCGCGTGTGTGCCTGTGCCGTGTGCCGAGATGCAAACTTAACGGCTCCCAGTTCATTTACTCTTAATGATTTCAATTCATCCTTTCTGCAGATTCCTGCCTTTGTTTTTTTTTTGTTCTTTAATTTCTTTTTATTCTGTTTGTTTATTTGTGTGTTGTGATGTGTTTTATGGTTGCAGGGCATCTCTAGCTTCTGCTTGACTCCTAATTTGTTGTTCCCAAACCTACGCTCTTCTTTTTTTCAAACTTGTGTGTGTGTTTGTGTGTATGTGTGTCTGTGTATGAGTGCACTGTTGTTTTCCAACCTGCGTTATCTCTTTGTATTCAGGAATTCGCTGCACAGATTACACCAGCTTAAAGTGGCCAGCAAATACTCTCAGCGTAATTAGATTGTGAATGGCTGTAACACTAATGTTTGTTATTGTATTTGCATGCTCTTCTCTACCCTTTGTACCCTCAGTATCGTTTATTGGACTTTATTGGGTTATGAGGTCTAGATTCTTGCCGCTCTGCTCATTTCCATAGTTCAAACCTGTCACAGTCCTCTGTGTCAATTATAAAAAGATTATATGGCTGTTAATTATTCCTGCAATATATTTCTCTCCAGTGCCATGGTTTGTGTGAGTGTAATTTGTGTGTGTGTGTGTGTGTGTGTGTGTGTGTGTGTGTGTGTGTGTGTGTGTGTGTGTGTGTGTGTGTATCTGTGTGTCTATAATATCACAAAGAACTTGATTCTTTAATACAGATACAACAAAAAAATACTGTATATCACATTGCATATTTGAAGGGTAGATTAACATCATGGAAAATGCTTTCCTGACACAATTAGTACAGTCACAACATCACAGTTACCTGTTGGCTACAGCTGTCTCTCTTGGGCCTAGTGCTCTTCATGTTTCTCACCGCTATGTACATCTTCCATGGAGGCAGCAGTGGTAGCCGCAAAGCAATTAGCAGCATTGGAATGAACCTGCCACACAATCACTTTTCATTGCCTTTGTTATGGATGTAAAATGGCTGACTTTAGCGTTTGCTTTTGTGCATCCAGGCCATTGTAGACACAGTGGACAACCTCCTGAGGCCTGAGGCCCTGAAGTCGTGGAGGGATATGAACGCCACAGAGCAGACTCACGCTGCGACCATGTTACTGGATACTCTGGAGGAGGGAGCTTTTGTCCTGGCAGACAACCTAATGGAGCCTGCCATTGTGAAAGTACCTGCTAACAATATAAGTATGTGCAATTTAACATCAGGACTCATTAGTCAGTTGTTTTGTTTCAGTATCAAGTCTTTTCTACACAACAAGCAACCAAGTCCTAGCTCCATTAGACATGTTGTACTGTATATGAATGATACAGCTTCCAGATGTTTTTCATTATGAGTAGCAGACTTTGTACACACCAGGCTTGTGCAAAATTCAGAATTGAATTGAGAATGACTCCTAAATTCCAATTAAATTCTTGAATTTTAATTGAATTTGAATTGAGGTCAAAAGCAGAATCTAAAATTAAAAATCTAATTTAAATTAAAGGTTGTGAGTTGAAATTCAATGAAATACAAATAAATTATTATACATTATTTAAGTGTAGTGTTTAACAATGAAGCTTCAGAGTATATGTCAGATATGAATCAAACACACAACTTGTAACTTGTAACAGTAACCAATTACATAACCAATAACCTTCCCAACACTTAATGTATGTGAGATTCAACACATTCTTTCTGTTATGTGACTGGAATTTCTTTGAATTGCCATGAATTTATTTCCACTTCCTGTTATTCCAATTCAAATTCAAATTCAACTTCCTGTGTTGTGGAGCCATTTCAATTCAAATTTCAATCCATGAATTGAATGGAGGCCAAATTGCACAGGCCTGGTACACACATGTAGTATTTGTGTTTTTATTAGTGCTGTGCTTTTGTGTCCACCATGATGTAACGGGTGCTGCATTTCCTCTCGTTTCTAGTTCTGGACGTCTACGTGCTCAGCACAGATGGTCAGGTGCAGGATTTTAAGTTTCCGCAGACAAGCAAAGGTGGAGTTTCGATTCAGCTGTCTGCCAACACGGTGAAGCTCAACAGCAGGAATGGTGAGCTCCAGCCCACCTGCTCAGCTTCTCTTGTCCTTTTGGTGTGCTCTGCAAACTACCACAAACGCCTGGAGATTCACTTCACATTTGTGTGTCGGGCTAGGTCAAGAACAAAGACTAACAAATCCTGTATACAGATAGTGGCAATTCCTGAATACAGATACATTTGCAGTGTCATATCTGTATTCAACATCGACATTTCAATGTCGACAATTCATTTTTGAATCACTAATATTATTTTTTTCAATAGACATCAGTGACTTTAATCAGCTGTGGTGCATTTGTGGGGGGGATTTAGTGTTTCATTTGGTGTTTTTGTCATTGTTTTAGGAGTTGCTAAGTTGGTGTTTGTGCTCTACAAACACTTGGGACAGTTTCTCAGCACTGAAAATGCGACCATCAGACTGAACAATGAAATACATGGACGCAACCACTCTGTGGCTGTCAACTCCGACATCATCGCTGCGTCCATCAACAAGGAGTCCAGTCGGGTCTTCATATCAGACCCTGTGATTTTTACCTTGGAGCATATTGATGTGAGTTTTGACATAAAACTAACAGACATTAATCCTTTTACAGTAATGTCAATTTGTATGAAAATTTCAGTTCAGTTCAGTTCAGTTTTATTTTGACATTGTTACAGGATAACAATGAATTGTTGTTAGAGCAAAGCAGACATGCATAATAGACAGTTTTTAGAAAAAGGCTCATTTGAAGGCTAAATGCTCTGCTAGATCACAGACAATTATGTTTTAGTCACCAAACATTGAGATGAAACACACCTGAAGTGATGTCTCAGAGAAGTTACAGCGAGCCCTAATAGAAATTAATTATCTAATCACAGGAATGTTGGGGGCACTTTTTTCTATAAAACTGGGGTGTTGATTCAAAGATGAAATGTATAGTGTGGGATGTTGTTTCAGGACAATTATGCTGTCCGGAGTAGTCCGGAGAGCTCAATGGAATTGTGCCTCACTTAATTGTTCATCAAAAGAAACTAAACCATGCTTTTGATGTAAGACATACTCTGACTGAGATGTGTTTCTAGGAATCAAGGATAAAATGCGAAAAAAATCCACCTGAAAAGAAAATGAGGAAGTTGAAATAATTAGCCGTCATTCAGATAAAGCTTTCACATATTGCTGTCTGGCAGCTTTCAGACGCTTTTCAGATGTCTGTACAGTACTGTTTGTGTGCTGTTTTCCAGACGCAACACTACTTCAACTCCAACTGTTCGTTCTGGAACTACTCGGAGCGGAGCATGACAGGATACTGGTCGACGCAAGGCTGCAAGCTCGTCACAGGGAATAAAACACACACTACCTGCTCCTGCAGTCACCTCACCAACTTTGCAGTGCTGATGGCCCATCGAGAAATCGGGGTAAGATACCTGTCTTTTTTCATTTTAATTAGTGCTGGTTATTGCCACAAATGCCCTGATTTCAATTAGGATTCACAAGCTCACAAAACAATTATCTCCCGTTTTATCAGATTACCGATATCGATTATAGAAATGAGATAAATAACTATTATGTAACAGCTCTCTAGACATGGAGAAATTAAAGTTCTTAAGGGAACACAAATGTACAATTCTGTAAACAGTTTTTTAACTTTGAGTTTCCAACCTTGTCATTCTACAATTGTGAATAAAACGCTAGAAGGCCCTGCTACATTATGTGTAGCATTATGATACATTTTTATCCTTTATAAGTCACATTATATATTATTATATAAGTCCATTCCACTGTGTGTGTCGTCTGACTATTTTAAGAATCTTCAATAAAGTTTCAATGCAGTGCTGTTGGCTACGTCTGCAGCTATGTAAAATAATGGCGAAAATGTCAATAAGTTATGAGATACACAGACTGCAAAGGCCCTGATTATTAAAGGTTTATGGGTTCAAAATGAATATCACAGCAACATCAAATATCCAATGTGGTATAGACCAGCCATGGTGTCATTTGTTTCTCACTTGAAATGGACGAATCTGGCTTTATTTTTAGAAGATTACTTTGGACTTGGGAGATGGTGGAGAGTGATATCAAGTTTTACGGTACACAAGCACATCTGAGCCAGAATAAGCAGAATAAGAGTGGAGAGAATCGCTCTCCAGCATGTCCTAACCTTTCAGATGTCATCAGGCAACATGATCATGTATGATCTAAGCTGCATATTTGGCCATGAGATGAAAGATCTACGACTCATTCTACCAGCAGACTTTTTCAAATGGCAGCTGCGGGACATTTTACAACCCCAGATCCATAGGGACGGCCAATGTAGAAACATCACTGGCATCAGCATCGAGGTCTTTAAATGATGAGAATTTAATCATCTGAGAATGGGACCACCTACGGTAACAACAGATGTGACACACCATGATGAACTTGGGAAGGGGGCTGCTTAAGAGTCAGAGTAGATGGGGCTGTTCTAATGAAACAGCCCTGGCTGTGGTTTTAGTGTCAAAACTGTAAAGATCTAGAAGCTTGTGACCTTTTGCAAGCCCCAGATGAACTAACTGTAATAATATGGGCCAAAGAGAATGCAGGGTATTTCCACAAATCACACTTCTAAGGTTTTTCTGTCCCCAATGTTAGGCACTAAAGTGTTTTATTTCCTGGTTTTATGCATCACAATGGGGATGTAATGTATTGTGATTGGTTATATCCATGCTTTGGATTTGCTATATTCAGTGCACTCGAAGAAGAATTTTGCAGACATAGGCTATTTAGACACACATAAATGTTAATGAGAAATTATGCCATTGTGAAATGAGATGAAAGCGGACCTCCCAGACGTTATCGGATGCTTCTGTTCTGCCTCAAACGAGAGCCTTTGCGACTTTTAAGGTTTTTATTTCCTTAGTCAGTCTTGCTCAGTTTGACAGCTAATAAGTTCACTTGAAGTTGTAGACAATGCCTAAAGAGACACACAGGAAGCTGGAGTCAATTGTCCCTTATGAGACGCTAATTGCGGTCATCTGATACACCCAGGCATTGATTGATAGCAACCCAGCGTCCATTTACATGTCTCTCTCTCACAGCGGTGTTCATTTTTCTGTCTCGGGCCTGCCACAACTGATCCATAAGAGCCACTAAGAAGACCCTCTCTGCTGTTTTTTTCTCCTCTATTGACAACCCCACGTATTCATTTCCTCCGTCTGTCTGTGCGGCTCCGCAGGTCAAAGGCGAAGTGCACGAGCTCCTGCTGACGGTCATCACGCGCGTGGGAATCATCATCTCGCTGGTGTGCCTGGGCGTCAGCATCTTCACCTTCTGCTTCTTCCGTGGCCTGCAGAGCGACCGCAACACCATCCACAAGAACCTGTGCATCAACCTCTTCATCGCCGAGTTAATTTTTTTAATTGGGATCGACATGACGGAACCCAGGGTAAGATCAGAGATTCTGCTATTGATCTTGAGATTAATTTTCTCTGCGATTCATCAAAAAAAAGAATCCCTTGTCTGAAACTGAGAGGAGCTGCTCAGTTTTCGTCACGAGGTGCCTTTCATAGCTGTGGGGATAAGAAATGTAGATGCTGGAAAATGAAAGTGAAATTCATCAGTGTGGAAAAAATATATAATAAAACTGTAATAGGCTAATAAAACATCGCTTATTATCATTATACACAGAGTCAAGCTATAGGGAGGATGATTTTGCACTTAGTTAAAGTCACTTGACCTTATTTCAAAATTATTTTTAGCATTAGCTGATAACAGTCACTGGACATGCAGTCTGCTGTTTTTTTCTGCCTCATGTTACGCAATCATCTCTAAAGCTGCTAATTAGTCAATGCTGAATTAACCTCAGTTAGGCCATGGAAAATGAGAAGCATCACTTAATTTGCAAAAGGTTTTCGACATTAAAAATAGATGAACATTTGATATTCCCTCTTTTATCTTCCCCAAAATAAATATGTGATGGAATCACTTTGAAAATGAGAAGTGAGCACGTTATCCATCAGAAAGTAATATCTTCTACAGTTTTAAGTTACATGGGTTGAAGTATGTCCTTTTGTAGATAAATTTATTTTATTAACAGAGTTAATAGGGCTCAGTGTTTTGCTTGAGTGGGCTTTTGGGTGGCTGGCTTTCTGGTCATAATAGCCTGAAAGGAAATACACAACTGTCATATCATGAAGATTCTGCTGAATTCCTGTATGAATGTCTTGTTTGCAGATTGGCTGCTCCATCATCGCGGGGATTCTGCATTTCTTCTTCTTGGCCTCCTTCAGCTGGATGTGTCTGGAGGGTGTCCAGCTTTACCTCATGCTGGTCGAGGTCTTCGAGAGTGAATACTCACGCAAGAAATACTACTACGTGTCCGGCTACCTTTTCCCCACCATAGTGGTCATCGTGTCCGCTGCCGTCGACTACCGCAGTTATGGGACGGAAAAGGCGTAAGTGGAGCCTCACACATTGACCCTTGACCCCCCTCAGCTAGTCTTCACAGTGTGCACATTAGTGCAATGGTATGTGTGTTGTCATTGCTAGTAATAGGCAAGATTACACAGATGTGGGGAATGTTATGACTACGTGTCTTAGCATCTCAATGAAGACGACTGTTTTGATAGTATTAAATGATACTTCTTTACCCCGATTTCATAACTGTGTTGATCCCAACCAATGCGCAATATGATCCGTTCCCATGGTGAAGCCATAGCCCTGCTCACCAGCGCTGTTTTGGCCAATTTTCTGCTATTTATGTTTGCCATTAGTGTGCGCTCCAAAGCAGTAGCGTTTGATCTGTGTTGTTTATGCTGTTTATTTGGTTACCTTGCAGCAGGCTAGTGTTTCACATGCTGGCCCAGTGCGAGCTAAGGCCCTCTTCACAGGGAATAGCTCTCTTTAAACTCGCCATGCTCCGAGTGAGAACTAAAAACACTAACCGTCCTCTGTGCACACTTCATACACTTTGGCTTTCCTGGCCAAATGAGACTAGAAGTATGCAAAGCCCCCCGTTACTGGAATTTAATCATCTCTTCCTCATGTTTACGTTAAACTTCTCCCAACAGAACTTATTACAAACACAGCAAGGATATTTAGAATTGCAGCATGGGTACCTTCACAATTCCCTCCCCCATAGTCAGTGACTTTTGACTTCAGGGGTATAAAAGGCATCCAACTCGGCCAACTTGGCCAACTCTACATCCTGAACCTAAAGTTTTAGCTACAGTAGAGGTCAAACCTATTGCCAAGCTACCATTACTGCTGTGGCGTAGCATAGCAAAGCTGAAACATTCTGGCATAAGAAACCAGCCGTCAGATCACTAACTGATAGCTAGCTGGAGAGGGCTTGGCCGTTGCTATGGTGCAGTACAGTGCAGCATACCTCAGGTGAAGGCCTGTTAGCGGAGAAGCAGCATGGGAATATTGATGCTAGATAGCTAGCTGATGACTCATGGCGGGATCCGTATGTGTTTTGGACCAGACTGAGACAGATAGTGTGGTCTGGTCCTGCCTTGTGTGGAACTGCCCTTTGTGGAATCGCCCTGTGTGTGTCCTCTGTTTAAGGGCTCTCTGGTGGCCAGTTGTATGTGAGGTGCTTTCCAGCAGCCAGTGCTTTATGGATGCCATTTTGTCACACTAATTAATAGCAGTCTCGCAGTCTGGGCTCTATCTGGCCTTCCCCACTGCCTTTTCCACACGTGAGAATTACATGCAAGAGAGAAGCTACACACTTATTTTATCATGCAATGCAAACATCTTTCTGCAAGTCAGGCAGTGTAAACAGATTCCTTCAAGTCATGCAGTGTAAAACGCTTTCTGCAAGTCATGCAGTGTAAACCACTTTCTGCAAGTCATGCAATGTAAACAGTTTTCTGCAAGTCATGTAATGCAAATGGTGTGTGTTGTGTACCCCCCAGGTGTTGGCTAAGGGTGGATAATCATTTCATCTGGAGCTTCATAGGACCTGTTACCTTCATCATTATGGTAAGATGGATTACATTTAAATGCACTTTGCTCTGATTGTGTGTGTGTGTGTGTGTGTGTGTGTAGGTGTGTGTGTGTGTGTGTGTGTGTGTGTGTGTGTGTGTGTGTGTGTGTGTGTGTGTGTGTGTGAGAGAGAGAGAGAGCAAGAGAGGGAAACGAGAAAGAAAAATTGGTGCTCTCAATATGGGTGATTCTCGTGGTTGAAGTAATTGCCACAGACGTGCTGTGATAAGATCTTTTGTTGCGTGCAAATGGAGAACGGTGTCTTTTTTCTTATACTCTCTTTAGATTCGCACCATAATTACCATGAATGACAATCTTGACAGCGCTTCAAAGTAACAATAAAGAAATGATTGTATTTGATGTGTAATTTTGTATATGTATGTATAAATGTATGAAGAGGGTGGTATGAGGGAATTGTGACAGCTAGTGTATATACATCCATCACTGTGTGGTCAAGGTCTATACGGGTGAAGGCCATACCATCCGATGCTGACATATGTACTGTTCAGCCAACCAATTATTTACTGGTCGTGGCATTATTATCTGTGAGCGGATCGGTGAGCCATGGACCTAAGAGGGCCTGGGGGACTGTGACTCCTGCCCATAAAAAATGAAATAGCCCAGGGTTGTTATTGGGCTAACCTTTTGAGCAGTGCGCTGTCTATTGGTGTGTCCTCTAATCTCTCCCTGTGGTGGATGGCCGACTGTGGCAGGCGGCCTCACGCGGAGACCAGATGAGGCGGAGAGGACAGGAGAGGAGAGGAGAGGAGGGATGGACGGTGTTTGTGTAGAAGTGTGTTCATTATTGGCTTTATGGGCCCATCAACAGTCCCGCTGACCTCGTCCAGGCGTCTCTCAACGTCCACATCACTGCAATAAGGAAGAGCTTCTTGAATCTTATTTGGTTGCTAGATTTTTTTTCTTTTCTTGTGATGATGAGATGGAAGAAGCTAAAGGTCACTGTGGACCACATCAAATACACTTTGTATGGAAAATAATCCCACAAATGTCATTTCATCCCCAGCCACAGCCTGTAGTCAAACCAGGTCATGTATTATTATTCTATGTACTTCCCAGAGTTTCTCTCATTACGGCCTGACTGGTCTACTTTGTTTTTTTTTTCTTTTTCGTTCTTTCTTTTTCTTTTATTTTTTTCTCTTGTGTGAGATGGCCATCAGCAACTCTGTGCTAGTCACCTGTGCAGTAGCCCCCTCAACCCCAGGTGCGTCTGATTTATTGTGAAGTCTTACGGTCGGACAGAAGGGAGGATTTGCAGTTCTCGGGGAGCTAGCTCAGGCTGTTTCTCTGTTTGCAACGTTTGACAACGAAAGATAAAGTACAAAGGTAGGATCCCCCCGAGGGACCATGTAACTGGAAGGTTTCCTTGACCTCGCGACCCTGATTTTCTAACAAATTGGCTTTGTCCTTGTTGATGAAGGTGGTGGGTGGATGAAATGGAAAAAAAAGCTGAAACTCAGGAACGCATGCTCAAGTAATAAAGCTGCCCTGCTGTGTCAAACTCCTCGGTGGACTTTTAGGGTAGTCGTTCCACTGGTGCAGCAAAGTGGAGGGTTTTTTCCCCTCCTCCTCTTCCTCTTCCTCCTCCTCCTCCTCAACCTCGTCCTTCTTTTGCTTTTCTCTATTGTATGACTTGTGCTGAAGCCAGACAGAATGGGAGGCTGTGAGAGGCTCTTTGGGCGCGGAGACAGGCTGGAGTTGGTCTGCCTGCGGGCGACGCAGGAGTATTAGCTCACTGGAAAGGGAACATGGAAGTAATGAGAGGTTGGAAGCCATTAGTATGCTTGAGCAGTTTGAACGCAGAGGCTTGGATCATGACACGTCATGAGCAGTTCTTGTCATCCGGACAGTTCCATCTGCACCGTAAATATTTCATCCGGTTCACGGGGAGTTCACCCACCGTGTGCACGGCCGCAAAAGCTTTCTCCGCCGGTCCCAGGGTGGCGTGGGGCCCTAACACACACACACACACACACACACACACACACACACACACGCGCGCGTGCGCTTGGCTAACTGCGCTGATTCACTGAGGCTGAGCTGAGCTGAGCTAAGGAGGCCTGGATGTGGAGTCCTCCCTCTCTCTCTTTCTCTCTCACTCTCTTTCTCTCTCACTCTCTCTTTCTGTCACTCTCTCTTTCTCTCTCTTTCTTTCTCTCTCTTGTTTTCTCTCTCTCTATCTCTCTCTCTCTCTCGCTCTCTCTCTCTCTCTCTCTTTTTCTCTCTCTCTCCGTGCTTGCGCCACCCGCCCACCAGGGCTCGTGTGGCAAGGTAGCGGCAAGGTAACAACAGACCCCTGGGAGAGAGCTGGGGAGAGAGAGAGTGTGTGTGTGTGTGTGTGTGTGTGTGTGTGTGTGTGTGTGTGTGTGTGTGTGTGTGTGTGTGTGTGTGTGTGTGTGTGTGTGTGTGTGTGTGTGTGTGTGTGTGTGTGTGTGTGTGTGTGTGTGTGTGTGTGTGTGTGTGTGTGTGTGTGTGTGTGTGTGTGTGTGTGTGTGTGTGTGTGTGCGCTGGGTGGGTGGGTGGATGGGTGGGAACACTGCTTCTGCGAGGTTACTTGAAAGTGCTCTGTCCCTGTACACTGTCTCATTGGATCGCTGTCATCACTCCTGGCTGGCTGCTGGGGAAGGTATTCTGAAGCCTTCACTCAGCCGATTGCAGAAAAGCAACACACACACACAACACACCATGACTGTGGTCTGTGGTATAAAAGGGGCTGTTCTATATTAGAGTTATATTCTGTGTATCTTGTCTCACAGTATATTTTTGCAAACACAATGGCTAACGGTGTAGATGAGAATATTGATCTTCACTGTTGTGATAGTTGGAGTTTTGTGGAACGTGTCTTTTTTTTAAATAAATGAAAAGAGAGTGAAGAAACTCTGGTGAAGGAAAGAACACTTTGCCTGTCTCGTTGCATTACCATTTTGAAGTTGCCTTTGTGTTACAACATGTCCAATTACTAATTCATGTTGCGGATAATAACTGAATAAATTGTATGGAGACAACAATTTGTTTTGAGCAGGGCTGGTTTGTTTGTCTTTCTTTAGACTGCACAGCTTGGCCCTGGAAGCATCTGTAGCATGCCATTTGATTTCTAATGCATTTTCCAGCTCTTATTGATATAGAATGACACTAAATTGGCGCCAGACGACTAGACGGAGTCCTGCGACAGGCTAAATACACATTAATTGAAGCAATGCATCAAGCCCTTTTTTTTTTATTGCAGGCTAATTAACATCCTGCTCCAATTGTACTCTTTTCTTTTAATGTGTTTCCGTCACAAAGAGATTATTTCTGTTCTTCTGTTTGTTTTCACAGTTAAATCTCATCTTCCTGGTCATAACCATGTATAAAATGGTCAAGCACACGACTTCACTGAAACCTGATTCCAGCCGGCTGGAGAATATCAAGTAAGTTGTTTCTCAGCCCTTTTGCCGGCTGGCTCGTTGTTTGTTTATTTGTTTATGTGTTTGTTTGTTCTCAGTAACATTGGATGTTGAGATCTGTAAAAGGGTAGAGATTTCCTCTGTGATGTTTTTTTACAGAACAACAAAAAGTCTTTATCTTTATGCTTATTTCTCTTATAATGTCCTTAGTTCCACACACCAATATACATTGAACTCTTCCGCTTGTTTTGCAAGAGCAATACAGATTGATCCCACTTAGATCAAATTCCTTTCTGTGCATTCCTATGAATTGGTTGTTCAGAGAGATGAAAAAACACCCCTCTTTTGAGAGAGCATTTTCAGACTTTGTTGGGTTGGACAGAAATCCTTTTCCTAAGCCCTGTGTTGTGTGTGTGTGTGCGTGCGTGCGTGTGTGTCTTGAGAGTGCTGATTCAAACATAAAGTAGTGGTTCAGCTGGGAGGGCTACCAGAAAAGCCTGGCCATATGTCTCCCATGAAGAAAGAAGCGTTTTGATCCTGCTCACTTCCCTCCCATAAGGGCTTCGATGTAGTTTTCCTGCAAACTGGGGGAAAGATAACACATTATGCTATCTGTCCTGATTCTCAAAGTGTGGGAGGACTACTTAAGCACACGTTAGCCTTTTCGCCGGATGCTTCAATGCGTAGAATTGGTGACAAATGGTCTTTTGCTTAACGTTGTTGGACGAACAGTTTATTATGGGTTCATTTTGACACATAGTGCAATAGAGGAATGAATGGAACATTTGTCTACTTTTAAAGGAACTACGAGGTGTTTGAATATGGGTTGTAAAAGATATTGTTAACAACAGTCAGAATTGTGGCTTCAGCTTCTGATAGTGTAAAACTTTTATAGCCAATTATTTATTATTTTTATGTATGACTTATTGCTGTCTCTTTTCCATTATTTTATGTCAGTTTTTACATCAGCCTGTTAATGTCTGACTCACGATAAGGATGGAATTCTAGTTGTGTAAAGTAATAAGGGATTGGTGGAATGATAATCACTAGTCATAGTTGTGTAATGGTATAAGGGACTAATGGCATCACCAGTCAACCCTTTTCCGTTCAAGTCAGTGTGCCATCCCATCTCCTGTGACAAGGCAGGTCTGTGCCTCTTCAGCTGTAGACTTCAGGGCATCCTGCCCATATCCTGGCCATATTCTGGCCATATCCGGGCCATATCCTGGCCAGCTTGATTTCAGAGATGGCTGCTCTGATGGTTTGTGCATCAGTCTTGCTGAGTGACTTATTTTCATGACAGGAGGACGCTTTGTTTACAAATATCAGAATATGGCGTGGATGTAGCAGCGTGCGTATCCTCATAGAAAAATATGAAATTGTCCGTGAAATATCTCCAACAGATGTGTGATCTCTATGCTGTTGCTTTTTATGTTATCTGCACTTGCCCTCAGGAGAATTGTCAACCACAAACGATTCAGTGTTCTTCTCCATGTGTGTGTATAGAATCATTATGCTTTTCTCTGTACGCGTGTGTGTGTGTGTGTGTGTGTGTGTGTGTGTGTGTTTAGGGGAGAGGGGGGATGTGATCATTGCATGTTGCATGTCAACGGCTCTAACCAGTAGCATCTCGTTGCTCCTCTTTTTGTTTTTTCGTCTCCTCTCTTCTGTCTGTCTGTCCATCCCCACCAGTAATTATCGTGTATGCGACGGCTACTATAATACCGATTTGCCAGGGTAAGCTTTCATCATATACCGCTTCTCTCTCTTTACTGTGCAAGCAGCATTACGCTAGCAACACAACAGTGTTTGCTGATGGCTTAGAGGTTAACATGCTTGTGAAGAACTTTTATACTTTCTTTTTTTTTTTTTTTTTTTTTTTTGCTTAACTGTTATCTTCCTGCAAGTTCCAAGATCAAAGTTGCAAGTCCTTAGTTGAATGCATGCTAATTATGCTCTGATCATTCTGGTCTAATTTTGTCTCTCTCTCCTGCTTATTGCTCTGTCTCTAGCTATGAGGATAATAAACCGTTCATCAAGTAAGAGCATTATTAGTGAGAAAGTCCTTTTTATCCCCTCAGCCTGTAGTTGATGCCCCCCCCCCCTCACTCCACCCCCCCTCTGACCTGCAGGGGTTCGTCATTGTCTGTGTGCTCGCCCTCATCCTCCATGTCTGTGGTCGGTTCTGTTGGATGTCTTTCATGTGGTGTCCTGCGGTGTGTGGGGGACTCCTTCGGACACCCTCACACACCAACTATCTCTCACACACACACACACACACACACACACACTCCTTTGTTTGTTCTTCCCTCTGCTCTAACCGATTTCTTTAGTTCCTCAGCGCTCCCAGACATAGACCCATTGTCAGCCTATTATACTGTATACGCTCTGGTCTAGTGTGCTGTTTCTAATAGAATCACAACTCAAGATACATGCCATCATTTCCCGTCTTTTTGAACATGCAGCCCTAAATCATAGTTGTGTGTGTGTGTGTGTGTGTGTGTGTGTGTGTGTGTGTGTGTGAGAGAGAGAGAGAGAGAGAGAGAGAGAGAATAACTGTTTGTTGTGTGTGAGACAAAAACTGTTTGTCATTTAACTCATTGAGTGCCAAAAACGTAATATTAAGTTTTTCCTTCCCATGCGTTGAGTGCCAAAAACGTAATATTATGTTTTTAGCTTTTTTTTTAATTACGAAACTAGACACTCTAACACACCTTATATGTGATTTTGGGAACTCTGTGATGAATGGAAATGAAATATATGACGATCGTGAAACTCATGAAAACGCAATCTGGACATTTTATCATAACTCGGTTGCCGCTTTGGGTCGAATCAGTGACGCATGCACGTCAGGTCAAAACCAGGCCATTTTCGTGGGTCTATCACTAGGTGCCAGTCTCGCCAGGTCTCGCTGATCACTTCCCGGAAAGTTTACACAAGTAACAGGCAACACTTCATATTTCATGAAAGACGTTATATCTCCATTTCTGGAAAAAAACAGCGATTTTGATAAAAACTAGCCACTGTTTAGCTTGGGATTTCTCAGGAACAGAGGCGTGTAGAAATACACGGTTTGCACCCACTGAGAGCTTAAAGTCTCACCTTTTAATCGAGCTATTGTATGTGTTCATAGCTATAACACAGAATATGCTGTGGCTGTACAAAAATCATCAACAATGGTCTAGATTGCTGGCACTCTAGGACAAAGCTCCCGAAAAACAGCTTGGCATTCAATGAGTTAAGAGATTTACGATAAAACAAATCTCCCCAGGGTGGCACTTTCTTTAGGTGGCCCAGAGGAGACAGATGTCGGTCTGGCACTGTGTTAAAAGGGTGCGATGTGGCATTAGTGTCATGGCAGGGTCCAGTTTAAACATGGGTCAAGGAGAGCTATGGCACTATGGCACAGCATGCGTGCCAAATTCCAATCCAAGTGCTGACGGGTACTACCCGGGTCCAGTTTCGACCAGCGGTCATTTCCCTATCTCACCACTTCTTTATTTCTCCCTCCTGCTTCATGTCGCTCTCAGCTGTCCTCTCGACATCTTCACAAAGGCAAAAGCACACAAAGGCAAAAGCACCATTATGAGTTAGTCGACAAGTACCTGTATTTTCAGTAGGCAGGTCTAGAAACACCTGATGACGATCCTCAGTGGTCCATCAAAATGAAAGTGCTTCCCTTCCCACCAAACAGTGGAAGTGTAAAGCTGGATTAACATGTTGCTCTGATGTTGGCATCTCCAGTTCTCAAGCTAAATGTAGCTAGTGTTTTCACGCTAGCAGACTCAACCAGTGAGCGCTGGATGGACACTGTGGCTGTTTAGCATTTCATCATTACTGATGTCTCCTTAGCATACCCTAGAGATGAGGCCTATCAGTGTATTATGCGGATGGAAACGGAAAATGAAACACAAATTGCTTGTTCTTCTATTTGTGGTTCTAGATCTTGGGTTCTTGGAGCTTTTGCTCTGCTCTTCTTCCTGGTTCTGACGTGGACATTTGGATTGTTCTTCATCAATGAGTCTTCTGTGGTCATGGCCTATCTCTTCACAATATTCAACACCATCCAGGGGATGTTTATCTTCATATTCCACTGCCTTCTTCAAAAAAAAGTAAGTGGATATTTTATACTGAAAAAAAGATAAATACTGCAAAGTACCCATCTGTTAGTGTAACATTTGGTGGGTAATCTAAAGTAGAGTTAGCAACAAATCATGTCGTGCCAAGCTACTATTAAAACATATTTGACAAGTATTTTTTGTTGTTTTGACAGTTGGTAATATTTTCATATGGCTCAAAGAGAAACCCGAAGTAGCAGTTTTTCTAACTTTCTTCTGCTATTACTTGCATGGCAGGTGCGAAAGGAGTATAGCAAATGCTTCCGTCACACTTACTGCTGTGGAACTTTGCCAACTGAAAGTTCCCACAGTTCAACCAAGACATCAACCACAAGGACCAGTGCCCGCTACTCCTCTGGCACCCAGGTACTGTCCAGGCACACGGAGGCTAATCGAGTTCACCACTCAGTCGGCCGTTTGTACTGAAGGCAAGAATTGAGCAGCCCTGTGTCTCATCCGAAGGTCTCCAACAAAAATAATCTCATTTTACAGATGCACAATAAATTGAGAGCTTTACAACATTTGCACATGAAGACACAGAAAATGGGGCATTCTATGCATGGCTTATCCAACTAATCGAAGCATTTGTCCGTAACTGCATACACCACTCTTTGCATCTGCTTTCAAACTACTCGCAATCTGTTTACATAAATATTTTCATCTTTGCCAAAGTTCTTCTCACTGCCATCAGTTTTAAAGTTGTTTATATGCCATCTAAGGTAACTAGTGGTTAGTGGTTCTTTTTTTTTTCTTTTCTTTTTGAAGAGCAATATCAAGAAAGGTATATTAGTCTCATGTATTTTGGATGTATGGTGGAATGTTCATGTATATATTTTTCCCCTCACTATTCCAAATATAACCCCTGTGCTTTATGGATCTAACAGAGTCGTATTCGGAGAATGTGGAACGACACCGTCAGAAAGCAATCTGAATCTTCCTTTATCTCAGGCGACATCAACAGCACATCAACCCTTAACCAAGGTCAGTCATAGAGAAATCTCCACTCCTTCAAGACAAGATCTAGCATGCCCATCCCGAGAAGGTGAAAGAAAGGAAAGCTGAAGGAAATGTTAAAGAGTAGCAAAGCAGACTGCGACATGTGCAAACACCTGTCACAACCTGGGCCACTAGTCATCTTTTCACACGTATGATTAGCATATCCATGTTGTATGATAGGCAGAGTAATTGCCTCCTTAGCCCTTAATGCACCACTTGACAGTGTGTGAACGAACTCTGTCAGCCATTCTAAGCCCTAATTAGTTCCAAATGAGTTCATCACTGTCAATAAGCTTTGACATGCAATGATACACAATAGAGCGTTTGTCAGACAGGTCATTACAGGAGACTCCCCTGTCCCTTCGCTTGCAGATAACCAGCGGCGTGTGTGTGTGTGTGTGTGTGTGTGTGTGTGTGTGTGTGTGTGTGTGTGTGTGTGTGTGTGTGTGTGTGTGTGTGTGTGTGTGTGTGTTGTAATGGGTGAAAGAAGCGAGTCACTGGTGGCTCCAGCTGCCGCACATAGCGGCACATTGGGCCCATTCTCCGTTATGTTTTGGTGTTTCCTCAATAACCTGCCGTGGCTTGATAAACGTGCCCCTCCACTTCCCTCTCACATGGTCGGTGTCACCGCACAGCCAGAACAGGATTACAGGCATCAAATCCCTCTTCAAATCCTTCATGGCCCGTCACCGTGGGCAGCAAGGCCGAACACAAAATGGGGCTTAATATTATTTGATCATTTCAAGCACTCAAACTTCAAGATTCAGTCCATTAAAAAAGAAAAAAAAGAGAGATGGAGAAAGAAGGGAAGAGGGGGATTGGGAAGTGGTGGAAATGGGTGATAAAAGGAGGGATTCCATCAGGCTTTTGGCCCAGTAACACCATTTAGGATTCACCCAAAAACAGACTCGAAATTGTTTTCTGAATTATAATTCTATTTGCAGCAAAATTTACAGTTTTAATTAACACTAATATGATGTTAGATTCTTACAATCCCAGCAAATCCTATTTGTGAGGTCCTCGCCCCACCCCGCCCCACTCCGCATCCCCTTGTGCATCCCCTTGTGCATGTGTTGTTAGCTTGGCTGGGCTGCGGCTTTGGGACTCTATCCACTTAGGCCCTAGAAAGAGCTAGCATTCATAATTTAGCCCGAGCACAGATATGGTGATGAGAAGATGATGTTCAACTCTGGATGACCCTGGTAGGGAAGCGCAGGTTGGCCAGTCACGCTGTTCTAGCTCGCTCTCAAATGGCTTTCAGTGCATTCTGGGGAAAGATGGGTCGCAGTGAGGTGGGGGTTTAAAAATATATCTGTGACTCAAACGCCAGCTTTCAAGCCAACTTGACAGAGATGGTTTACAGACACAGAATCTCTGTGAGCTGACTGCCGTATTTTGGATATGTGACAATTGATTAGCTGATCGTGTTATGCCTATGGAAATAGTCCTCCTTTCAGTTCAAATTTAGTGACATTTGGAGAAGTATCGGTAACACTTGACGGGTGAGTTCATAACACATTCATAGCAGCTGTCATAAACTGCACATAAAGCATTCATGACTGTTTCATGATACATGACTCAACATTCATACCAAACCTTTCATGAATGTGGAAGAATGACGACAACTTGTCAAAATAAAAGTCCAACAATCACAAAGCAGCATTGTTTTAAATTTGCCTCCAATATTTCATAATGAATACCATTAATTTAATCTTTCCAGCCTTTGTAAATATTTCATGAATATCTTATAAAGTCTACATCGAATGTCACTTTACTATACAAGTTGTGAAGTATTCGTAATGAGTTTAACACTGGGAGTATATGTGTAACGTATTTGTGTAACCTGGAACGGTTGGACATTCCCAGTAGCAAAAGATGAGAAATCATCTGCAAAGGTTACATCATAAAACAAATACATTTTTATGAAAGAAAAATAATTTTCTTGACCATGATTTGTCGTTTTAGCACTGGAGTAGCCCATTGACTCAGATGTGATGTGATCAGGTAAGAGGTTTGGAATAAAAACGGCAAAGCTGTTTTACGATTGTTGGACTTTTATTTTGACAAGTTGTCGTCGTTCTGTCTTCCACATTCATGAAAGGTTTGGTATGAATGCTGAGTCATGTCTCATGAAACAGTCATGAATGCTTTATGTGCAGTTTATGACAGCTGCTATGAATGTGTTATGAACTCACCCGTCAAGTAAAGTGTTACCGAAGTATCTTAGTTTTCCTGTATTGGATTGTACCTTTAAATCTTTTAAGTTAAGTTATTGATATAATAAGGTCTCTTATAGATGTCAGACTTTTATGGGGAAGGGAAATTTTAGTTGAAGCATGATAATTTAATTTCCGTCTCTTAAATTTTACAGATTTACATTAATCTCAAATGGTTGTGCCAACCCAGACCTTATTGAAAGATTACAGTGTTTAGTTTTGGATTGGTCGCCAATGCAGAGTTATACTCATAAAGTCTAACTGAAGATATTCAGAGATAATGTGATCAATTCAGTGGGTGGTACTCCTCAGGAGAGGGAGGTTTAGGGATATTACAGTTTGTTCATCATCTCGAGAAGATCAGACAACTTTATACTTTACAGGAAAAAGTTATACCAGTAAAGTAAAGATTCTGCCGGACTTATTGTTTCTATGAGGCTTCAGAGCTCCAGAGCAGTGCTCTCTCCCTTTAGAGCTTGATTGTATAGCTCTGAGACTGCTGCAAAGATGAGATGATGGCCATGCTCAGGGTCACTGCTGGACTCCTGACAGTTTATCAGCAGAGGCTTGCAGACGAAGATGGAGTTTGGACAATTGTCCAGCTGTCTAGACAGAAGAATGTAAAATAAAAAGGACCATACAGTATGTTGGTGCAGTGTTCATACAGATCGAAAAATTGTGTTTGGTACATATAGTCCCCCTTGGTTTACTTTCCCTGCATGATTTTGAAATCTGTGGACGTTTCCACTATTGACAGGTTTGCTAAAGAGAGTGTAGTACGGATAGGACTATACATGCAGTATGTTAGGAAGTATGAATGCTTACTTAAAGAACTCATACAATGATACATACTCTCTGTCCCCATTCCTCTCTTTCTCTCTCTCTGTTCCAGGAATGACAGGCAATTATCTTCTAACTAACCCTCTTCTCCGACCGCAAGGCACTAACAACCCCTATAACACTTTACTGGCTGAAACGGTCGTGTGTAACACGCCCGCTGCCCCCGTCTTTAACTCTCCAGGTGTGTTACTGCTCTTCTAACACTCACACACTCACTCACACACACACATGTTGTTGCTCTAAACTGTATAAATGTCATTCTACATTTTCATTTGCTTTGCATTTCAGCAATTGAAAATAATGATGTATGTACAAACATAATAAATTACTTGAGTTGACTTTTTTATATTTATTTATGGTATACACAGCTTACATTAAATGTGTTGGGTGTGAAATCATGCATTATTTTATACAGTACTGTATGTTCATCTTACTTTGCGCAGCGGATTTCTTTCAGAACCACTAACGTATTGTTATTTCATCAGTAGTTAACAACTAAACTAAACATTATCATGTTCTATTTCTGTTCCGAATGTCGACTCTAAAGCATTTGACTCATGATGCTGTGTTTGTCAAAACCAAACTCTGGAGTTGATGTGTTGTGAATGACCGTGTTGTAAGGGTGTATGAACATGTTTTAATCTCTGCTGTTTGCTCTCTCCTGCTGCCTCCTTCTATAGTGACCTACAGAGAGACAAGTATGGGAGTAAAACTTAACTTTGCCTATCAAATGTAAATTTTTTTCAGCATGGTTTTAAACAAAATCAAAGAACAACCACACAAAAACTGGCATTGCCACTGCTTCACTATCTATATCATCAACATTCTCATACAGTTGGCAAGTGGTTCACCAAATAGAAATCCAATTCAACGTTACTCTGCACTGATGTCCCCTTTCCTGACTGAATATTTCGTAAATATGTCTGAGGCTTTAGAGTCTCTTAAAGTCTTAATGAAAGTGTGTCTAACGTCTGGAACCTGCTGGATATTGTATAGCATATAAATGCATGCCTTTTGTGTAATGATGCACTTTAATTAAACTATTTAGATGCTAAATGTTACTCTCAACTCTAATGGCATTCAGTGTGTAAATGTCAGGATTTAACACCAGCTCTAGGTCTCTGGACCAGTGTTAAAAGGGAGAAAAGTCTATTTCTAGTAATAGTGGGCATTCTCACTCTTCAATTGAGCTGCACTCTTATCAGTTCCCCCCCCTCTCTCCAGACGTTATCTGTCTGGATGGAAATTCTTTTACAACAAGGTATAGGTGGATTGTTATATAACTCCTGGCATCAGTCATTTCTCTTTCTTTCTACCCTTTTCTTTCCTTTCCTTTTTTCCTCCTTGCTCACCACTTTATTTTTTCAAAGCTGTGTAATGTCCCATATCTGTGCCTGCAACATAGTTGTTGTAAAAAACATATTTACCACCCTTCTCACTCCAATCTCCAAACCCTTTCAGAGAAATGCATTCACATTCCACACTCCAAAGTGTGTCGAGTCAAGCCAGACACAGAGACTTTAATCTTACGATTGCTATGTGTACTTTGTGCATAAGAACGGGCTGCCTTCCTCTGAAGCCGGTGGCTCACAGAAAGGCCTGCCATTGCCTCCTGTGACCTCCCTGGCTGTGCTTTTTCTGGGGTTGCTCGATCAACTGGGGGTGCATTTGGCCCTGTCGCTGTGACTAATGCAGGCTCTCGCAGTGACCTTAACCAGCGGAGAACAGTGACAGTCATTGAGAAAGTCTAGAAGGAGATTCGTATTGGGAATCACTGAGCAGATTGTTAATTTGATGAACCCTTGCTCCAACTAAGTTGCTAAGTTTTTGTGTGTTTATTTATGTCTTATGTTTTCTTTCACTTCTGCAGTTTTCCATCTTGTCCGAATAAAACGTTTCTTTTTTTGTTTGTTTATGTTTCTTTCGTACATCAGCTACACTTAGGCCAGGTAGCCTGAACGGGCTGACACGATGTGAGTTGTGCTAATTGAGTGTGTTCACCTGCCTGTGTGTAGTGATGTGGGGTGCTTGCTTGTTCGCCCTTGTAGTGAGAGAGATGGCTGTCCATGTTCGACATGACTTTTCTTTCCCTTCGTTCATGTTCTGACATTTTCCCCCTCATTCTCACCTTCAAAAACCTCCTAACAGTGTTGGTGTCTTGGCAGCTTGCAAGTCTGCACAGTCGTTTGCTATTTTCTAAAAACAATTCTTTAATATTATTAATTTATAATATATATTATTTTTTTACAAGTGTTAATGTTGTTTGGGATATTGAACTTCACTCTTCAAAACTGAAATGAATTATGTTGATTTCATTTAGACACATTAGAACATACCATTTTCACTCTGAACATCAATTCCACTCTTATCCAGTAGCATGCATTACAAAACAAAAAACAAATAAAAGGAATATTTTTTGTTTGTTTGTTTAGCCTTTTGTTTGTTTAGTCTCATAAAATTTTTAATTCCTCAATAAAAGTTTAATGAACTGGAGGCCTTATGACTCCTGAACAGCATTAACACGAGCTACTGTAGCATTAGCGCTGTGTTAGCGATGTGCCCAGTGTAAACTAATGTAAACCCTCCCAACATGCTCTCTCATTGCAGGACACTCACTGAGCAGCAAGAGGGAAACAAGTGCAATGGATACTCTACCGCTAAATGGTAACTTTAACAATAGCTATTCACTGCGTAACGGAGACTACGGGGACAGTGTGCAAGTGGTGGATTGTGGACTAAGCATAGACGACGCAGCTTTCGAGAAAATGATCATCTCGGAGCTGGTGCACAACAACCTCAGGGCCTGCAACAAGACTCACAACACGGAGCGAACTTCTTCTTCTTCTTCAACCAAAGTGGCCGTCGGGGTTGGTGGCAGCAGTGGCAGCGAAGACGACGCCATCATGGCCGACGCCTCGTCTTTGGTGCACGCTGCCAACCCGCGGCTGGAGCTGCACCAGAGGGAGTTGGAGGCGCCGCTGATCCCACAGCGGACGCACTCCCTTCTCTACCCCCCGCAGGACAAGGGCAAGCTGGAGTGTATGGAGAGCTACATCTCTCCCTTGACGCCAGAAACGGACGACAACCTGCAGTCCCCCAATAGAGACTCTTTGTACACTAGTATGCCTAATTTGAGAGACTCACCTTATCACGAGTGTAGCCCAGACATAGAGGAGGACCTTTCTCCGTCCAAGAGGAGCGAAAGTGAGGATGTCTACTATAAGAGCATGCCAAACTTGGGCGCTGGGCATCAACTGCATGCCTATTACCAGATAAATAAAGTGGGAGACGGCTACATTATTCCCATAAGCAAAGATGGATGTATTCCCGAGGGGGATGTGCGGGAAGGACAAATGCAGCTCGTCACGAGCCTTTAGACCGATTTAAATATTCACCACTGTACTCTTGGCAATGTAGTAAGATGTGTCGAGGATTCTCTCCACATGTCCAGGTATCCACCAAATTTTCATCTGCATCTTCAACCTTGAAGAACATTTATGACTATGGGGAGGGTAGTATGAGATTGTTTGATTTTGCCAGGACTGTATATAAATTGAAGAATAAAAAAACAGCCCAATAATGTATTTATATGTTCTTCTGTTGCTGGAAAAAATTAAAAGATATTTAAAAAATATACACAAAAAAGACAACCATTCCAAAAAAAAAAACAGTTTCTTACTTAAATTTGTACATATAATACACATGAGCATAATGACACACACAATCAACATGATCACTGTCTAAACCTGTTTTGTATTATATACAAAATGGAATGTTTGACTGCTGAAATGTTCCTGAAGACACTATTGGATTTGGAAGAGCTCTTGAGTTTTGGGAGGCCCTGTGAGAGAAAAAAATAACCACTAGCAATCAAGCCCCAGGCCTTATTTTCTCCAGTGTGTATTGAACTCTTGACAAGACAAAAAATACAAAATATTTATATATATTTTGTTGTATTGCTAGTGAAATCAATGAAATCAAATCAACTATAATTATGAAGAAAACATTTTAATTAAAAAAAAACTATGTTTTGAAGAGACTATTGTGTAAAAAAAAAACCTCACTCATTGGTGGTCAGTGTTTCCTCCCTGCATATACAGTACATCCCATTTCTAGCTCATGCAAGTGAACCGGTGGACATCATCCAGAGGAAACGCGTAGTCATTTCAGCTCATGTAGATTGCTCCGACTCAGAGTGCCGCTTTGTGATGTGAATCTGTAGAACAGATGAATATGCGATGGACTGGTAGGCCCCTTGTTCTGGACTCAATTTCCCCCTGTAGTTTCTCATTTGAATTGGCTTTTTTGTTTGTTTGTTTGTTTGTTTTATTATTCTCCCCCACCCCCTCGAAACAGTGAACTTTTGTGAATATTTTCAAGCACTGATATACATGGTTCATTATTTTATATAAGCGTGATATTAAGACATTCATCACTTTCAAAAGAAATGTAAAGGTCCACACTTCGTAAACAATAAATACATGTGAATCTTTTTGTCAAATCTCATGCTTTGTTATTTTTCTTTCCCCTAACTAGATTAATGTGAGTGAGTGTGTGTGTGTGTGTACATGTGTATGTGTGTGTGGTTGAGGTCGGGGAGGGGGTGCACATGTGTTATCATATTGTGTGGAGTCCAAGACTACATGGATGAATGACTAAATCAGAAAACATGTTACTTCAGTCATTTCAGTTTATGCACATGCAGCACTGAATGCATACTGTAGGTCAGCACAGAGGTTGTCTATCAGGGAAATTCACAAGGTCTTAGTGGCATCTGCTGCTAAAACACATTAAAACCAATGAAGATAACAGATTTTAACAAACAAGGAATACCAGTGTATATATTGTGTTTGTGACTTTGATGTTCTGAACATCATAATTTATTGTGTGAATGTGTCTGACAGAGTTCATACAATCTGCATATATGCTCCTTTATGTATATCCATATTTACACAAACTCACTGTGAACAAGAAGAGCAAAGGTTTGCATGTAATGGTACCTAAAGGCTGTGTTGGTCACATGCAAATCACAGATCTCCAAACTGTAGTGACTCCAGACAACTCATACAAAACTCATTTCAGAGAACTGGACTTGGATCATATTATCAGACCCAGGAGAAGATAATAATTTCCATTTCCTTTTTAAGAGGACTGTTGTAATACCCAGTGGATAGACAGCCTAGTGGCTGAAAAACTATAACACTAGTTAACAACACAAAGAGCATATTGAACTGTACAAAAGAATGGCTGAACAATGAAATCACTCTGTGATCAAATGTCTTTCTTTACCCCATAAAATTGTGTCCAATTGCAAAACAATGTATCAGTACAAACTGTAACTTTCAAACTGAGACCAGTTAACTTATTGTACATTTGGTGTCCTAGAGCTCCCTTAAAAAAGAGCTTAAGATCCCAATGGGACTTTCCTGGTAAAATAAAGGATAAATAAAATTAAATAATAATAAAACTACCAGTAGATAATAGCGGTCTGATCACAGACTCTAATCTTTCCAGTTTTGGTCTGTATTTCAATCAATCTCTCTCTCTCTCTCTCTAAAATGAAACACAGTGATGTCTAGAGATGCCTGAATAAGTAAAAGACAGTTTTTGCACAAAACGGAAATTACTCAAATTACTGCGTCTCTTAATCCGTGAATATCAGTCAACACTGTTGTCATAGAGAAAGTTAAATCATTTGCGCTACTGCCAAATTGTTTTATTATGATCAAGTTGTATTTAGTTCTATTCAGTCTTCTAGTCCAAATGGGTTGTGTATACAGTAATTGGAAGGTCTTTACAGTTATTGCATATACTAACCAATCTGTCAATCTTTGTTTTTAACTCTATCTGACTCTATTTGACTTCCTTAACTGTGTTTGTCTTATACAAGAAGACCCATATAAAAAGGCCTGCCTGTATTTGGCGTCAATAGGCAACTTTGGTAGAACACCCTCTTAGAAATAGAAATCCACTCTCAAGGCAATTGTGTGTAGCCTGATTCAGTGAGATGTGACAAACTGAAACAGGTGTTCATAACGCCATAAACATACTCTTGACATATACTTTGTAACATTCAACAGCTATGTTTTATTTATATCATAAGCAGATTGTTGTTGATTGACAACCATGATTTCACACATAAACGAACCTTCATAATTTAAACAACCGTAAATAGATTGTTGTAATTAGGCCCACAACCTCTGTATGAAAAAGTAGAACCTATGTTTGAGTTTCAAATCTTGGCAGCAGAATTTCAACAAAGTTTCTAATTAATGGCATCAATCATAATTAGACTTAGTAAAATATCCTAGGCCTATTTTTTTCTCCCTATGTTGTGAGTCCCATAGCATGAGCAGTAAAAAGTGTTGTCTCGCATGTCCATGTTGGTGTAGTGCTGTCGTGTATGTAATGCACAGTTCCCGATGCTGATGATTCAGAGCTGTTGCTATTCATCATGTGTCAGGAGCAGTCCTTAGAGGACCGAGGAGTACCAAGTGAATTATTACTCCTAGTGTGGCTGAGGACTCGTACATGACAGCCGGCAGAGGGGGAATGACAAAATCATTTAGAAGTCAGTGAATTATCAGCCTTGTCAAAATTAAGCTTTGTGTAAAAAATAAAAAAAATGGGTTGACCAGAAATAAGTAGAGCACAAGTGGCAGGTTTCCTGGTGAAGGATTGTCCCTAGCCGGGGAGAAAATAGCAGTTTAGCTGAGGACTATGTTTGGAAAGCGGAATTTATTATTTAAAAAAAAAAAAAGTGCAATGCTTTTCTGTGACAGCTGGGGCTAAGCATTACAGCGTGTTACTGAAATCCACAAATTATTGAAGAAAGCAAGTTAACAAATGGGGCCTGCTTGATGCTTGTCTGTTAATGAATGGCTGAATGGACAAATGGTCTGACTGTCACTTATTGCAACACCAGATGCCACACAAACTCACATGTAAGCTAAAGTGACTGATATGTGCAGAACAGACAAATTGCCTGTGAATCTATTCAGAAGCATGGGGAAAGTTCAACTGTTCAACAGTCTGTCAGGTTTCAAAGGAAACATCAGTTTTTATAAATCTACTTAGTTTATGGTCAGCTGCATCAATTGCTGTTTTCTAGAAACACATAGGATGGATTCACAATAGATTTAACAAAATATTAGAGTGTCTACCAAAGCTACAGTATAAAGGTGTTTTTGTTTGTGCAATGCAAACCACTTTCAATAGTCCAGAGAAAGATCTGTTCACCAGAGGTAGAGATGCTGTATTGTCTAATGTCTTTGTGTTTTATAGAGAAAGAAACCTATTATGAGCTCCCACAACCAAGGATAGGAAGAGATCAAATGGAGACATTTGCATTTTAGAGAGACCTATCCCTTTAGAGAGATTAAATTAAATAAGGAGATGTTTGTGTATTCAGAAATCAAAGTGATAAGAACAGTCCGTAGATTCTAGTTCTAGCTCAGACAAGATTGATCATAAAGAATCCAAATGGTCTCCTCTATGGTCATCAATAGAAAATGTGTACTTACAATTCAATTATTTATTATTCAATTATTTATTAATAAAAATGATTAAGTTACTACATAAAACTTCATATAGTTGTAACCCTTACTTAGCAGTAGTTCCCATTATCAGCACCAGTCTAATGTAAAACTACTAACAAGTAATCTACTTTTGGAAAGCAAAAGTCCTTATTATAAATTGGTAAACACATTGCCCCCAAGGGCACTTAAAATCCAATGAGTCCTGAAGATGCATACATAGGCTGAAATCTTACAGTCAAGGTCACTCAAGCATTTTACTTTTTAAATCCAGTTTTTTTTTAATGTTTCTCTTTTTAGCTGCCTGAAAATGACCACTGATGAAGATACTTATCGAGTGACCCATAAAATGTGCAATATAAGAATGCCTTTATTCGTCACCACTATCTGGACGCTTGCGTACTCATGCGTTGCCTGTGTCTATTTTATATTCCATTTGGAGAACATGGCTCTATTCATGCATTCAAAAATACCTTGCTACAATTGTTACTAAAGTGCCTGTGCTGAATATTACAACTGCCTAAACAGAAAATTAAAAATAAAAGATTAGGCCATTTCCTCTAATGAGACATTTTATGCTGTCAAATATGTGACGGGACAGTTTCTAATTTATTCTTCAAATGAAAGGGTGGAAAAACATTTCTTCATTAATTTTTTGCCCTGCGCTAAGGTCCACCTTAACCGTCACACACCATTTCACTTCATTTGAGAGTGCACAGTTTCTTTTTAATTTTAATGTTTTAAATTAAACACGTGCCACATGTTGTTAGTTAAAGTCGTACATATGCCCTATTTAATAGTTGAAATTACTTCTAAATTGTGCTCATTAGATCACCAGTAAAAAGCTATAATTCTCATAAGCCATGGCTGTGAAAAAGGTTTCAAAAGGGGTTGTTAAGTAGCACCACTTTCTGTAGTTTTATTCATATTTAACTGCTTCTGTTTATATTTACAGTTGTCAGTATACGTAGTAGATCTGTGCATTGCACTAAAACATGGAACAGAGAGTTGCATTGGCCCAGTAAATTCTTAGATGTGCTGTTTTTTGATCTTTCATTTGCTGGAGTCAATAAAAGGCATTTATGAATGAACAATATTTTCATATCATATCTCTTTCATTTTCCCTTGAACTGTTCATGCAGACTATTGATAATTAGACCATCAAAAGTGATGGGAAGAGCTTGGTACTATAGGAGATGTCCCTTGTCAGTTCAAGCCTTCCCCAGATTGATAACTGGTTTGAGCTCTGAAAAGAAACACAAAAGCAAGATGCAATTCCTCACTTTTGATAAAAAGTCTGATAAAAAGAAAGAAAAAAAACAACCCTGATCTCCTGTTTCCATTTCTTTCCAATGTTAATAAGCATATCTTTGTTCAATTACACAGAAACATAAAATATTTCCTGCAATGGTTTGGTGGGAAATGGAAGCTTGTAGACATGAACTAAAAAAAGCAACGTCCGCCTGATGCCAGAAATGGAGGCTCTTGGTCAGAAATGAATGAGTTGAAAATGCCAGAAGAGAACATTTATTGAAACAAAACTCATATTAACCTTATGAATCCTTCAATCAGGGAAGGTTTCATTCGAGGCTCTATCACATAAAAAGAAATGATTGAGTGCCTGAAAAGAAATACTTCCCCTCCTACACACTTCATAAACACCTCCCACACAGACACACACACACTCGTACACACACACACACACACACACACACACACACATACCAACAGCCCCAGCCTTGCTAGTGCAAGTTAATCGTCCTACATTCAGCGTTTGCCAACGGAGGCAGAGGGCATCTGGCCGAGGGCATTCGGAGAGGATGATGTCAGTGCCCAGTCTGGGCAGGTGCCAACACACCCCTGGGGAACTAACGAGGACTGGCACGTCCAGCCACGGATAAATCTGCCTGCCAGTGAGCCATGACCAGTCGACCATGAAAAGCACCGAAGGTGACGACGCTCTTTCTTTTAAATAATAAACCAGCCACCTGTAACTGTTAATGGGACACACTGAATGCTGTAGGGGCCAAAAAAATAACACAGGTAGCTCAGTCTTACAGTGTTTCAGGCCAGGTGCACGACTCTTATGACATGCATTAATACTAACGATGACTAATCATTATAATGATTTCTAAACGAGGAACTGCGCTATTCGCAGCCTGGATTGTTGTAAGTGCTATTTCAGAGAAGCAGAGATGGAAAATGATTGAATATGAATGTGAAAAAAAAATGTTGACATATGATGGACTATAGGCCTTTCAGCGTGATTTATTTTTGTGGAAAAAATGTGCTGGACTGGGCGGCGGTCATATTTTGTACCGCTCTGCGGTACATCTAGTTTGTCATTCATTTTAGAAACGCCAGGTTGACAGTGGGTTATGAAAGTTAATAACAATTAAGTTACTCTAACTTTTTTTATTTTCTTCTCTCCAGACATTTCCCATTCTAGAGCAGATGGTTCTGTGCAACCTCTCCTAAACTGGTATTCCGCAAGATGCAGCACGGAAATAGGAAGAGGCCACTCAATGACTTCTGATACAAAGACTTCAAATGGTAGGAATATTCCATCTTTAGTGTTTTGCTACCCCTTCCATAATTTTCGCTTTCAAATGACCCATCGTCAGTCTTCAAATCAGAATCAGGCTTTTCTAACTGGAAGCAAGACGGTGGCTTCAAAGACCATTCCAAATAAGTTGTTGAAAAAATTGTGTAAATATGATGTAGTTGTTGCTCACATGCTGTGTGTGTGTGTGTGTGTGTGTGTGTGTGTGTGTGTGTGTGTGTGTGTGTGTGTGTGTGTTTGTTTTAATGTACGCAAACTGGCAGTGAAAGTGGTTTCTCTTATCAACAAAAGGGGAAACAGTTAAAGTAAAACTTGTTTAATTGAACGAAAAATGTGTGTATGATGATGTATGATTTATGTTTAAAATATCAATGTATTTCCACTGAAGTGTCTATTATATTTTAGTTTTATATTGTGTTTTCAATGCACATTATAAATAAATGGGAAAATTGTTAAGAATTGTATTGGCTTTTTTGTTTTTTAGCATTTAGCATTCAAGTATTTGAACAAGGTAAGACTGGTGAAATGTATGCACCTTACTGCTGTGGTGTAGTCTAGTTAGCTGTAGTGGGTATACTGTGATCAACCACAAATATTAATACCTATCCTTGTCTGTTTTAAGTGGGTATACTGAAATGGTGATGCTTTTTAAGTGGGTATACCAGAGACTTTCTAATGAGGAGACACAGCACTCAAAAAATCCTCCATAGAAATGCATGGGGCTAGTTTGTCACGCCAATATGGCCGTTATCTACACATATCCCACCCCTTCCTCGGCAAAACGTCAACATGTGAATACATTGAGCCAATCATGTGGTGTGATGTGAATACATTGAGCCAATCATATGGTGTGACATCATGCCAATCATGTGTTGTGAACTCGCCGCTGGAGCAAGATTGGTGTCGTAAATCCTTGCGCACGCACATTTCTGCCGAATAGGATGCCCGATGAGTGCCCAAAAAGCGTTGCAATATGGCCGTCGAGTGGAGGGACTTGCCTAAAAGGATACAGAGCGAACGTGATGAAGCGCTAGGCGAAACGCGTTGTTCGTTCTAAAATAAATATTAAGTGAACAGTGATCAGTGTGCGGTGATTTTTGATCTTTCACTCTTGCCTAAAAGGACTTTGGGTATACTGCGTATAGTCCTGCATATCACGTAGACAATGTGCCTCTGCCTTACTGAACAAGGGATTTTCTGTGTATGGATGTTGACCGGTTCTTGGCCCCTCAGTGTATGATGTGGCCTCTTTATGGCCCCTGTCTCAGAAAAATCCTAGAACCGCCACTGCCTGACAGGCAGCTAAGCAATGACACATTGTTGGGAAAAAACATGACCTCAAAACTATTTTTTCAACTAACTTTCAACGCCACACATTTTTAAAAGCCTCGCTGTTTTTCTGCTTGCACCCGCTTTTAGAAACATGAGGCGGGTTGCAATGGTCAATAGCACCGTTCCATTGGGAAACAATTGAATTTCAGCTCCTGAGGTGAAAAATGCGTGTCACTGTGAACACCACCTAAATATCTAACAACTTCATCAGCTACAGCTGCATTCCTCCCAAGCCTCCATTGAATCTTACCACATCACAAAGTTTGACTACTTTTTAATGAGCTTCCTTGACAAAGACTTTTCTTGGTAGGCTTGATATATTTCCTGCCACAATGCCATTGGTTTAGTTTGGCATGAAACAAGCTTATTAAATGTCAGCACTGTTTTTGTTTGTGTGGGCTATTAAGGCATGGGGAAGGGGCTTCAACATAACTAAAGGCTAGTTCACAAGCAGGAAGTAGTAGAGAGGTAATAAGAAGGCTTCATGAAAGGGAATGATCGCATAACCACACAGCACTGAAAAACAGACACAATCGTCAAAAAATATTTTGTCAGTGTAAAAACTGGCATGGAAGAACCCAGCTGCCTGAATGGCATCCGATACACTGAACATATCTGGACAAGGTATACAGACCACATCGGGTACAAATATGGCCCGGGCCCGTGCCAGATCCTGGTCAGATAAGGGCCTCATCCATCCATCTATCTATCCTTCTATCCTTCAACCCTTCCATCCATCGGGGGCCTGGGCAGTGAGATGTGTGGTGCCAGCACACCTGCAGCATAAGCGTGGCACAGCACCTGCGATTGGCCAATCCCAAGAACACAGTTGGACAGACCTCTGCCTCAGAGTGTGGTGGATCACAGCTGTACTGATGATTCTACACTGATTATGTTTTTTCTCTGCCCCCCCCCCCCCTCTCTCTCTCCTCTCGCCTTGTGAGTGAGTTTATCTCTCTCTCTCTCTCTTTCTCCCTCTTTCCCTGTTTTGCTGATATTAAAAATGGAAGTACAGCTGGGTCCATGCCGGATAATGAGGTCAGTGCCGCTGCAGTCACTCCAGCGCTGGAAGTGAGGACCAAACACAACACAGCACAGCAAAGCACCAGCGCAGCGCAGTGCAGGCGTCCACGGGAACCATGGGCTGGGACTTTTTTCTTCCATCACAACCTTTAATTAAATCTCTCACACACTGAGGAAATCCAGACCTCCCATAGGACTCAATGACACCTGTCAGTTATTTACTCGAAATACAGAAAACTAAACACAATACAGCCTACCACTACTAAATGCTGATGACGGTTGTAGATAAACTATGATGTAACCTATTGTGTAAAAATGGTGCCAAGTGATATTGTTAATATTTTATTCAGATCTTTCACAATCTATATTTATGTTTGTTATGTATCTATATTTGATTCTTATGTGTGAACTGTCAGTCATTTAGAATTCTTTTCCAGCACATAAGACATCACATGCAACCCATGACACACTTACTAACGCTTCTTACGCCTCTCTTGCACAGCTAACACATCTGTGGATAGCAAAAGCTAAAATTGGCCACAGTGTCACAGCACTGCATTAACAACACCATACTTCCTTGTTATGTGAGCATGTACTGAATGCCATGAGCTCTGTCCATAGGGCTGTGTGAGAGAGCGAGGCGTGAGGCTTTGAACTTAAGTGCCGTACCTGCATCACTAGCCGTGGGCAGGGAGGAACTGATGAGAGAGGCATTACTGACGCCCGGAGAGGAGACACGCGCTGTCCTCAGGGATGGAATGATGCTCTCTCTTATTACTCTCACTCTCTCTTTCTCTCTCTCTATCTCCTCTTCTCTTTCTTTCATCTCTCTCCATCTCTCATCTCTGTCTCTCTCTCCCTCATCATTTTATCTTTCTCTCTCACTCAGCTCTCTCTGTCGCTCGTCATACCTTCTCCCGCTCATCTTTCTCTCTAGCTTTCTCTCTCTCTCTCTGACTCTCTCTTATCATTGTCTCTTTTATCATTCTCTCTCTCTCTCTCTCTCTCATCACTCTTTTTTGGTCATCATCACTGTGTGGTGCACTACCATCACTGCTGTCAACCAGGTCAACCCCTGAGTAGAGACAGCACAGCATAAACACAACGGCTGGTGACTGATGCTCCTTCTTTGGCATGACGGTATTGATATGTGGTATGGTTTGATAAATAAATTATTGAAATAAACCCAATTAAAATTAGTTAAATATGAACTCAACTTCATCTTGCTATCAGGACATTAGGAAGAATTAGATGTTATTTTTCGGCTTAGTTGTTTTGTCCCTGCAGATCGGTCACTTGTACGTCATGCTGATGAATTAATTGCTGTTCTTTTAGCAGAGATAATCACTGTGACTGGTACCCTATTAGCATCAAGCTATTAACCTTTGTTCAGATAGTCTGTGGCCACACACGGCTGTGGCTGAAGCAGCACATTTGTCATTTGGATGTTCAGACTCGTCATGTTTTTATACCGATGTCGAGTGAAGCGCTGGATGTTTCATTTAGTGTCCTCCTCAAAAGCAAGCAAATACCGGCTCCTCATCAACACGGATGTTTAATCAGAGACCAGGGGGGTACATTAGCATTCATCTCAGCTCTGTTTACACTAACATTGTTTTTGTTCTTTCCACACATTCTCTGTACCACATACTGTTATGTACAAATGACAGAGTTGGGGGTGAAGACCAAAGAGGTGATCAACTACTGTGTCACTGTGAACTAGCTAATGTTGTGGAGAATGTTTTATCACTGCATGGGGTTTTCACATTGTAAAACTGGTTGATAACTTGTCTATGTTCTGATCAAATTTACCCAGAATGCTCAGTGTTGCGCCACCATACCTGCAGGTTGTTACTAGGGTTTATAAAAATCACACAGAAGAAGAGTTTTTATAATCTAATACGCATTGTTTTCAAATGTAGAGAATTACTCCTCTGTGTGCTTGAACAGCCCACTCTGTGTGTGTGTGTGTGTGTGTGCTCGCAACCAGGACACTTGCGAGTACATATGTGTTTGTGATATGATAGAACTTTACTGTCATTTCCTATGTATTGCCATACATACAAAATTAAATTGCGTTTCTCAAAACCCATCCCTTTGACAGTTTGTGAAAACATTTAAAATTTTAAAAAATTTAAATTTAAAAAGGAGTCCTTTCACTCTACAATGTGTGTATGCATGTTTTGCTATGCTAACATTGCTGTGGTGCTACAGTATGTGTGCGTGTGTGTGTGTGTGTGTGTGGGGGGGGGGGATTCACAATGGCATTGTCATGCACCCTTATGGCAATGTCATTGTGAATGCATCAGGTTAAGCATCAATATCTAACATTTAGGCCAGTAAATGCACATACATTTCCTATAACATTCCGTCAACCAATTTCCTCACATTCCATCAACCATGTTCCTCACATCCCATACGCCATCAATACTGTTTATGGTCTGACCATGATCCAGCAGTCTACAACAGATGCATTTAACATCGCCATGTACCTTCACAGGCTAAGCAATATTACCATGAATTGTGTTATACTATTGTGTAGCCAATTCAATGCAACATGTCATGTAGTATACAAGGTATATAGATATGCTTTTAGTACATACAGTACTTTATATGTCCTTGGGCTCCACAACCACAACGCCTTGTTTACATAAGCCATACATGATATCTGCACCCAGTTCATATTGAATCTCCTGCAGTATTTCTGCATGGATCTATACATTCCATTCCCCACATAGAAACTCCAATAGATACATAGGGGAAAAGGAAACTGACAAGATCAAATATTCTAACTTTATGGGTTAATTAAACTTAATGCCTACGGTAATTGTCAAGGGGTGACATGTCCTATAGCCACCCATGCAGTTAATTAAGTAGGCCTACTGTCTTTTTACATATGATTTCAAGGTTTTTCTACATTAATAGAGGCATCATAATATGCATGTCTCAACATGCCTGTGCCCACTGTGTTTTGCCTATCATCATTTACGGCTGTTTTGTTCTGGGTTTCACAGCGGAGAGCAAATGGAACACAAGCAGAAATACCTCAGATGAAGAAATGAGTGAAATATTTATGTGATGTCATCCATATAAATATTTCTGAATCTAAGCGATTTGGTCTTTGAAAAATGTACAATGTTTATCACTCATATTGGGTTCGGGGGTCAAAAAAGCTTCAAACCTCCCCTCTTATGTTTTATACATTGTTCCTGCAAGCGTGGCTATAATGACAATTTAGTGCATAGTCCATGGACGTCTGCTCTCCTCAGGGGCGGACCTGCCATTAGGCATGGTCAGGCAATTGCCTGGGGCCTCGTCATCCCCGTATCGTATTTCGTTTTTTTTTTAAATAAATGATCACCGCATCCAAACAATATATTCTAATCCATAATAAAGATTGAAAAAATATTTTGCCTCATGATTGCTCATAAACTCATCATAAAATCAAATGACTGCAGGTCGGCTTTCTGTCACCATAGCAGCAACTAGCTATGAACGAGGTCTTGGTGAGGTGTGGAGTTGAGCAATTGACAGCAGCCATGAAACGTTTCCAGAGTGGAAGTGATAAAAGAAAAAGCGAGGAGGAAGAATTTAGAAAGAAATTGCCTAAATTAACCAACTTCTTCCAGTCAAAGAATTCTTCCATGGAAGAAAGTAATTTGGATAGCTCTTGTAGCCTACTACATATTCTTCTACTGATGATGATGATTATGATGTTGATCTAAGTGAAACAGTCGTGAGGGATCACTGTCACTGCCGAAGTCTGAGGGATCTTTTGCCTTGGGCCTCAAAGTGTCCAGGTCCGCCCCTGGCTCTCCTTCTCCCAGGACACCAGAGGAAGGGGTCATGGTTTGAGTCTTGTGACAGCTGCACTGGTGGAGTTGACCAGTGATGTTGTGCACTGAAGCTATGTTGTCACGTGACTTTAGCTCATATTTAAAGTAATCCCTCCAAAGTATGACAAATAATTGTCATAAACACCCCCACCCCCCAACTCCTGCTTTAAATGTACTAACCCAAAATTAGTTTGCAAGTAAAACTTGCATCACACACCAGGGTGGAAGGGTTCATGGTCTGAGTCCTGCGACAGCTGACCAGATGGAGATGACGAGTGGAGTTGTGTACACTGAAGCTTGATGGGTGTGCCCACCCAGACTTTAGATTTAAAGAATCATAAAGTAATCATTATACTTATTTATTATTATATGATGCTTTTATCCAAAGTGACTTAAATGCTGTTTGTTAATTATGACAAGGGCCAGCAACTTAGGATTAAATACTTTGTACAACTTCTTCTGCATGCTAGCCCAGCTCCTTGGTCATTACGCGACCCCTTTTTGCACTTGCCTTTTTTGGTCAATTAGAAAGTAGCTTCTGCTATAGTAAACTACTTTTGCAATGTTTTTGTAACTTAGCTTGCTACATTTTCCTTGAGGAAGCTTTTGTAAAGTGAAGCTTAAATCTGTAGTTGGCAAGTAGGCTATGACAGATTGAGGGGACAAATAACAGGCTCTAAGTGGAGGTAGAAGTGCGGGGTTTTTTCTAAAACCGGCTGATTTATGTTGTTCTGTCAGAGCATAGTGTCGGTTTCAGCGAATATGATCAAAAAAATCTTGCCAACTGCAGCTTTAATTTAATGTTGAGTAACTGGTAGCTTAGCTCACTAGATTTTCTAAGTAGCTAGTCCAACACTGAAAGAAACTGTGGACCTGAGATGACCGATTTGTGTGATGACCAGTATCCATAGCAACAGGCTTCATTTAGGTCCCTATAACAAAGCAGGACGATCTTGTGCTCACTCTCCTCTTTGTGCTATGGTGCTGTCAGTGCTCTTCCAGCGACGTGCTTGTGTGGACACGTCCTTTAACCTTACCTGCCCTAGAGGCACCACCCTGCCCAAGCACACTGACCCCAGCAAGCATGAGTGTGTGTCTGTGTGTGTGTGTGTGTGTATGTGTGTTATAGTACGTGTGTGTGTGTGTCTGTGTGTGTGTGTGTGTGTGTTTGTGTGCGTGTGCCTGCTTGTATTTGTGTCTGTTTGTGTCTGTGTGTGTGTGTGTGTGTGTATGTCTTTGTGTGTGTGTGAGTGTCTGTGTTTTTTTTGTCTTTTGTTTACAGTTCTTCCTCTTTGCGACTGAACAGGCTGGTAAGGAAAGCTGGCTCTGTTGTTGGCATTGAGCTGGAGTCACTCACAACATCTGAAAAGAAACGGACCATGAGTAGGAAGATGGCAATCATGGACAATGACCGCCGCCTACTACACAGTATATTCATTAAACAGAGGAGCATGTTCAGTGGCAGACATCTGTCACTATCATGCTCAACAGACAGGTTGAGGAGGTCCTCAGGGCCATCCAACTTTTCAATGCCCCACAAAAGGGGAGGGGAGAAATGGACTTTTCAGCATGAGCCTGATTCTATCAGCCCCTACCATCATATCACTTTGTCTGCTGTCCACCTGAATGATTTACAGGCTATATTAGCCATCCTACAATCTGGGACTGGACTGTGGTCATAACATCTACATCTTATTCCCTGTTATATATTGTTCTTAAAGTATATTATTTATTTTCTAGCAATTATTTTATGTTTACATTCTTGTATTTTCGCAATCACAGTTAATATGTAATAATAAGCAAAGCTATTGCACTGTTCAATCCCTGCACTGTTCACTTTTCCACTACCACCATTGCACACACTCTACCATAGCACCTTATCCTGGTCATTGCATCACATGGTCAGTCCATCAGACCCTTGTAATCACTTCACAAATTGTTAACTCTTTAAATTCTGTGAGATATATGTGTGTTTGTTGTATGATTACCTAAAATTTCCCTCAGGATGAATAAAGTATCTATCTATCTATCTATCTATCTATCTATCTATCTATCTATCTATCTAAAAGTCAACAAAGCATGCCACATAGAACTCCTTGGGCATGGCTGTGTGTGTGTGCGTGTGTGTGTGTGTGTGTGTGTGGTGTGTGTGTGTGTGTCTGTGTGTGTGTGTGTCTGTGTCTGTGTAAGTGTAAGTGTAAGTGTAAGTGTGTGTGTGTGTGAGTGTATGTGTGTGTGTGTGTGTGTGTGTGTGTGTGTGTGCGTGTGCGTGTGCGTGTGTGTGTGTGTGTGTGTGTGTGTGAGTGTATGTGTGTGTGTGTGTGTGTGTGTGTGTGTGTGTGTGTGTGTGTGTGTGTTTTGGTGGGGGGGTAGACCCTCAGGGAGTCACAAGATCATTTCCACCCTGCTTATTGACAGTGTCTAGAATTAATGGGTTTTGGTTGCACTTACTGATGCCATTGAGTGGCATGCCATTGACCTGAAGGTGTACTCCCCTCCATAAACAGCTCTCTAAATTACTTCAAAAGGTGGGGAAAGCATGTCTGGATGATCCGCACAGATGGATTAGTGTTTGAATAAATATTTCAACACTTTGGCTGTTTATTGATTGAGTCGATGGGTTCCTCGGTGGAGACAGAACACTAATGACGGTGGTTCCACTGAGTCCAGGCCGGACTCCCCACACTTCCGTCTGCGTGTCCACCACTATCACTTATTGTGGAGCATTAACAGCGTGGGTTCACCCCCTCGGACCATATGCGTGCGCATGCGCACACGCACACCACACACACACACACACACACACACACACACATATACACTCACTCATGCACAAACACATACAGATCTATACATTTGGATGTTTGCATTTACACCCTCAAATAAATCACTTTCTGTAAAATATTAACAGCATGTTTTTATGAAACACACACACACACACACAAACTCATACAGATATATACAGACATAGACACATGTAAGCTCAGGTTTTGATGCCCAGGTATTACTTATGGAGAAACATTAAAGGCATGTGCTCCCTTTCTAAAATACATGCTAACGTGCTAAGCCAAACACACATCTATGTGCACACACAATACAATCTCAACAGCCATCAAATGGTCCTCATATTTGGGTTTTCTTTCTGCATGCCTGATAGAAATCTCAAGTGAAGATTTATGTTGATTTACCACAAAATATATGTCAAATATATTAATGATATGATTGTGAAGGTAAAATATAATTTGTTTAAAAAAAATAAACAAGGAGCTGTTCATTACTGCAGTCAGTAGTGTCATTAGTACCAGACTTATAGGTCTTTACAGTAATATAATATGTACATGTTTTTGTGAAGTGTTGGTATAATATAATATTAACATGTTTTTGTGAAGTGTTTATGTAATATAATATTTACATGATTTTTGTTGTTGTTAGTTTTGTTTGTTTTGTCAGTGAAATGTATTTTTTCATATCAGCTTGTATTTCATTTCTCTTGTCCCAAACTGTAGAACTGTGGTTAAACAGAATCTTCAGGAGACACTAAAGAAAACATATTTTTCTTATATTTGATTGAGCTGTACCTTCACTCTTGAATTCTGGACTATGGCTCTCAAATGGTCCAGAAGACTGAAGTGCAGAATTATAGTATGAATCATGCAGACACATGCAAAAGGGGATCAATTGAAAGTGCAGCTGCTAGAGCTTTCATTGTGCACAGAAATAACCCTTACAACAAATAACCCTTATAACTCACACAAACAAATGCATGCGTTCCAACAGCTTTTTCAGAAGGACACTTGAAACACCAAACCAGCCATGTGTATGTGTGTGTGTGTGTGTGTGTGTGTGTGTGTGTGTGTCTGTCATTTTGAAAGTAAAAGTAAATAGATGTTAGTGATAACCTGTTTATTAACACTGCATTTAATGAGCTTGGCCTCTATCAAAGGATGTGCACTTGAGAATTTACATGAAACATCATCATCAACAGAGTGATTTAATACTGCTACTCACAGACTAAAGCATGTTGTTGTTTATGTTTTCTTGTAGAGTTTAATCTTCATAATTAATGGGAGAACTATTTGGAAAACACAGCTGTCACAATATATGCAGATTTAAACTGCCATTTCATAAATTCTCAACACACCTAAATTTAGTTGACCATCAACCAGAGTGAGTCACTGGTATGGTACAGTAAATGACTGACTGACTGAATATTCAGAAATGGTTGAACAAGATGGAATTTTAAAAACAAAATTGTAAATGCAGGTTTTTATCAGTACTGAAAAACACAACTACCTGCAACCTAAATTAGAAGGGGGTTGTGTTTGTTTATGTTTTTGTTTGTTATGTGTCCTTGTTTGTTTACTGATTTGTTTTTGTTGTTGTTGTTTTTTTATAACCACCTATTTTATTTTGGACAAACACCAAGAACAAAGGTAGGAGGGACCCAATTGGTGTTTGTTAAAAATGTCAAGTCTGTATTATGCTGACAATATCTATCAAATTTGATGGAGGCAGAAAAACACAAACATGCAGTGTGTGTGTGTGTGTGTGTGTGTGTGTGTGTGCGCATGAGTATGCGTGCGTGGGTATGTGCTTGTATGACTGCAAGCGTGTGTGTGTGTACGTATATCTGTGTCTGTATGACTGCAAGTGTGACTGCAAGTGTGTGTGTGTGTGTGTGTGTGTGTGTGTGTGTGTGTGTGTGTGTGTGTGTGTGTGTCGGTGCATGTGTGCGTTTTAACTTCCTGTCCCACCGGGAGAGGGCTAAACAACAGGCTCTGTTTGACAGGATGGGACGCAGCTAGCTGACAGGCGCACACAGGCCTGGGACGAGAGAAAGAGACAGAGAGAGAGCGAGCGAGCGAGCGAGCGAGAGATTGTGTGTGTGTGAGAGAGTGCGCGCATGAGAGAGAGAGAGAACAAGAGAGAGAGAGAAACGGAGAAGCAGAAGGAGAAGCATGGAGAGATAGGGATCCAGGGCTCTGTGTGTTTTGACTAATAGGAAGCCAGCTCTCAGCATTTCCTCCAGAAAGAACAGACAGTTGAAACCTCTGGACAGTTAGCTCAGTGCTGGCTCTCAAAGATTTCCTGTCAGATCATTTCTATAAAGGTTGAAAGGTTTTCAATTGAAAAAAAAAAAAAAACTACCTTGTCTCAGGGAAGAGGTAGAGGGTTACGTCTATGAGAATGACTGATAATTACACATACAGACACCCCATTGACTCCCAGTTAGATTAATTGCACAATATTTACCACAAGAGGGACAACTGATGGTCTGATTTGTTTGTTTTTAGTTCTGAAATGTTTGACAGTTTCAGCCCTTGTGAGAGGGCATTTCCTAAGTGAAATAATTGCTCCGGCAATGTCATTCAAAATTAACGGGCATGTCAGCTTCCTGATTTGATTGATCAAAAGGCTAACCCAGTTTCATAGAAAGACTGCCGGTCTTTCAACTACTTTGCATGCATAAGCCATTAACACCTTGACTACAAAGAAGGGATACAGAGAACTTGATTCGGTTATTAAGTTTTTTTTTTTGGCATACAATTTTCTCTCTTTTTTAGCACTCCCTAGCTGTATGTTATTATCTCTCTCACCCTAGTAATTCCTCTGGCAGACACATGATTGACAAATGGGAAAAGAAGCAGAATAAAATAAACAGCATGGTACCGGTATACTGTAACTGTGTAGATTTAAAGGTTTGACGTGCCAGAGCACGCATGTATGGGGAGCAGTCATCCTGCACAAGATGAAGTGGGACGATCAGGTCTACAGATAGAGGCTTTCAGGACATCTTTAAGGAAATGACACGCGTAATTATTCATGTGTGAATTATGAGCGCAAGGGCAACCCAGGTCAGGTGTGGCACCTACGGGGATGGACAGGTGAATCTAACCTTAAAAGGCAACTCATTTTAATTAAACCTTATCAATCAAAAGTCAGCGTTGACATTTTCTGGACAGACACTTATTTTAAATGTATGAGAGCATTTTCGTTATAGCCAGGATTCCCTGTTCTAAAGTCACCCCTATTAATCATTCTGGTATTAATATTAAAATGTGCTGATTTGCACTGGAGGCTAGAGCAGATATCGAGGACTTTGTTATGATCATTTGGAAGCTTATAAAATTGTAATGTCTGTGTTATGCTCCAAACTAAAAAAGTTGTATTACATATATCATAAATGAAACCACAATTTAAGATTCCTGTGCACTTCTCGGGGCATATTTTGCTATTATTATATACAGTAGTTGATGATATTGTGTATCCTAAACTATAATAAACTGAATAGAGAAACATAAGAAAAGAAAAAAGAAGAAACATCTTTTTTTTTTGTTTTTGGACTTAATAACCAACAAAATGCAATCACATTTGTCACATTTTCACTGTTCCCGAAAAAGCTATCTAGATTTTTTTTATGATTATTATATAATAAAACTGTTTAAAAATGCTCACTATTCTACTCTGGTAAAATAAAACACAATACAGGTATTGCAAAATATGTTGTCAAACATCTGAAAAATATGCCCATCTAGGTACAAACATGCATAGACATAGGCATAGAATCCAACCTGAATGTGAATATGTGGCTGAAAACCAGCATCCAGAACCATTCAACCACACCAAACCATTACATCCACTTGTTACAATGAACACAATTGCATTGTTCATTTCGTTATAGTGTTATTATCATCACTATGGGTAGAACAAGTGAGGAAAGAGACATTTCAAAGCGATACTTCCATCACAATTTTGCAACTACATAGCTCTGTTAAAATGCCTATAATATTTGAATAGCTTTCAACTCCTGGACAGAATGGTGCATGATTTCTGTGTTCTCCTACAGCAGGACAAGGTCACTCAGGCCATTTATCTGGCTCCATTCTCCACTGATAGGTCAGGCGAAGGCAATTTGATTTCTGATGGAACATATATCAGTGGCCACAACTGGTATAAATATAACATCAGTAAAGGAGGCCCGCACTTGTAAAGCAATGATTTCATGCGATTGCATTTCCAGAGCCCCGTCTTTCACACAATTGCCAGTGTTTAGGTCTATTTCTCCTCCACAACTTGAATGTCATCAATAAAAGGCTTATGGTAGCGAAACGAAAGATAGCCCAGTCATGACCTCCTACTACCTCTCTGTATCCATCGTAGCCCTCCCTCTCTCTCTCTCTCTCTCTCTCTCTCTCTCTCTCTCTCTCTCTCTCTCTCTCCATGACTGGCAAAAGCCACAGACAAATCTGAAGGTCAATACTTAACTGTAGGCAACACACCAGATATTTGTTTGTCCATTTGGGAGTAAGAGACACAGTCACTTACAAAACAAACAAACAAACAAACCACCCACATAGGCTCCCTCTTAGCATTCACAGAGAAGTGCTCCCTTCCCCAGTCATATTTACAAGCTAAGCTAGGACAGGGAGTCACAATCCAAGCAGTCACATCTGCTCACGGGCTGGTCAAGAAGGGTTTATCTCTAATTCGGATGGCCTCTAAACCTCTTTAATATCAACCAGAGGAGCTTTACTTTCCTCCATAATCTTCTTATATCTTACAAGCAGTCTGCAGTCCCAGGGTGAAGCAGTATGTTCCTATTCTCTAGTGCCACAGAGCTGAAAATCACTATTAACGACAAGGATTCATTTCAACTCCTCCAGCAATCCACTGCTGCTCATTTGATGGTGCGCCTTTCCCACTGATGCCCACTTAGGTCTCCTCCATAGAGACTCGCACACTGGAACGTAATTAGCACTTCTGTACAGATTATACAGAAATGTCTGGAAAAGGCCCAATCCCAGAAGTTCAACAGCAAGATTCCCAGGAATGCCCAAAGATCCTATTGGAATGAAGGCAGGGGGGGAGCCTAACTCTGGACAGCAGGACAGGGATCACAGTAGGGGGGTCAGGGGGTGCTGGGGTCTGGAGAATTCAGATTACTAAAGCCACAAAGAGAGACTTATTAGAGAGGAATTATAAATAATAATATTTAAAATCTTCATTTATTAATAATAATCGTAGCAAAGTTCCAGGAATGAGCAGAAGGAAACAGTTTGGCAACTGACTAAAACTATAAAGAGTGCTTTAAACAATTATAAGTGTGCAATGACTATGTTGCAGACAGAAGGTAAACCCCTCTACCCAGGAAATTAGACAACTTCAACTAAATCTTGGTTCATAAGTCCTACAAATGTCCTCTGGTTTCTTTGTTTAATTATTATGATAGGTGATGTCCAGTGATATGATGATGTCATAGTACCATAATCGGTAATTGTCTTGACAGGTTTCAGAATTTATATGGCAGACCAGCTTATGACATATGCTACTACTTAGTTATAACATCAATCTGTCCAAACTAATACAACCAAAATGTACATTAGGCATGGTCCAGAATTCTCCAAGTCACAGCAACATTTAAGGTGTTTTCAGTTTATTTTAGGAGTGATTTCTGTAAATCCAGTCCCATACTTGTATGATTGTATGGAAGGTCACGTGTGTGTTTATGGCCGTAAAGAGAACATGGTCACATACTCTGCCAGTGATGCCTTCTGGTAGCTGCATCTTCACTTTCTCTATGAATGCAAACTCAAGCTGTCTATATTACAGTGCATATTTGGCACAGCACAAATGAGCTTACTTGGTTACTCACCTAAAAATAGCCCCGCTGTAGAATGACTCCTCAACATAACAGTAGAGACCTAAATGGCATCAGACCCTTTTCCTCAGCTTCAAACACAAAAGCTCTCTTCGGCAAACATGCACTGGTTTCCTATGCATGTGATCAAACTGGCCTGATTTATCGATGTGAGAGGTAGCCAGCATAATTTAATAAATTGCTTCCCTCTTCATTTTCACACTACAAGCCAGGATGCAGTTGATGCACAGGATCCATTCTAATGAAGAGTGATGCCACCATGCACACTTGTTGCACTGTTATTTCTGATTAGAAGCTTAAAAGCCTGATATTTTGCTCTGAGAATCTTTACACTGCTTCTATACGACTCCTCTGTTGGCTAGACATGGGTGTAGGGGGATAACTGGCAGACACTGCTGTCTTTTACCAATTCTATGCCGTTCACAGTTTACTGTCAGTTCTATGTTTCCACACTAATGGAAGAGGATTGCCGTGGTGGGGATGACTTTGTTCTGCGAGTATTTGGCTGACTAATTCTAACTCTGCTCCTTCTATCCTTCTCCACTGGTAATCGCGTCCAAGTGAAAAATCAGTGAGTTGGCACTGCCCAAAGATGGCAGCATGGCGCGGCAAGGCACCACCGCTGCCAACGCCGGCATGAGCATGCACCCGATGTCACTCCACCACATATCAACCCCTTGAATTGGTTTCAGCTCATTCGGTGCTGTGTCTTTCTGTAGAGCTACAGGCTTATCTTTCCTCATGCAGGTGCGACGGGAGTGTGTGAGCATACTTCTGATGCTGGCGTGGAGCTCCTGTAGCGCAGAGGCAATAGCAAGGCCACACTTCACACACACACACACACACGCACACACGCACACACACACACACACACACACACACACACACACACACACACACGCACACACACACACACACACACACACACACACACACACACACACACACACAAATTCAGCAACTGCAGAAAAAATTAAGATATTGTTATGGTAATAGTGTGTCCGTTTTTTGAGGCCACACATACAGTAGTCTTTCTATACAGCCTTGTGTTCTATTCCTGATGGAGTCGCAGCTATGTAATGACCTACCTTATCACTGATAAAAATGAAAGTTAGAGGATCATGAATAACTCCTCTGCTGTTGCTGTCTTCTGGAGAGGGTTAGGGTCATCTAAAGCAGGGGTCCCCAACCTTTTATGTACCATGGACCGGTTTGATTCCTATTTTTTTTTCACGGACCGGCGGGGGGGGGTTCGGGGGTTCCATGTTCCATATGTGTTGTGCATGCATTACTTGAAAAGAACTAGCTTTAGTTATGTATGAACAGTGAAGGTAACGATCTCTTGTGAAAAACGTGAACTTGAAGAAGTGAAAATTCAACAATATGAACTATGAATATTGAACAACTTGAAGCTACATCTATAAGTGTGAACATGCTTAACAAAATATGGGAACAAAACATGGGAACTAAACGTGCATTACGAATATAATCAGTGGGAGCCCTGCTTGTTTCCCTACAACAATTAAGAAGCTTCCATCTGGGGGTGATGGAAGACAGTGACACCCTCAGTGTGTTTGAAATGTCCAGTCGATTGCGCAATTTGGTCTTAGTTGCAGTCATTGCCGAAAACCCGGCCTCGCATAGATACGTGGTGGGAAACGTTTTCAGCGCTTTTACGGCTATCTCTGGATATTCTGCTTTGGTTTTGATCCAAAAACCCGCCAGAGAGGTTTCCTTATACACACTCTTAAGACCACCGTCATTTGCAATTTCGATCAACTGCTCTTCCTCCTGCGCTGACAAGTTAGGACTGGGATATTGACAAATGGTTTGCTGACCCACTCATTGGTTTTTCCGTGGATCTTTGGAGGATGGGAAGTAAAGCTCAAACTCATTTGAAAGCGCAACAAGGTGATCGCGCACCAGCTGCGAGAGAAAGGGCCCTGCCTCAGTCGCTCCCAAAACCCCCAATACTGTTTGGAACTTATCTGGTCCACTCGTCGTCCCCACAAATCAAGCTTGGCTTTAAATGCAGCGACTTTATCTGCCAGTTTAAAGACAGTCGTCATTCTCTCCTGGAGTGACAGGTTGAGGTCATTAAGCAACCCGAATATGTCACACAGGTAAGCGAGTTTTGACACCTAGTCCTCATCACTAAAATGCGCAGCTAATGGTGACTTTTTTTCTGTACGAAATGTCTTCAGCGGCTCTCGCAACTCAAACACTCTGGCCAGTGACCTGCTAAAGATGCTTGTTTCTTGCTGCTGTTTTTGTTCGCCAAGAACTGATCAAGTGAAGTGAGCTGACCTGAGGCTGCGCAGCGCTGAAGGCAATATGTAAAAGTGTTGAAGGCGGGACAGACAGACGTAAGAAAATCGACCTTGCAAAATGCAAACATGCGTGCAATCAAACAACTGCATATAGGCCTATGCCATGTAAAAACGTGACATTATTGCGAATTAAATTTAGTTTAGTTTGCATGCATTTTTTTTAAACTCATGTCGTAGGCTACGGCCCGGTTAGGAATGTCCTGCGGCCCGGTGGTTGGGGACTGCTGATCTAAAGGGCAGGCCGTGTGATATGGCTGTGACTATGGCATCTGTGTCAGCATGCGCGCACACACACACACACACACACACACACACACACGCGCGCACACACTCACACGCACACACACACACACACACTCACACGCACACACACGCACACACACACACATACACACGCACACTCCTTAAGTCCACATATCACCAGTAACACATGGGTAAAAGTGATCATTTCTTCAATGCCACAGACTTTTCATGGAGTTGGTCATTGTTTTCATTGCAGCACCTTGGACAGAAATGTTACAATGAAAAATAGTGTCTCTAAATTGAATAGTGCAACAGCATTAGCTATTAATGTTAGTTGTTGAATAATGTATAGCTTATCAGTCCACAGATGCACAATAGCGTGGACACTACAGGGATGCTACAGAGTGAGAGACAAAGTCAGGTACGTTTCCTTCAGATAAATTCCAGGCTGGAATAGCAGAGAAAAATCAGGTTAGTCCATACCTCCTCCTTCATCAGTCAACACAACAAATGATCACACAACACATCTTCAGCGTCTGTTTGTAAAGCTAGTTTTGGGGGAATTGGAGGTGAACTGTTAGCCGACCCCTTACTCATGCCCCTGATGGCACTGTGTGGAGTGTTCTTCAGCAGAGAACACACGCAGGCACCGAGTAACCTTGGCTACAGCATGATTGAAAATCAGGCCCCTCGTAGGTCGGCGATCTCCTTGACCTATTAGGTTGAATGTCAGGGGATTAACATTGCTTTCAGCCCCGACTCCACTGCCTGAGGTGAAAGGCAGTCATTTTAATGCGTGTATCATATCGACGGTTTCTGGATGCACAGAAAGTTTTGGCAATGTGCTACAAATGTAATTTGCCAACTGTTAGTTTACAGGGAGGCTACACCAGGTGCGTAACTGAAGCGTTCTGTTTGTAAAGCTGGTCATTGTGCATTGTGAAGCTTTGTGTTAATTGTGTGTTGGGCCTTTAGTTGCACGCCAGGCGGCCGCGAGTTCGTTCATTACGTTACAATACAACGTGGGTCAATCTCATATGTTTGTGTTTCCTTCTGTAAGATATTTTTTTCTTTAATATAGGCCTACACTGTTATTAAAAGGAAGGCAAGGCCTTTTGCCAACTTGAGTTAAGTTAAACTGAGGCCTTCGTCTGCATTGAGCTAGCACAATTTCTTGCTTATTAGATCCGCCAGTAACCTTATGCGTAGTGGCAATTAGTTATTTTGTTTAGTTCTTTACACCTTCATGTTGCATTTGCTGCAACAATTAGCTTCAACTATGATAAATGAAACTGGCTATACCAGAAGTGGCAGTGTATAGGCTACACTACTAGTCAAAAGTTTGGAGACACTTAGACATTTCCATTCCACTCCAGAATACCAGCTGAGATCGTTTGCATTTTTTTTTTAAATCAGGGCAGCGGTTTTCAGACTACATTATGTGCTTACATAATTGCAAAGGGGTTCTCGACTGTTGTAGAAAGAAATAGCTGATCTTTAATGCAATATCTACATTGCCCATTATCAGCAACCATTCCAATGTTGCAAAGGCACATTCTGTTTACTAATCTGATATCATTTTAAACGGCTAACTGAGAAAACATTGGAGAACCCCTTTGCAATTATGTAGGCTAAGCCCATAATGTAATCTGAAAACTGTTGCCCTGAGTAAAAGAAAACAATGCAAATGATCTCAGTGGGTATTTTGTCTATAATGGTCTGGAATGGAAATGTCTAAGTGTCTCCAAACTTTTGACTGGTAGTGTATGTTTGATAAAAAAAATAGACTAGTCTTCTAAAACAATTTTTGCACGCCACAAACGGAGCGCTTCAGTTAGGCTACTCGCCTGGTGTAGCCTGAGCCTCCCTGTTAATTTGACCTTTTGAAAATCCACATTAAGCAAAAACAACCAATTCTAGCATCTAACAACCCATGCACATATATTAACAGATAATTAGTGTGGTAACACTTTATAATAACTACACATAATTCATCATTTATTAAGCCTTTGTTACTTATTAGTTAATGGTTTGATCATCATTAGTAATTTCTTGTTCATACATAATTTATCATCAGTAAAGCATTTGTTCACACAATTATAAATGGTTTGTTCATAGTAAATAACCCTATCCAAAAAATATGTTTGTAAGTACATGATTTATACTTAATAAGTAATGAAACAACCACTTATACTGAAATCATTTTCTTATTATAAGCCAGTTGCAAACTATTACAAAATGCTTTGTTCATCATTTGTAAAGCATTGTTCCTATGGTTCTAATAAATAAAGTATGTGTACACACAGTTATAAATGTTTTGTTCATAGTAAATAAGCCTATATCTAAAATATGTTTATGAATTATTGTTAATACTTAATAAATTATGCAATATACACATGCACTAATGATTAGTTAGGGTGAGGATACATATTTTATAAACCACTTCCTAATACTATAATTCATGATTAACTCAGGGGTTACAAGTGGTTAGTTAATGAGATTTTGGGATCTTATCTAAAGTGAGGATTTTCTATGCCTTGCAACACATTTTCAAATGAGTTGTAAAGATTACATTCACATTCATTCATTTAGCAGACTAGCGACGTACACATGTCAATTAAATTGAAGGCCATTGACATAAGAGTGAAAGCCGGGAATCAAACCCCCAACTTTTCAGGCTACTGCATGCTAGTCCAGCTCCTTATCCACTACACTACCTTGGTCCAGATAGAAACCCCTACAACTATGCAACTTTCTGTTTTCTTCTACTACACACTGTCTGCACATCTGTAAACTATTATTAAATGCTGTATTCTACATTTGTAAAGCATTATTCCTACATTAATTCTCATCTGTAAATCATATTTACACACAGTTAAAAATGGTTTGTTCATAGTAAACACGCATATCTATATTATATTTTTGAATTGACTGTTTTAATACCACTGGGCAGAGGTAGTGTAGTGGATAGGGAGCCGGTTTAACATGCAGTAACCCATAAAGTTGGGGGTTCAAACCCTGGTGTCCACCACTGTGGCCTTGCCCTTTAATTTCATTGACATGTGTAAGTCGCTTTGGGTGAAAGTGTCGGCTAAATGAAAGTAAACTTTATAACTCATTTGTAAATGTGTTGCAAGGCATAAAACGTCCTCACTTTAGATGAGCTCACAAAATGTCATTAACTAACCACTTGTAACCCCTGAGTTATTAGGAAGTGGTTTATAAAATATGTATCCTCACCCTAACTAATCATTAGTGCATGTGTATGTACTGTAACAACTGTTAAATAATGGAAATATTACTTAAAGCAACACCAAAGAGTTTTTTGTACCTTAAGATAATCGTTGCAGTGGTTCATCAACTTGTAACAGGGTGAACGGCACTTCTGCATTCGCTTTGCGGCCCTCTATCGGCTATAACCGCACTATGTAAGTTTGCCAGATCGGGTAGCGGGTCTGTAGTTCGATGGATTGAGACATAAGAAACTACAAATTTGACTTGCATCTGATGTCACAATACATCATACTTTCATAAATCGTGCAACATATTCTACCTTGTCTGTGGACATCGTTATTTGCAAAGCCGGTGCTGGATAAACAAATAGCGTGCGTGCGACAGAGGGAAAGTTCTTTGGTGTTGCTTTAATCAAAAACATATTATTGCATAATTTATTAAGTATTAACAATAATGTATAAACATATTTAAGATATAGGCTTATTTACTATGAACAAACCATTTATAACTGTGTGTACAAATACTTTATTACCATAGGAACAATGCTTTACAAATGATGAACAAAGCATTTTGTAATAGTTTGCAACTGGCTTATAATAAGAAAATGATTTCAGTATAAGTGGTTGTTTCATTACTTATTAAGTATAAATCATGTACTTACAAACATATTTTTTGGATAGGGTTATTTACTATGAACAAACCATTTATAATTGTGTGAACAAATGCTTTACTGATGATAAATTAGAAATTACTAATGATGAACAAACCATTAACTAATAAGTAACAAAAGCTTAATAAATGATGAAATGTGTGTAGTTATTATAAAGTGTTACCTTTAGGGTTGTTAGAATAGAATACAGACCTACAATCAGCTGCAATATCCTGCAGCAAGTAACTCCCCACCGCCATCACCACCACCACTGTCCCTCATAACACTCCCCCCCACACACACACAAACCGCCCACCACCACCTAGATGGTGAGTTACTTTCCAACGCCTCTCTCATCTGTGTTCGTTGAACTGACCTACGGTTGGACTTTGTGGAGTAGCCTAGCGGTCTGCAGAGGACCCCTTTTCCCATATGTCAGGTCTCTTTCTCTCCCTGACTCTCCTCCTTAGCCCTCGTCTAGACATATAAAGATGTTTTATTGTCCTTTCTCTCTCCCCTTCCTTCCCCTGCAGTGCTAGCTCAGTCTTGCACTGCTCCAGGCTGAACTATGCTAACAGTTAGTGTGAAATATTTCCTCTTTTAGTATTGCATGGCTTTCCACAACACCCAACCCCCTCCACACACACACTCCTGCACACCTACACACCAGGAATCATTACTAAAGAGGGCCCTCCAGCTAACCCTAAAGATACATACCCCTCATCAGGTGTTACACCCAGTTAGGGGATTTTGCCCTTGATTTCTATAAAGTATCTATATTATAAAAGCAAACGTACAATATACTGAATTTAAAACGACACCACATAAGAATTTATATTTTCCCCTTGGCGTCAAGTTTCAATGTACTGGATACCTCTTTAGTGTTATTTTTCAATGTGCAGGGCCCCCACAAAAGTCTATCAGACCGTCGTGCACATTGGAAAATCATGCTGCAGGGGTCATGTTTCCCAGCCTGGCTCCGCCCATCCTAGATCTCCTTTCAGGGACACGATAAAATTCACGATAAAACGTTTCCCTCAGACAGAAAAAATGTCAGGCCAATCAGCAACTAGAGGGGAAGACGAAATTGAAACTTATTGTAATAAACAGTAGCAGCAACACTGGCAAAAGTCAAAAAATGCAGAAATGTATTTACAGCAAAGGTAGACCCACCCACATACATTGTTTCCTGACTGTTGATGCTGTTTATTGTCAGGTTGTAAACTTAAGGCGAAGTAGGAATGTCTGATCAATGTGATTGGTAAGGCTGGACAAATGATTAGTTAGTGCCCGTCACGATGCAAGTGTTGGAAAGGAATCACCAGACTATTCACTTTGTGAATGAGTTTGGATTTTTCCTAGCTAAATGTTTCCTGCATGCACCATAGTTACCCAGTGCAATAGCAGGCATTCCAAGGGTGCAGTGGAAATGACAGGAACACTGTTCTCCCTATTACCATCTACCATGTACCATCTTAAAGAGTTTGAAGTCATTATTGTAAGGTAAAACAAAATACAGAGCTTTAAGCTTTAAGGGAGTTTAATCAAGTATAGTTTTTCAAACAAACTACAATGCAGTTCAGTTTCGCTTCTTATTCGCTTAATCAACCATTTAAAAGAAACATTTCTCATTCATACCATAACTTCTTGTGAAATGTAACTAACGAATGCAATGTAGCTTGTGAAATGTAACTAACGAATGCAACTAGCAACTTGCTTTTCCCTTTAGAAAAGCTGCATTTTTGATCAAAGATTAGTTTCAAATGGTTCCATTTTGCCTCATGAATGTTATTTCATGTTTGTGTGTGTGTGTGTGTGTGTGTGTGCGCGCGCGTGTGTGTTGCCCTCAATATTACAAACGTAGTATTGTCATCATTCTCAAATGTACACCCCATCATATATGCAATGAGTTGTGAGTGTTAGAGAGCTGGTGCGGATGCAGGGGGCTATACGCCAGCCTCCTGAGCCAGAATGGAAAGAGCCAGGCACGCTGTTTTAATTAAACATCTGTCACTCGCACGGCTAAATCATAGCATCAGCCCATGCAATGAGGTGGTGCGGTGGAGCAGGTGAGAAGACATTAAAGAAATGTGGAATCTCTACCCTTTAGAAAAAATAATTACTTTCGCACCGACTCTGGGTGAAATATGGACGGTAATATCGCCTGGCATGCAGGCAAATAAGAAGCCCGTGGTAAATGAGAAACGTTCTGAGTCAAAGGTTTATCTCAGCGCCATGTCATTCCATTCCTTCAGGGGTCAAAGTGTCTTTATCCGTGGAGGAAGGGGGTGGGGGACTCATGTCATCAGGCTCGCAGATGCCCACAGTCCCAGTATCTCTCTCTCTCTCTCTCTCTCTCTCTCTCTCTCTCTCTCTTTCTCTCTCTTCATCGCCAGACCTGTCAGCAGCGGGGGATGTCAGACACTTTTTCCAGTCTGTTCAAGCAGGACGTTAACATCTGCCACAGGTCTCTCCTCCTCTCCTCTCCTCTCCTCCTTTTCGCTCCTTTCCTCTCCTCTCCTCTCCGCTCGCCATCACACAACAGCAGCCTCCTACCGGCCTCCACGGATCCATCAATCACTCCTGACTATCTCTGTCTCTGTCTCTCCCCCCTCCCCGCCCGCCATGCCACATCTAACAAAAACCCGCTCAAATGAATCCGTCTGCTTGGTAAACTTGTTGTGGTCAAAATAAGGATCTGCCCTTTTGTCAGCCTTCAGACAATGCATACAAATGTGACTGATTTATGGATGTATGGCCATTTAAATGCAATAATATGTAATCATATTGGATTCATTTTAAGAGATGGGATAGTGTGTTGCTCTGAAATGTTTGTGTGTGTGTGTGTGTGTGTGTGTGTGTGTGTGTGTGTGTGTGTGTGTGTGTGTGTGTGTGTGTTTGGTGTTTGGAACATGCCTGGTGTATATTTAAGCATCCCAGATATTTAGCATGCTTTATAAATAAGCATTATGTAATAGAACTCGTCACACACAGCTGTGATAACAAAATAAATTATATTTGACACAAGTTTGATAAATCCATTTCAAGCCCCTGGCAAACCTGCAGAGCAACAGTTTAGTGGAGTTCTAATCCAAGTGGAACATCAGGCATGGATGATCGGGGGACTCCCAGGCTGCGTAGGCAAGACTTCAAAGCTAAGAGGGAGCAATAAAATCATAATTTCAGAAAACAGAAAACAATTTGACAATATCCCTCTGCTGTAAAGGGACATTTAATGTGTCACAACTACAGATATGTAGATGCTTTGATGAGCATACAGTTTAATTTAGGCTAATCCATCATTTTAGCATTTTAGCAGAAGTGTTGGCATCATGGCTGGTGTGTGTGTGTGTGTGTGTGTGTGTGTGTGTGTGTGTGTGTGTGTGTGTGTGTGTGTGTTTGTGTGTGTGTGTCGGTGGTGTTGGGGGAGGGGGGGGGGGGGTGGTAATGAAATATAACTTGAACTGTAGTGAAATTATATAAGCATTGACATGTGACATCTGTCTTGATCCAGTACATGTTTCAGTCTACACATGTTGAAGTGTAAGTCAGGTAGTCTAGTGTACAATACAGTACAATACAATACAGTACAATACATTACAATACGTACAGTGGAGGTTGGCACTCAGAAATTACTTGGCTTGACATTACCAATGGAACCTTGAGCTCAACAGTAACAAATCTAAATAAATTTGTTTACAGAGTCACTGTGTAGACGACTTGCATTTTGCAGATGGTAGACGATGAGAATAAACATAGTAAACATGAGAATGATGTACATTGTCAAGCACATAATAACCTTGGCAACGGAAGCCTGAATGATCAGTTTTGCCATTAGAGTCAAAGAGAAAAAGAGCTTTGAGAAATCCCACGTCACCTTGTGTTGTTCTGTTATTCTGTACGAAAACATCTAGTTTTATTTTATTTTCTCTTCTATTGTCCTCCACTTTGTGGTGAAACCTCCCACCTGACAGTTTCGAGTCAAGGTAAAGGAATTTTAATTTCCCAATAAAACTGTGGTTCTATTACTGGTGGAAAACGACCAGATCCCCTGGTGCAAATTACTTTGCCCCAAGTGGTGGCTTAACCTATAAGCTTTCCACCAGTTGCAGGAATGTGCTTCCATTTATAACTGCTATCCTATTAACAGCTCATTTCAGGTATTATATTCTATGCTGTTTTAGTGAAATTTTGGGAAAGGGCTGTTTGATTGAACTCTACTTTTAAGTACACTAAATCCACTCAGTCTTGTGATCCGCAATTGTATGCCAGTTAATGGAAGCTCTGTGTCAATTCAGGTAGCTCTTAAAAACAGTTCTCATCTAATTGTTACTTAAGGCAAAATTGGAGAAAGATTTAGACCTCTCACCCAAGAGCCTTTGTAAAAATGTTCTATCTTTAATAATTTTATCTTTAATAAACTTCTGATAATTAATCCCATGACATTCATCGATACAGAATATTGAATATTTTGAGAGCTCAATCACATTTCTTCTTGCAATAATACATTGAGAAAAAAAATGCAAGGGTTACATTTGCTGGAATGCATATATTATTTAGTACTGTGCTGATAAAAGCATTTTTTTAGCACATCTGTGTCTCACAAAGGTAGTCTTCTTGGGGCCTCTCAAATGTGTCTGTAATGTGTCTGCAGAGTATTTTCTGCCTGTGTTTCCAGACAGGTATCAGTTTGTTTTGTTTTGTTTTGTTTGTTTGTTTTTGGTCCGCGTGAACAGCAAAACCCAGACCTTACTGTGACTCTTTATTAGACAGTGTGACATTTTTGGACAACTTTAATATTTACCTCTGTGTTTCCTCTGTTTCATAAAAAGGAAAAAAATCTTCAATCACTCTGGGACCTCTCACTGTTTTATATTGTGGCATTATATTGTTTTGTGTGGCTTTAAGGCTGTCATGTTTATGAGAGTAAAATAATAAAAATGATACATTTCAGCCATGGATACATAACTGTGGGGACAGCGACGGACAAGAAGCACTTGAGATTCCTTTCATTGCTGTCTTATGAATTTCTCAAACAAGGTATGATGGAGCTGATTTCTTACTCGGCAGTTTATTATTCACTGCCTGTAGATGTGCTTGAAATTCCATTACCTCTCACTTTCTTAGCATCTTTAATGGGTCTAAATTGACAGTAAAACAGCGGAAAATGCATAATGTTTTAGAATAAGTTCATCTGTGGCAAAAGATTGGAAAATGACTCTTCGCAGTGATGCCAATTTACATACAGAAGTGCTGATGGCACACTAGTTAATTTGACACAGTCTTCAGCTGAATATTCAAGGTTGACTCTCACTGACACTTGGTCATGGCATGAAAATGCTCCGACACCAGAGAGTTGTGCATAAATGCACATTTATGCATGCTAGCATAATGGTGCTCTCATAGCTGTCATATCCCACAGGTAGAAAGCTTCCTCAGGAGACAGCTGGATGCTATGTCTATTGCCAGCATCTTTGATTACACCTGACACTGTATCCTCAACAAGACAGTACTGTGTCTATGGGCGCCTCCGCTCAGGGTTGTCATTGGAGCACAAAGTTTAAAGAGCGCACAGAAGGAACAAAGTTCAGAAAATTACCATGAACTTCAATTTTCTGTTTTTTTTTTTTTGTTCTTTCTTTCCTGATATAATTATCTGCTCCACCTCAGTACTGAATGTATTGTGACGTTAACATTTCCTGTTTCATAATTTATGTTGGTAGAAAAATAAAATAGATAAAGCCACTGCTATATACCTGCAAAATGGGTTTGGTCTCTAAAAGACTAAATGCATTAGCGCATGTATGTATTAATGGACTGGCAAAACAGCATGGGCTGAAAAGCTGTGTCTGGCTCACACACATTAGTAGCCAGATAAATCCCTTAATTAAAACATTTTTTTTTCGCTTTAATGATTTACAAGAATTCAATGGAAGGAACTCTTGCAAAAAGGCTCCTGTTTTCCTCTATGTTGAAAATAGATTTTAGATTCTTCCATGTAGAGCAACTTTAAGACTATGGTGACATGAGTTGGGATAAATTATTAGAAAATATGGAGAAAACTTAGATTCATGCCATTCATATATACACCTAATTAAAGAAGATTCACTTGGCTATTTTGTACCTGTTAATAAAAACAGACCTCATTTTCAATAGAATTGTAAAACTGTGTTTGCCTTTTCATTGTTTTTTTTTTCCATGACCAATTTTTTGGTGGCATTGTTACTGTGATCCAGAGCGTAGCGCATTGCATTCCTCATTCCTCAACTATCAAAATTCTTTGGAAATGTGAGTCTCACAGTGTTGATATTCAACAGCCCGACATGGCACTTAACTCTTCACTCCAAAGCCCCCACTAGTTCTGCTTTGCTGGCTACAGCCGAACATCTAGAACCAGGGAGAGGCGCGCACTAGTACATTTAAGACGTCTGAAATTTAAAGTTCACTCCGAGCTGACTTCTAAAGTGTGTGCCTTTCAAAGGACTGTGTCTATATTCTCAGGCTGGTAAGGAGGCTGCACTTGCACAACCGCTGGTTGTCCAACAAGATCGCGAAAAGTGTGCGAGAACTCAAGGAGGCGTAATATCATGTGCAGTTGAGGTGCTTCTAACCTCCCAGGCTGTTTCTTAAAACAGAGATATTTATTCACTGCCAGGGCTCCAAGTCTGTCTCTGAAATTGAACTGTGAAATTCGGGCGTGTAATGCCCTCATGTAGTTTTCCACTTCACTGTCCACGGGTCAGATTAATCATTGCGTCTCAAGATTATTCTTTGTAACTAATCACTCAGCTGTCCGAGTAGAGGCCCTACTGTGTTGTGCTGCAAAGACCTGCCCAAGAAGCCCGTGTTATTACATTGTGAAGACAGCATTTTCTCGCTGCTGATTGTGCCCCATTCAATCAATACTACATAAAATCACCCCAACATTTTTCAACTTTTACGACGCTATTTGTTGGGCCAGAAAAGGCCAGTCTCCTGGTAGTTTTTTGTTCGCTTTGTGCACTGGCCATCTTTCACGCCAACATGTTTGGCTCATTCTGCACTGTCAGTCACATGTCTGCTAAGTATCATGCGTTGTCAATGCTCTCTCGATGACATCCTACTGTTCTGAGCCGTGATTGGCAGGTGAGGCTGCAAGCTCGAGCAGGAAATCAATAACAGTGGACCTCCAGACGGCGCAGTAGCGGTCTTCAAGGAGCTGGCCCACTGGACACTCTGCCAATCATCAAGCAGAAAATATATGGCCAGCCAGCCATGGCCAGAGTCAGTTTGGGCCGGCCGAGGGACGGGGAGGTGCTGCCCAAACTGATTTATGTTACCCACCACATGAAATATTACAGCTGGACGCAGCAAACACACACTTCTTTTTTTTATACATTGTTATATTTTCTACATAGTAAAATATTCTGTATACATTATAAAGTAGGTATATATTCATATTAGAGTTTTATGTAGCCATTGTGTGTTATGGGTGTTAGGGGTGAGTAAGTAACATGCCATGTGTAAAAAATGGAGTGCTATCTCCTGATTCATCCATATGCTAAACTTGTGCAGGCCGGGCCCTGGAGATGGGGTATTACAAAGCACTGGCGCCTTTTGCATTGAGCCACACTACACTACATTTACTCTGAAAGTCTAAGTGGAGCAGGGGCAGCTCTTACTGGTAGCTGGGGCTTTTAAAGTAGTCGACTCACCCAAACAGACACGCTGTGCGAGTGTTACACCGTTCTTAGAGAAGTGGATGAAATATGTATGTATAAGAGGACAAACTATGAAAACATTGTTTATGTATACATGTACTGTTTTATGGGTGGTAACACTGGTTGGCAAATCAAATTTAATTTAATACATTTACTTTTCTTCATTTTATTTTTAATATGTTGGAGAGAATAAACTCAGTTTTCATAAGAAGCAAATCTCAATGTGGCTCATTAAAATAATTAAGTAGGAATAAAGTAATAACATAAATAAAGCAATACTTCATTTTTTATGATTCTGCGACTATATGAATTTAGAACTTTATTTGCCTTACACTGAGTCCTAGTTTTATGCGTACAATCGTGTACAGTCGGACACTTGCATTCAGTTAAGCCAAGCCGTAAGAAAGAACATAGCTTATTATGTTGGAAATAAAATAAGTAGTACAAAGAGAAATTACTTTGTGTTACACAGACACCATAAAATGACACTGAGCTGTAAAGAAACCTGGCGGAAACAAGTGATTTTTCCCTTGTGATTTCCCAATTGCACCACCAATTGATGTTTTTTACTGGGGTTAAGTGAAACTGGCACCACTGAAACTCAAAATGACTCACTTACAGGAGACACAGCTTAGCTCAGTATGGGCTTTCTTTCTTTCTTTCTTTCTTTCTTTCTTTCTTTCTTTCTTTCTTTCATTCATTCATTCATTCATTCATTCATTCATTCATTCATTCATTCATTCTTTCTTTCTTTCTTTCTTTCTTTCTTTCTTTCTTTCTTTCTTTCTTTCTATCTTCCAGATACATGTTATGGCATATTCAATAAAAAAAATCCATGGGGAATTAAATGGACATATTTTTCCAGAATATTCTTCATTTTGTAGATTAAAGGAGTGAATTTATATATGCCTCGTTTAAATTCTATATTAGATATATGTAGTCATCTATATAATAAAAAAACAACTAACAAAATAATCAGGACAATGTAGAAATGCTTACAATATTTTTTATTTTATATTGACATTGTGTAATGCTACTGACATTAAATATGTTATTTACATTTAATCGTGATTCGTAAATGCTGTACTACCTTGATGCAATTACAGCATTTACCATTTGATACTCAAGTGTAAGCGTATTTAAGTTCCGAGTGAAGAAATTCACTTTTGCTCATTAACGTGCTCCTTGATGCCTGGTGCAGTTTTGTAAAAGGAGAGACCTAACATGCCCCCAGTGTCCATGTCCATGTAACCATTAGGTCATTAATCAGCTCACCCTCTGCTCTGTCAATAAGGCAGTCCCAAAGAGAGGAAGAGCTTTCTTCCTGTGGCTGGGCCTCCACTCTGCACCCCCCCCCCCCCCCACACACACACACACACACACACACACACACACACCCCTGTCTGCGCCCCACTCCGCTCCGCACTGCACCACACAGGGCAGTTTCCGCCCGAGGCCCCCACCGCGCCCTCAGCAACGCCTCTCTCTGCTGCGCTCCACGCCTCTCTTCTCCGCTCCGCTTCGCACCGCAATGCATCGCATCGCGCCTCCTCCTCCTCCTCCTCCTCATGGTGACTCCTGGCTTTCCGGCGGGCTGCTGACAGGAGAGCGCGGGGTGGGGGAGCCCAGGGAGGTGCTTCTCCTCCAGTCAGGGCCAGAGGTGACAGAGAAGAGGAAACTCTTAGCTGCTCTCACAAACTTTCTTTCTTCCTGACAAGACTCGCTACAGCACTGGATTGATTGATTCAGATTATTGATCGGTGTAAATAGCTGTTCCACTGACTTCAGAACAATTCTTTACTTTGAATTAAATATGTGAAATATGTGAATATGGATATTCTGGAAGTTGATATGATAGGAGGAGTAGGTTCTCTCGTTTAATTGCACTTATCTCTTTACATGCCACACGGTCTCTTTGTTTTGGTCAATTTTGGTTGCAATCCTTTGGCTTTATTTTGTTCGTTTTTATGTGTTGCATAGCCAATTATTTCTAGTAAATAATAGTTTTTCATTATTCATGCAATTACTTTGGTCATTTTTATCATGGAGGGGTGACTATGATTAGTAAAAAAAGAACATATTTCTTACTGTTTTTTTGTTTGTTTGTCTTTCAGAGGCTATGTTTACTGTTGAAAACAAAATCATTTTCATTGATGGAATGCTCAGTCTTTGTAACTTTTTCACTGATTAGCTTAAATTTCCATACAAACAAACAAATTGTTCAATTTAATCCTTGGATAATATTTTTCTAATTCAATGCAATTATCACAGGAAGGAACTTTAAATGAAAGATTCTATCAGAATTCAATTTTTTCTTGATATCTTGTATCTACAATAACATAAAAATCTCATTATTCTAAAGTCCTTATTGAAGGCCTTCTAGCCAGGGGTTTTTGGCCTCTGATAATGTCTTATTTACTGGGGTTATGGCGGCTCAACAGGCAGGGGCGACTCAGCGACTCAGTGACTCAGCGGAGGATTACGTGTCACCTTCACAATCTCCTCCGGCGCGGCAGCCCTTTTCCGCGGCCCTCGACAGCCCACATCGCGCCCACGGCCTCCACACCGGAGTTGAGTTTGCCAGAGACGCGTCGCGCGCGGAGGCTGCCGAGAGAGGGAGGGATCTGGCTTGCAAATCTGCCAGACACCTTCACACAGCCGCCGATTGCCCTGAGCTGAGAGGAGATGCCCTCTGTATCTGCCCTCCTCTCCAGAGGAGGGGGCTTTGCAGTGTGTAGGACGGGGCACGCTGTTAGTGAGGGAGTGATGTCTTATCAGTTGTCATCATATTTTTGATGGTGAATTTCTGGCAACCACAGTTGCCAGTATTCTACCGTTAATCAGACAGAATTTTTCTTACAGTGTACAGTAGCATTCTCCAACCCATCTACTGTCTCAATCCCAATACTGTTATGTGGTAATGAGATGGTAGGATCCCTCCAGAGAATCAGGTGAGGGTTTTAGCTGTTGCGGACTCAAGAACATTAGGGATCATCACAAACAGTACAAGACTATTTTTTTATGTCAGGATTTCTTTTCATAGCAAAAGTGAAACTCTTTCAACTTTTGACCTCTGTTGCAGACTTTACTTAGATTCACTAGTGTAGACATGAGTTGGTCCAACTTGGATCTTCACCTAATTAGAAAAAAAGCTTACAGCATCTGGTATTCCCAAGTGGTCCTTCATCCAAGTGCTCCCAGCTCCCCCTGCACAGAATCCGAGATTGGATCAAATTGGGTGTGCCAAGTTGCGCTGATGAGGTGTAAGTTTCATCTCACTGAAGCAAGAATTATGAGAATTAAGAAAGACTATCTGTGTTTGACAATAGAAGTACATGAATTATGTTGTTAGCCTCATAAGAATATCATTCTTGGGTGAACATGAAGATACAAGTTGGCAGAACTCTGCTCTGAACTGACAAACCTTTGTCGAGTGCAGTAGTCAGTTTTTTTAAGAAAAAAATATTGCATCATGTTCTAATTGTGTTTTCTCAAATATGTTGCTCATAAAATCAGTTTCCAAGCCACTGACCCTCTGGTGATCACACACACACACACACACACACACACACACACACACACACACACACACACACACACACTGACCATACACTCTGGTGATCATACACACACACACACACTGACCATACACTCTGGTGGAATCATATACCCTTTTGTACACTATCAGTCTGAAGAACTGCTTTTGAGCAAGATAATCAATGTGGAATCTTAGGTTATATTTATCTATTGATCCTTGGAGCACTGTGTGCGTGTGTGTGTGTGTGTGTGTGTGTGTGTGTGTGTGTGTGTGTGTGTGTGTGTGTGTGTGTGTGTGTGTGTGTGTGTGTGTGTGTGTGTGTGTGTAATATGGAGTGATCCTTGGACCACTGTGTGCATGTGTGTGGAGTGATCATGTGTGTGGATAGGTATAAACCCTGAGCGGACCGACCCAGGTGGCTGAATCGGGCTCTGAATGCTCCACAACTGAGCCCAGGGAAGGACTAGAGCACACAAATAGCTTTTTTGAGTATTTAATAGGTGCAAACGACTTACGTTTCCACCCACAGCGTCTTCACCAGAGTCAAAAAAGGAGTCCGTATGCTCCACTCCACACCGCACCACACTCCTCTGGTCATCCCCACGTCTCTCTCCTGGGTCTTGTCTGATAAATAAGTCCGGGGTCCCCAGTTAATACCTCAATTTGCCATCCCTGTTTAGCCAGAAAAGAGAGCAGCTAGGGTAAACAAAAGAAATAAATAAAAACCTTGTGTCTACCTCCCGCCACACTGTTGTTATGAGTGCGCTATTGATTCATGGTTCTGCCCTCTGCCTCCCAGGGCTTGTTTGCGCACGGAGTCGGCGGCGCTCCAAACGGCCCACAGAGGAGTAATGGGCTTCCTCGCGTTCAGAGATGGCCGGCCCGTGCTGGCCCCTTTGGTCTCAACACAGACACTTACAGAAAGATTGGGTATTGTCTAGTTTGCTGGGGAACAGTGTCACTGTCAAGTAGATAGGTACTACCCTTACTGCCAAAATCTGCCATGTTTGACTGATAGAGGAGTAATGTAATGTAATGTGGGAACGGATTCAGATCACTGAATAAATAGAAACCAACACAATCTTTCTTTTTTTGTTATTTTTGTCCTAGTAATCTGTTATCGAAAGTGTTATTTTATTTAATGGAAATCTAGCAGAAAAAGAGAGACTTGTGTTCTGTGTTCTGTGAGATTGTGACTTATGGTTTCTTCGCTAGTTGAATACCCCTTTTGAACCAAGTTGACAGTGGATATACTTTAAATCTTGTTCAATAATAATTTACTTTAAGGGTCCATCCTCCAGCTAATATTGATGGCCTGCCCTTGGTGAATCTTGAGACAACATGTACTGTGTTCACTCCACAAGGTTAAATGAGACAAATGGTTCACATGCTGGCGGGAACAAGTTTTCAGAATGTGAAAGAAGAGACGGCTAAAGAGACATTGTAATCCCAATGACCAGTCCAGCGTCCCTCACCAGCACAACATACTGTACCTTAGCACAAAGCATCTTCTTACAACTGTTCTTACACACGTGATAATGTGAGTTTCAGAAGTGAAAAGAAAAGTGAAGAAAAACCTTAGTAGGAAGACCACTCACACAACAGGGTTCTGTGAATACAACCAGACAAAGCAGCATGTCGATTTATTGCTCTGACGGGCAGTCTTTCTTCCTAAATCTGTGCATTTAAAATACAGAAATACACACACACACACACACACACACACACTGCTTCAGTATTTCAAATAAAATCCTCTGAATATGTTTCGTCAAGGTGACACGGACAGTCAATATATTCAACTTGGTCGAAGCCTTTGAAACATCCTCATCTTAGATGTACAGGAAACGATGAACTGGAGAACAACACTGAAGAAGTCTCTTTTATGGATATTGATCCCACTGAGTCAAAGGAGGGCGAGAGAGGAATCATTTTGTCAAGACAGCCGGGACGTGCTACACACTCCTCGTGCTTAGTGGCCACCACAGGCGCCATCTGAACCACCAGGGCCTGAGAAATAATACCGTGGACGTCTCCCATCTCAACAATGGTACAACTGGTAAAAACAGCCTGCCTTGCGCAGGAAAGACCACAAGGCTTTCTGAAATAGTCAAGTGCAGGTTGACCACTGTCCGTCTGAGGAATTCACTGCTTGATATTTTCAGCCAGCCATCTGAGAGGAACTGAGAGGAACTCAGAGAGATGGAGGGACAGAGGGGGACACATGTCTGCTTGCTATCGACTGTCTTGAGTCTGATGACTTAGACGAGCCCTCCAAAATCTGCCCGACAAGTTGAAGTTTTCCATCGATTTCTTACAAGGTTAGTCATCTCGTTACTATACTGCATTCATCTCCCATTTTGCCTTGAGATGTGTGTTTGATGCTTTCTATATATCCATCTGCCAATACTATTTCTCACCTGGTTGCATGTGTCTGCTGAAGTGTTTCCAATCAGATCCACTTACTCCCAGACTGGCAATGTAGCAAGTGTGAGTGACCCGAGTATAAATCAATCAGAATCACTGTCTTACTCAGGGCCGCATTTCCCAAAACCATAGTAGTTAACTAAGTTAGCAACTTTGTTGGTTACAATGTGATTTCCCATTGCCAACCAACTAAGTTGCTAACAGGTTAGCAACATGTTTTTGGGAAACGCACCCTAGCTCAAGAGGTGATGGCAGCCTGGGAGCTAGAGATCTGGGGTAGCATTCAGTAGCCAGAAAAGGTCCTTGTAACAATTGACCTGTAAGTCACATTGGATAAAAGTTTCAGGCAAATGATTAAGTATATGAGGAGACAAAAGAAGAAGGCCCTTCATGGTGATCCTCAATGCATCTCATATCATCTCATAGCTGTGTGATAGAGAGGATGAGGAAGATGAAATCTTGCTCTTCTGAGCGAGCATGTGGAGTTTTTCTGAAAGTCCGTCAGACCCTGAGCTCGAGCATTTCTGGAAATTCAAAAGAGAGATTTGGCATCCTTGGACCAATATCCACTTATTAAATAACCCTTGTGAGGTTCAATACAATCATGCGCCCCTGTGCCGCTTCGGCAGAGCACTCATTTTCTTTGGCAAGCTGGATCAATAGGCCTTATAGATGACGTGTGAACCAGAGCCCAGGTATTTTGCAAAATTAGTACTCCTCTATGGCAGCGGCTGATAGGCTCCCATAATTCCATATTTATAGTATGCCCTCGTAGAGATCACACACACACACACACACACACACACACACACACACACACACACACACACACACACACACACACACACACACACAAACTGGGGTAACTTTATATTACATTTTATCAAAGAACTTTCACATGCACAACAAGTTTTTGTGCTTTTAAAGAGTCCTCTTTTCTGTATGTTGCCATTTTATGGATAATTGCTGTTTTGATTGCTGCACCAAAGAAAAGGTTTGAATAGTTCCTGTAACTTCCAAAGTTCAAAACATACATTGATTCATTTCAACTTTTTATGATGTCCTCACGAAAATGTTAGTTAGATGATTAATTAAAACTTCAAAACTTCAACTTCAACTTTTTAATTCCCAATTAAACAAATTACCTAACAATTCATATTTATCATGGTGATATGCAGGGCTTCTTACTGTAAAAATGCCAGCAACATAGGTTATCATTTATGGAACCCTGAAGGGGTCATTGCAAGATATTTTTGGTATATATCCAGAAAACGTGCACTTGTTTTACTAAATTGTGTGCTCATTGTGTGCAATCTTGCACACATTTTACTAAATAGTGCGCTCATTTTACTAAATTGTGTTCTCAATTTAGTAATTTGTGCGTATGATTTAGAAAATTGTGCGCCTGTTTTACTACATAGTGGGCACATTTGACTAAATTGTGCTCTCATGTTAATTGTTGTAAACTGAGGGCACAATTTAGTAAAACGTGCACAATTTAGTCAAATGTGTGCACGATTTACTAAATTGAGAGCAAATATAGTAAAATGATCTCACTAATTAGCAATATGAGCGCACTATTTAGTAAAACGTGCACACGATTTACTAAAATGAGCAGACAATATAGTAAAACGAGACCACAATTTAGTAAAATGATGGCACAATTTACAAAAATATCCTGCAATGACACCTCCTGGGCTCGTAATAATCTGCTTTATGACACAGATAAGATGCCTAATACGTACTTTGAGAGTTCTCATACTTGTCATCGCCGCTCCAATGCACCGTATTTGATCTATTTCAATACGGCCTGACCTCATACACCTGATGAAAGGCAGTGCTAGTGTAATGTAGTGTAGTGTAATGTAGTGTAGTGTAGCATAGCGTAGCGTAGCGTAGTGTAGCGTAGCGTAGTGTGTGGCCTACTGATTTAATAAGTTCAGATCGAGAAACACAGTCATTCCTCCCCTGAGTCACTATCTGACCTTTGTGGTAATACATTATAAATACTGAACGCTGTCATGTGTAGAGCTGTGCCATGTTTATATAGATCTTTGATTCTCTTCTCAAAGCTGTATGGACTGAGAAAGTCAGACACTCTATTTCTTTTTCCCCCTCCCAAACCTCTCTGGTTGATACAATCCATCATCAGTCAGTCTCCGACATTAACTTTTTTATCAATTGCTGTGTCTCCAGACAGTCTGCTATCCTCACCATCTGAGATGCTCTTTTTATTTGCTTGCTTTCAGCTTAACCTTGCTGGGGTAATGGAGCTGCATCTCACTGCAATTAATGCGACCACAATGATCAAAGTGGTGATTTGTCATACAGTGGTGATGTATAATCATTACCTTTCACAAGACACTCCTTTACTTTTGTCCTCCTTGTTGCTAATTTGCATAAAAGGTGTATTGGCTGCCGTGGCTTTTAGGTCTTTAGGTTTTTATTTTTATGCTGTCTGTGGGAGTCTTTAAGACATGAGTAGCCTAAGGGAATAATTGTGTGCAGAGTGGGAGTAACTTAGAGATGAACAGTTTCAGCTAGTTCCTGTCATTTCATCTATAAATGTTTACACAAGAGATCATCCTGATTCTTGTATTACTTTTTTTTTTTTTTTTTTATCGCTGATCATTGTTTGATTTAGTGCTTATGAATGATCTGTCTGAGATTATTTCACTAACTCTTATTTTCTGTGCTGCTAAGCATCTCATTATTATACAATAATATTTGAGCTTCCCATGCCCTATTTTAGCTTTAGATTTCCTGCCCTGCGTTCTTTTTAACCATCTTCTTCTAAAGGAGAGAACTTTCCCACAAACAGAAAATTCTCTGATTCCAACCATGACCTACAGTATGCCTATCCAGATAAACACAGAAAAGCCCTATTATATATCAACTAATATATACAGTATATCTATCTATATAATATATATTATATCTAGCCAATATGTTCCTCTCACACCTCTGGAAACATGTTAACGTTTAGTGCAGAACGTTTCTAATTCACCATTATAAACTCATACACTATCACTCACTATAGTTTCACCTACAAATGTGGATCTTAAAAGACTCATTGTAAAAGGCAGGATTGCATGTTGTCTAAACTATGGCGGGATTCTCAGACTCCATGGAGATAATGGACGGAGTGCACTGACTTTTACATATGACAATCATATTTCATGCTTGTTGACATGTTTGTGAAATAGCTCAACCTAGCATTTTAATAATTGCAGTTGGCATCCTTCTGACAGGAAAACGTGCTTCTATCACAAACATGAAATGTCTGGTTAAAACAGAATAAGTTCTGTCTTCTTGTCGCTTAACAACAGGCGTAACAATGTGTGGCATGGTGAGGCGAGGCACTTGCATGGGCTCAGTGAATATTTACAGCCATGTGAAATGAAACAAATCAAAGCTGGCATCGTAATGCAAGACAAAGGCAGACAGGGTGGAGAAATGATCAATCAATTCAGGCCAGCCCAGAAAACACACACACACACACACACACACACACACACACACACACACACATACACACACACACACATACACACACACACACACACACACACACACACACACACACACACACACACACACAGAAATATTTACTTTCCAATGGTGCAGAAAATATATTTCCAAGCGCGCTGGAGACAATCCCAGGACACGTCTGAAAAACACTTTATTTGTAGACAGACACAAAGAAAACAGTGAAGAGCACTCCCCGGGGTTATTGGTTTCCAATGGGCCACAGAAGAGCTTCAGTGCAGCTCTGCCCGCCTGGGCATTGGAAACTCAACCGAACAACATCACTGTCTGTGTGGGGTGGACATGGTGGTCATCAGAGATCATTTGCATTTGATACATTTAACAGAGAGTAAAAGACAACAGAGAAATTATACATTTTGCCTGATGCAACAGTGTGTAAAATAAAAAATGATTGCTTTATTAATGATGATATTAACATGAAGATCAGATGGCTGGATGTATAGTGCTGATAATGTAATCAGCAGACATCATTTACATGGATGTATAGGGTTTATATAGTAGTCACCAAAGACCAGCTGCATGGATGTATCGTTGATTTAGTAGTCAGTGGAGATCACTTGCCCGGGTGTATAGGGTTGAAGACATAGCCGTCCCAGAGATCATTTGCAAGTCTGTATGTTTGGAGTTGGAGAGGTAGTCAGTGAAGGCTGGTAGTGCTGGCTCAGTTGGAGGATGCTGAGCACTCAGCCGTGGGAAGCCTAACACTGCGTGTGCTGGGTGTTCGATGCTGTGAGACACGTACAGTACGTCATCCTCGACAGCAGGAGCCATGCTATTTGACAAATTAACTCAGCATGAAATGTGTGTTTTAACCAGAAACATATGTTAGTGTTTGCTGAGCAAATCCACTTAACTCAACAACGTGCTCGTTAACGTTTCCATTGCTTGCACCGTTGAATTGTTCCCTGAACTTTTCCTGTCTTTTTTTTTTGTTCCGAAGCATTATTCTTCTAGCTGTAACCTCATTCATAAATGACTTGAGTTTTAGAGGTCCACTGGTACAACTTAACATGATGTACACTGGACCATTTTTAGTATGCAGTTACGGCGAACTACTTTCAAAATGGGTTGTATTGACTGATTTTCCTAATGATACCCCTCAGGGACGCGCTGAGTGCTCGGAGGCTGGACATCATACCGAGCATCCATGTGCTTTTTTTTAGATTCATTAAAATAACATAAGCCTTACTTTTGTTGAAAGAACAAGGAGGAAACAGTAATTTATCAAAGTTTTACTTCCTCTTTGCCATTAATTTCCATATAGACAAGCATTTCCCTAATGATTTATATGCTCCGAATGAATGGGAGCGAGGGCCGAGGAAATGTGCTCTTTGCCAGCAAAAGACTGGAAACGGCTTTACAAATGCTCATCACTGAATTTAGAGGACACAAATAACACATTGTTTTAGACAAAACATTTCAGTTAGGCTAAACCCCTGGGGCTTACAGCTTGTATTTATTTAATCATTTATTTATTATATTTATTTTTATTTTATTTTTGTCTTTTTGGGGGTGTCTATTGCAGCCGTGGCCTACTGGTTAGCACTTCGGACCTGTAACCGGAGGGTTGCCGGTTCGAACCCCGACCAGTAGGCACAGCTGAAGTGCCCTTGAGCAAGACACCTAACCCCTCACTGCTCCCCGAGCGCTGCAGGCAGCTGATGCAGGCAGCTCACTGTGCCGGGATTAGTGTGGGCTTCACCTCACTGTGTGTACACTGTGTGCTGTGTGTGTTTCAGTAATTCACGGATTGGGATAAAATGCAGAGACCAAATTTCCCTCACAGGATCAAAAGAGTATATATACTTATACTTAACTGCTCCCTTTTCCATGTTCTATAAATGCTATAACTATAACACTATGTCTTTACTGTAGTGCTGTCTACAATCACAAGGCAAAACAGACAATTAAAACATGATGGTGAATGATGAATACTAGGGCGGTGGTAGTGTAGTGATTAAGGACTAGTATCATGAAAAGTTGGGTGGTTCAATTCCCAACTTGTGCCCTTGACCAAGGCACTTAACCCCAAGTTGCTCTGAGGACAATGGCCCTTGTACTATAATTGACATATGTAAGTGGCCTTGGATAAAAGTATGAATGATGAATGATTCAAAAGTGTACATTCTGATTGGATACAAGCTCAATAGTATACCATCACTACAACTCTATTAGAGATGACCACTGTAGCCTAATAGTACTGTACACTATGCATCATCAAAGACCGACTGGGAGCATCTGATACAGACGGACTCAATATTAGCATTAGCTGGTTAGGAAGTATGAGAAGTTGATATAAATGTAAGTAGTTAATGACACACACTGCAAATAGTCTTCAATTACTACAGCTTTATTTGTTTTTATAAGTCTCAAAGGGCAGGCCTGTGACAGAGGAGCGTATTATTATTTGCCAGTTTCACCGTGTCTCTGTTTCTTGCATAAGCAACTTTTAAATAATCTAAATAGATTTGTGCCATTCGAGTGGAAAACACAGCCTCTTGTTTTGCATTGATACATGACTCTCCAGTCCTCTTCTTGGCCTGAGAGCTGACGGTGTTTGATCATGCATGTCATGCCTCAGTGCGTGTTTGCCTAAACTAAAATAAACACTCGTTTTAGTCTCTCTGTCTCCGTTTTGTATTTTGTTTTATTTTTTTCTTGCACCCATCACCTCTCTGTCTGTCATGAACTCACAGGTGTGACTGAGAAACCAGTCTATAAAGGGCCTCCAGAACAGGGCTACATCTCCACTAGGATCCGTACAGGCCCAGTTAAAACTCCTGAGCTCTACTATGAATGCAGATGGAACCTTATAATTCCAAGGGGACGATTTAGAACAATTTTATTGTTATTTTGGGAAATCACTAGCGTTCGTTCTCTGCAGGCAGGTCAGGGTATTGTGACACAAAATAGCTGTTTCATTAGGTCATAATAGTCTATAGGCTCTGTGTTCCTCTTAGGCCATAGAGCGTAAATAGTCCATTATGCTGCACTGCCTGCTCTCTCTGGCAAACACATGTTTACATCCGAGGACACTATTCTCAACCTTTTCTGCTCAGGACATATGAATGAGCATTGTCAATGTCATATACATTACACTCTGTATTTATGGGGGAAAGCGCTTATAAAAGCAACCTAAATATGATGAGTGTAATAATGTTTCCTGGTTTTCCAAGCAACCACATTAAAAGTTGTAGGCTTCAGGAAATGGAATAATTATTTTTTATTCAATTTTCTCTTCATAATGGCTCTCATGACTATAGAGCAATGTTGAAATCACCAGAAACAATACTTCAAATGCCAACCATGCATAAAAAGCTTTAATTAAGAAGTATACTATTAAAAACAGCATTACCAATTAAAACACTGTGAATGTGTGTGTGTGTGTGTGTGTGTGTGTGTGTGTGTGTGTGTGTGTGTGTGTGTGTGTGTGTGTGTGTGTGTGTGTGTGTGTGTGTGTGTGGTTGGGGGGTGGGGGGTCTGGGGGGCTCTGTCTAATAAAAATGTTCACATTAATATCACAGTTTATTATGAATCTCTGTCAACATCAGGCATTCACTCTACTGCTGAATACCAAATAAGGACTTACAGATGATAACTGAATACACACCATTTCTCCCAGAGACAAGAAACAGTAGCTTTGTGGATGGGATGAAATGACTTACTTCACTTGTCCAATACAATTTCTCCCATCAAAGCACTGCCATGCAGGAGAGGGATATTTAAGTTCAATGAAAATGACAGAGGACAGCGGCAGGGCCAGCTCAGGAGGGATTGGCAGTGGACAGTGGCATTGTAATTTGAAGCTGACATGTGACATAATATTGACATTTCTGCTCGGGTATAATATGGTGTAATAAGGCTAATTCTGACAGCATCAGGGTAATGAGAAATAACATGTGCTTTTAATCCAGTCAAGATTGAAACTCAAAATCACTCCTGAGCATTCATTATGACATAACAGGGGAGGATGGCTTGATTCATGTTACTAAATCATTGGAAAAAAAATTGGAATGTCACCATTTCAGCAGCACATCTCAGAAGCAAAACATTTTGATTAGTTTTGAACATTGAATATTACATACAAAATACTCCTTCCACACACAGACATGGAATCAGTGAAGTCATGAAATACACAATTTGTCCTCAGTATATGCAAGTCTGTCCTTTTTCTGTACCAATTTACAACATTACCTATGAGAGGAGGATTTTTTTCTCAGCCAGAAAAAATAGTGTGTGTGTGTGTATTTATTTGTACATTTGTTTATGTGTGTGTGTGTGCGTATTTGTTTGTGTGTTTGTGTGTGTGTGTGTGTGTGGGGGGGGGGGGGGGGGGGGTGTATAACTGTATGCACCTGTACATTTGATATGCCTGTGTGTGTGTGTGTGCGATGAGTGACATTCTCTCATTACTGTGCTGCTTTCAGTCTTTGGCGTATGAATGCAGCTCTTCTAATGCAGCCGGCATCCCTGCACGCTGCTGTAAAGGCTGACCTTTCATCCCCGCCAGTGACACGCCATTAAGGAGAACACATGCTTCTCGCCCCCCCCCCCCCCCTCTCTCTCTCTCTCTCTCTCTCTCTCTCTCTCTATCGTTCTTCACCTTTCTCTCTCTCTCTCGTTCTTCACCTTTCTCTCTCTGTCTTTCTCTCTCTCCCTCACTTTCTTTATCTCTCTCTCTCTCTCTCTCTCTCTCTCTCTCTCTCTCTCTCTCCCCATTTCCCCCCTCTCCTGCACAGGTAGGGAGGGTCCCGGTGTGGCCCTCCCAGACAGGACCTTGCTGCACCTTGCATGGTAATGTGCTTCTCGGGTGCTTTGTGTCACTGTCGTTGCGTTACTGCCGAATTTGTCTTTACTTCTGTGTACTACCTCTGCATTGAGGTGTAACTAACTAACAACACAGTGAAAACACACACACACACACACACACACACACACACACACACACACACACACACAACAGAATAAAACAGTCTGCACAGATACGCAATGCGTTTTTTTGGTTCTGTTTAGCAGCTTTGTGTAGCAGGCAATCTGTAGGCTTGACAGTGGGGCTGTTTGAAAATGACTTGGCTCCCACCTAAGACAATCTAGGGCAAGAGCGGAGGAAACACTGCATAGTGATCTCCCTGTGATGACAGAGCAAATATTTGATGTATTTTTAGGAGTGCAGTCAAGCCCCCATATTATTGAGGCTCCTCTGGAATCAAGGCTGGGCCACAGCAACCAGAGACTCTCACAAGGACATGTCTCCTCCAATACTCAATTATGTTGAAATCATCTTCTCCCAAACTCTGCCTTATTCTCCTCTGCTCTAACTGCAGAGCAGTTAAATGGCACCGTCTGGGGCCACAATGAGAGTGAAATATATTATATACGACCAAGAGGAAAAATGTTTGCATACCATCACGCATCAATGGGATCTTCGTCTGGAGATGGAAATCTTTGGGCCTTGCTTGCATTGCTATGATGTGGTGAATTTCAATAATTCGGATATTTTCCTGGAAGCAAACAGGATTGACAAGACAAAGGCTATGTTTGGTATTCAACCAAGGCATAATCTAGGACATCTATCACGTTGTGACAACAGAGCTTTGTTTTGGAATAATTGTCGTGCCTGATTGTGACTTTATGCTTATGTTTCATTTTTACAAGGTAGCTAAGCTAACTAGCCAGATACTGACACAGTGGGAAACCTATGTATTTCAGAGGGTTTTTTGTTCTCTGAACTCAAAGCTGCTGTGACATCAGTTCCTGCCACAGTAGGGGACTCAGCATCAACAAGAGAAACGTTGCAAGCTAAAATACAAAATATTTGTAGAAATATCTGTTCGCCATGTGAATAGTCACATTAAAGCTTTGAGGTTTGTGTACCATACTAGCTAGCTGAATTTCAAAACAATTGT